>NC_022012.1:69070287-69073054 GCF_000317375.1 Microtus ochrogaster | reverse complement strand
AGAAACTCTATTGTTAAACTGAGATTCTCACTGCAATCAGTCCCCCTTTTCCCAGTGGAGGACCTGCCTTTGTAATGTGGAATGGGCCAGGAGGTGGGAAGGGCAGTAATTAGAAATACAAACAGCACAAAGTAGCAGAGGGACCAAAATCACCCAAAGCTTGTACAGCCAGTTCAGAACAAGTGGAGAGAAAGTCTGCTGTTTGTTTTATTTGATTTCTGAGACCTGATCTGTCTCAGTCTGACCTTGAGCTCCTGGCAATTTTCCTGCTCATCCTCAAGGTGCTAGAATTACGGGTGTGTTCAGTCAAACTTCACTCCAGAAAGCATTTTAACTTTTATCTTATTTCATGTGTATAGTTGTTTTGCCTGGATGTCTGTCTAAGCACCATATGTGTGCCTTGAACCCTCAAAAGCCAGAAGAGAGTGTCAGATCCCCAAGGACTAGAGTCGCAGACAGTTGTGAGTCACCCTGTGGGTGCTGGGAACCAAACCAGGGTTCTCTGCAAGAACAGCAAGTGCTGTTCCATCTCCCCAACCGCAGGGAAACGTTTTCAGATCAGGATGAATCCAGTTGTTATTGGAAGGGTCTCTGAGCAGTAGCATGTGGTTGAACAACCTAGCAAAAATGCCTAGATTGCAACAGTTGCCAGTTCCTGGGGGATGTGGCCTAGGTTTTGTCAACTTGGCACAAGCTATGTTTACCTGGGAAGATGGACCTCCACTGAGGAATTGCCTCCTTCAGATTTAGCTGTGAGCAAGTCTGTGGAGCATCTTCTTGTTTGATGGATGAGCTACCCTTAGGTCCTGGGTTATATACAAAAGCGAATGAACACACTAGTAAGCAGTATTTTTCCGTGGTTTCGGCTTCAGTCCCTGAGAGTTCTCTCCAGACTTCCCTTTGTGATGAACTGTAACCAGGACAAGGAAGCCATGAATCCCCAAGTCGCTTTGGTCAGTGTTTCACGGCAGCAATAGGAAGCAAGCTAAGACATGGTAAATACACATACCGTGGCCTTGTGTCGGCCAGGCCTCCAGCATGGCTACACCAAAGGGGCTGGCTTGGCAGTTACACGGAGTTACAGTGTTTCCACTTCACACCAGTAACAGACTTCCATAACCTCCAGAGCAGGGGCCGAAAAACGGTTCTGAAGGGACAAAGCTTGCATATTTATTTCCTTTGCTAATTTAATTGTTAAATTTGTAAGATTTAATTTTTAATGACTGTGTTTCACAAGTATTTGACACAATTCCTGGAAGTTTAAGCCATCAGCTCTGGTGGGGACTGAGCCAGCTCTGCTCAGGGGCCCTTCTGTACTAAGCTGGCAGTCACCCTGGCTGGGAGTGGCCAGCTCCTGGTACCTAAAAGACCTCATTAATCAGTTTCTGGCAGTGTGTTGAAAGCCATTAGTTCTCCATATTTATTACGCAGCATTGCCACCTAGTGACACAAAAAAACTGGCTGGGTTTCCCAGGCTGCTGGGGCTTCTTCTAAGCTAGCCTGGGTAAAGGCTGTCATGACTGGCTGGGTTCTATGCAGCTTCCAGGTCCCCAGTCCACTCAACCCTAGAGATAGAGGGCTCTTCATCAGCTGAGGCTTCCCTGTTCCTTAGCTGCACTCTGAACTCAAGTACAGGAGCTGTCTCAAAACAGTAATGAGCAACAACAAGAAGACTATATAGTGGTTCCAGCTGCCCATGTAGATCGATGGTCTTGTCTTCCCACTCTCTCCCTCCCTCGGGATCCTCCCACGGAAGAGTGTGCTACACCCCAGTATTCTTGGACACTCCCCCCCACACACACTTTTGGATGTAGGAGACTGAATTTTCTTGTACAAGTCTCTGGGGGTAGGTTTGTGAACCCAGGTATGTGGGCATCTGTGCATACATCCCCACATGCCCTGTGAACTTCCAGGCTGTAGGCTTCTTCTCTCCTTCCTGAGGTGCTTGATGTCCATCCCACCCCACCCCCATTTCTTGTTGCTGGGAGAGCAGATGATTAGTCCTAGCTAAGGGTTCTTCCTACCAGATGCTGACACATGCCCATTATATATAGGCGTTTAATCAAAATCTTGCTTGCTGGCCAGGCGTAAGCACTTCTCAGACAAGGGAGAGGTCCAATGGATGCTGGGAGTGAGGTGATGTCACTGTAAAGACCCCTGAGTTAGTCTATCATGAGACAGAAGTGTGCGATGGCCTGGATGAAGAGCTGGAGCTATCCTGGGGTCTGCTGCTTTCCACAGGCCTGGGGACAGAGACAAGGTTCATGCGGTGCCTACCCCATCCCCCTCCCTCCTGATGCAGCTAGCTCATGCCATCTAGGGCACATCTGTCTGTCATCCCAGGAGCTCAGCAAGCACAAGGCTGTGGCCTCTTGAAAGCATGGATCAAAAAGGGAATGACGAGTCTTTCTATAAGGCTGTCCCCTTTATTCTCTATTCTTATAGGTTTGAGTAGATATGGCTAGGCCTAAGAGATAGCCCTTCCCACCTTGATACTTACCTCAGACCCCCTCTTTCTGATTACATGTATCTATCTGTTAGTGTCTGTGTAGGTATGCACACATGTGGTTACATGTATCTATCTCTTAGTGTCTGTGTAGGTATGCACACATGTGGTTACATGTATCTGTTAGTGTCTGTGTAGATATGCACACATGTGGTTACATGTGTCTGTTAGTGTCTGTGTAGGTATGTGCACATGTGGTTACATGTATCTGTGTCTGTGTACGTATGCACACATGTGGTTACATGTATCTGTGTCTGTGTA
>NC_022012.1:69067566-69069978 GCF_000317375.1 Microtus ochrogaster | reverse complement strand
TGTAGGTATGCGCACATGTGGTTACATGTATCTCTTAGTGTCTGTGTAGGTATGTGCACATTGTGGTACGTGTGTGGAGGTCAGGACAGTTTTTGAGAGTCACCTCTTTCCTTCTACCATGTGGGGCTCGGGAATCACAGTCAGGTCACCAGGCTTGGCGGCAAGTGCCTTTTTCCCATGGAGCCATCCCACTGCTCTCCCATCCCCAAGACCCTTCTGGAAGAGTACGTAACCTAAGTTCCCTTTGCCGGTTTTGCTTTGGGCTGGCCGTAAGCTACGTGGGGGAAACGTTTTCTCACTTTCCCTGTCCTTTCTAAACGTGCTCTTTCTAAACATACGAAATAACTGTTCCAGATGCAAGTTTAAAGAGCTCGCTCCAAGGACTGGGATTGTAGCTCAGTTAGCGGAATGCTACTTAGCATGAATGAGGCCATGAAGATGTGACGGTGTGTGTCCCTGTCCCTGATCCCAGGCCTTGGATTGTGGGTAGTGAGTTTGAAGAGTCTAAGATGCATGAGATCGTGTCTCAAAAGAGAGCTCACTCATAGGAACAAGTTGGAATCATGCACCTTAGAAACCCTGTGAAAGGCAAACTGGGGCAACATTGTATAAAGGCTGGCAAGATGGCTCAGCAGGAAAGAAGCTTGCTGCAGCCACCAGAAAACACTGCTGCTTCTTCGAGGCGTCCCTCTCTCACGCGTCCTCCTCTCTCTCCACAGAGTCCGAAGACAAACAACCAGCAGGCCTCCCCCAGCAGGGGGCAGACCGAAACCCCAACCTAAGCCCAAGCCTCAGGTGCCACAATGCAAGGCCTTGTATGCCTATGACGCTCAGGACACAGACGAACTCAGCTTCAATGCCAATGACGTTATTGATATTATTAAAGAAGGTAAGTGTGTGGCTGGCCGTAAGAGCCTCCCAAGGAACACGCAGGGAGTTCATGGACTCACTTATCAGAAGTGTGTAGACCAGTGTTTCCTCAAATGACCCTTTCACAGAGATTGCATATCAGGTATCCTGTGTATCACATATTTACATTACAATTCATAACAGTAGCACAATTACAGTTATGAAGTAGCAACAAAAATAATGATATGGTTAGGGGTCACCACAGCATGAGGAACTGTATTAAAGGGTTGCGGCATTAGGAAGGTTGAGAACCACTGGTGTAGACAGAGGTAAACCAGGCCTCAAACTATATGATCAAAGCCTTTTACAATGTCAGGGATTGAATCCAAGGTCTTGTGTATGCTAGGCAAGCAAGCACTCTACCACTGGGCTGTGCTCTCTCGGTCCTCTTTGAACTTTTTATTTTAGTATGGAGTGTCACTAACTTTTCTAGGCTGTTCTTGAACTCACTTTAGCCCAGGCACAAGTTCAGACTCATGATTCTCCAGCCTCAGCTTCCCCGGTAATTGGGTTTGCAGGCCTGGGCTGTTAGGTCCATTGAGGCTTTTTTTTCCTAATGCCCTTTTTAAGGAAGGAAGGGTTGTATACAAGTGTGTATTGATAACATCATATAAACACACACACACACATCTATGATGTGCTACACCGAGTGTTCACACTTAGTTGGAGGATAGTTCCCAGACAAATCCACATCAGTTCAGGTTGAGTTTTCCCACTAAGTGAGTAAGCACAAACTTAATTTTCAGAACCTTGTGAGTTTTGTCCCTGTGGTGAGAATGGAGATGCCCACATACCCATGCTGGGGAAATGAGTACCCGACATAGTTCCTGTAAATATCCTCTCTCAGAGGAAATAAATGGAGGCATTTGGCAGCAATTATCCCAATTCTTCACTCCTGACTTCAAAATAATTACTTTAGGTTTGTTCTTCATTCCACCAAACCAAGATAAAAATCCAAATAAATATTTACGTGTATTTTAAAAAAGAAAAATGTCCTAGAAATATGACAGAGTTTTGTTCCTAGTCATGTGGAAAGGATCTCCCAAAATTGTAGAAATCTGAGAAGCTAGAAAATTATAGGTGTTGGCAAGGACATAGCTTAGTCGATGAGTGTCTTCTAGCTCAAGGCCTTGAATTTGATTTCCTGCACTGCTGCAATCACGAAGTGTTAGCACCTGCCTGAGATTCCAGAACTCTGGAGGTGGAGGCAGTGGGGACCAGAAGTTCAAGGTCATCCGCTCCTACGTGGGAAGTTTGAGCCTGAGCTACGGGAGATCCTGTCTGGAAAATAACAACAAACGCAGATGTTGATAAACTACTGAAATATGAACCATCATAAAGAGCTGAGCTGATGAGCAGCAGTGAGGATGGGAAGCAGTGCACAGGGCGGAGACAGAATCAGTTCTCCCGGAACAGACTGTGAGGTGGGGTTGGGAGGGGTGAGAGCAGCAGAGACAGGAGAGCAGCGCCTGCGTCATCCTGCACCAGGCTGACTCTAGGCAG
>NC_022012.1:69044979-69067028 GCF_000317375.1 Microtus ochrogaster | reverse complement strand
AATTAGGTCTTCCCCCTACCCCCAGAGGTAGAACCCCTAAACCACCTCCCCTAGACCTCCCCTAGGTCCCAAGGCCACCAGCTGTACACCTGTAGTCTCCCATAGGAGCATTAGACAGGGTCTCTTTTAGCCAAAGCTGGCCTTAAACTTTTGATCTTCCTACTTCTACTTTCATAGTGCTGGGTTTACAAGCGTGGGCCACCATGCTGGTTCATACGGTGCAGGGAACGGAACCCCAAGGCTTGATGAATAGTAGGCAAAGTACTATATATCTATCGACTGAGCTGTATCCTGAGCCCTGGGGCAGCTCACTCTGTACAAGAAACTTTCACAATGAAATAAAACACAGAAGCAAGAAACTGTGAATAGAACCAAGTCACTTGAGCCCACCGGAGCAGGGGTGTGACCCACACTCACCTGATCCATTTGCCTCCACAGATCCTTCCGGCTGGTGGACGGGTAGACTGCGAGGCAAGCAAGGCCTGTTTCCCAACAACTATGTCACCAAGATCTGAGGCGCCCAGAGACTGATGTGTGGGCAGAAGAGCTCTAAGCGTGGACTGGGGAGGGGACTTCCTGGGGTCTCCCCTTCTGATCCACAGTGAGCTAGCACCTTCCCCATGGAAGACACAGACAAAGTTGGATGAGGACCAAGGAGTGTCACTCCATAAATAACCCTAAAAGGTAGCCTTATCCCCAGGACTGCAAAAACAACCACCCACTAAGATTTATTTATTTGTATTTAAATCTGGTGAGAGGAGCAGGGGCCTGCTTGCTCACTAGGGCGGGCAGGGATCTAACCCATGCCCCTAGTTCACTCCACTGACCCAGGGGACAGCAGGTGGCCACTCTTGACAAGTGCCTTTGGTTGAAGAGCACATTTTATTCCTTCCTCTTCCACACCTGATACATTCCTCTCTGTCAACCCTCCTTCAGGGAGGACCTGCCCTCTGGAGGCCGGACTTGGTGTGAACAGGCACTCCTGTGTCAATGCCAAGGACAGGCCCTTCCTCAGAGCCCACGGGAGGGAGCTAGGGCCACTAAGACTGCTGGTAGGGAAGGAGCTGGATGCTAGGCTGTTGATCTTTCTTTCTCTTGGTCTTTGGTTATAATGTGGCTGGCCCATGTTGGTTTTATGTTTAACGCTGTGCTTATAATAAGAAAGATCTCCTCCCCCCAAGCTGTACATTTATAAAAAGTGATCATATACTGTATATAGAAAAATCTAGAAGCACGTATGAATGCAGCAGGTAGTATTCCACTGTAACCATTCATGAGGTAGGTTTTATTACAGGACTTGCACCAGGTACTTACAGATGTGCCCTCTCCTCTTGGCCTATAGAAGCAGTCACTGCATTCCTGCACGGCCCCGCAGACCCCTCCCCCTTATCTTTTCCCTGTAGGTAATTCTCCTGTGACCCTTCTGCCACCCTGCCCTACCTCCTAAATAAACATAAAGGAGTCAGTGAAATGCCTTGTTCTTTCATGACATTTATTGTGGGTTATAATCCCTACCACCCCTAAAAAGGATGGTACAGTCAAACCGACTATTGTTTCTCCAGTTTACATGGTTGTAACAAATACCCAGGATGAGCAGCTTGTGGGCAGGAGAACTTAATCTCAGTTCATGGTTTAAGAGGTCTCTGTTCATGCTCCCTACTCTTGAAGTCTAAGGAGAATCAGACGATTAAAAAGGGGGCTGGAGAGACGGCTCAGCAGTTAAAAACACTTCCAGAATGCCGGACTGTGGTGGCACACACCTTTAATCCCAGCACTTAGGAGGCAGAGGCAGAGGCAGGTAAATCTCTGTGAGTTAGAGGCCAACCAGGTCTGAAAAGTGAGTTCCAGGATAGCCAGATGTTGGAGGAGGCCTCTTGTTGGTTCCCAGCTGCTCAGCAGCTCACACCGAAAACAATCACACAGAAACTGTATTATTTAAATCACTGCTTGGCCCATTAGTTCTAGCTTCTTATTGACTAGTTCTTACATATTAATTTAACCCATCTCCATTAATCTGTGCATCACCACAAGGTCGTGGCCTACCAGCAAAGTTTCAGCACATCTGTCTCCAGCAGCAGCTCCAAGGCTTCTCTCTGACTCTGCCTCCTTTCTCCCAGCATTCAGTTTAGTTTTCCCCACCTAGCTCTGTTCCCCTGTAGCTCTGCTGTAGACCTAAAGCAGTTCCTTTATTAACCAATGATATTCACAGCATACAGAGGGGAATCCCACATCAGTCAGAGAAACTGTGGGGGTGGGGGAAGGAGAGAGAGAGAGTCTTGTTCAGTTCTTAGCACACCCATGGTGGCTCACAACCATCTGTGACTCCAGACCCTGGGGATCTGACACCCCCTTCTGGCCTCCACAGGCACAAGGCATACAAATGATTTACAGCTATACATGCAGACAAAACACCCATCACATTTAATAATAACTTTCAAATGATTAAAGAAGAACAGGCGCTGGGCGGTGGTGGCGCACGCCTTTAATCCCAGCACTCGGGAGGCAGAGGCAGGCGGATCTCTGTGAGTTCGAGACCAGCCTTGTCTACAAGAGCTAGTTCCAGGACAGGCTCCAAAACCACAGAGAAACCCTGTCTCGAAAAACCAAAAAAAAAGAAAAAAGAAAAAAGAAAAAGAAAAGAAAAACAGGCAACTCCATAAACTCAGTGGGGTGATGAATGAATGCCTGTAATCCCAGCAATTGGGAAGTACAGGTCGGAGGATCAGAAGATTCTCCATTACACAGACAGCCTGGGACATGTGAGATCCTGTCTACAAACAGAACGTCCAAGGAAAACCCAAAGGCTTCAGAAACGACCACCTCTGTGCCAGAGACTGCACTGAGTGTTGGCTTGATCCATCACAACCCTGTGGGGCAGTTCCAGCCTCATCCACATGGGTACCATCTGCACCGCAGCAGTCAGGCAGCTAACTGGAAAGCACACCCAGGCCACCGCCTGTGAGGAGTGCTCCCTTATTCCTTCCTGAAGACACCCATCCTCTAATTTTAGGATGCCGGGGTTTATCATAGCATAGTTTTTATTCTTACTAGTTACTTAACATGTATAACTATAACTTTAGCTTTGGGTGCTGACGGTGTGGCATGAGACTCTTCAGAGTGCTTCATGACACCCTAGAAACTCCCAAGTCAGGGCATTTAATATGTAGGGGAGAAATATAACCATGTGTGATGGCTGTTTTTGCTTGTCAGTTTGACTACATCGAGAATTAACTAAAACCCAAGTGGCTTGGTACACCTGTGTGGGTTGTTTTTTTTTTTTTTTAAATTAAATCATTTGAAGTGAGAAGACCTACCTTTAATCTAGGCCACATCTGCTGGCAGCCTATATAAAGGACATGGAAGAAGAAAGCTTTCTTTCTCTCTTTGCCTGCTTGCCCTCAGTCTTCGGTGGCAAGCCCATTCCTTCACTGGCACTAGAGCCTACTTCTTTGAGACTCTGGCATATACCGAAGACCAGCTGAGGCATCCAGCCTCATAGACTGAGGCAAAGGATTCTTTACCTTTGTGTTGACAAACAGTCAATGTTGGACTAGCTGGACCACAGCCTTTAAACTATGTTAATAAATCACACACACGTATGCACATGTGTGCACATGCACACACACACACGCACACACACTCCATCAGTTCTGGTCCTCTCGAGAACCCTGACTAATACATAAGAACATTATTAACCATCTTTGGAATATACTCACAAATGTCCTCTCATGACATCCAAGATTCCTCTGACTTCCACATGTGAATACATGTGCATACATAATCCATTCTCTCATGGCAGCTGGGGTTGTCCTCTGGTATAAACACGAATACATGTGCACACGTGCATACACAATCTGTCAACTATTGGTGGAAGCTGAGCTCAAGCATCCCTGTGAAGTCATGGACTTTCAGTGCTGGTAAAACTCTGTTCCTTGGTCTCACTTCCTTACTGTTCATTCTGAAGAAAGCTGGTCCAACGCTGCCATGGGAACAAGCTTTACTAACTCAACAAGGGCTATTTATAAAACTGTGTAATAGGATTTCAAGCCATAAAGATGTTCAATTCCACAAAATGCTTGAGACTTACAGACATCCTCATCATGCAACCCTGACCTGTTTGAAGAAGGGGAAGCCCATCATTACTGGAAACAGGTCTTCCTCTTGGGCCTCCTATATTCAGCACAGCAAATCACAGTACACTAGACCGTGGGTTCTACTGTCAAGTAGAGGGCAGCTTTCGAGCTGTGTGGTGGTGGTGCATGCCTTTAATCCCAAGACATGGGAGGCAGAGGTGATGTGGGATTCCCCTCTGTATGCTGTGAATACCATTGGTGAATAAAGAAACTGCCTTGGCCTGTTAATAGGGGAGAACTTAGGTAGCAGAGGCAGGGGAGGTGGGGGGAGAACTAAACTGAATGCTGGGAGAAAGGAGGCAGAGTGAAGGGAAGCCATGGAGCCACTACCAGAGTCAGATGTGCTGAAACTTTATTGGTAGGCCACGACCTTGTGGTGATGCACAGATTAATGGAGATGGGTTAAATTAATATGTAAGAGTTAGCCAATAAGAAGCTAGAGCTAATGGGCCAAGCAGTGATTTAAATAATACAGTTTCTGTGTGATTATTTCGGATCTGAGCAGCCTGGAAGCAACAAGTGACTTCCTCCAACACAGAGGCAGGCAGATCTCTGTGAGTTCGAGGGCAGCCTGGTCTACAAAAGCTAGTTCCAGAACAGGCTCCAAAGCTACAGAGAAACTCTGTCTCAAAAAACAGAAAAAAAAAAAAGGGCAGCTTTCACGGTACTCTTTAGTAGAGGCATTGTTGAGTGTCTTAGGGTTTCTGTTGCTGTGAAGAGACATCATGATCATAGCAACCTTTAAAGAAAGCATGTAATTGGGGATGGCATACAGGTTCAGAGGTTTAGTCCACTACTGTCATTGTGGGAAGCATGGTGGCATGCAGGCAGAGGTGGTAGGGGTGAAGAAGCCAAGAGTTCTAGATCTGGATCTCTGGATTGGAAGGCAGCAAGACAAGAGAGTGATCCACTGGGCCTGGCTTGAGCTTAAACTTCACAGCCAACCCCCAGCAACACACTTCCTCCAATGAGGTCACACCTGTCCTGTCAAATAACACCACTCCCTATGAGTTTATGGGGGCCATTTTCATTCAAATTACCACACTAGGCAAAATGTTTATTGTGGAGCTCAGAGCATTTACAAATCTTGAGAAATCTGCCGTTTCTTGGGTTTGACGCCTTCCCTCAAGACACCTGTTAATGTCTTCTCACATTAAGATGTTAGGAAGTAGTTTCTGTAGGAGATATAATTGTGGGGGCTGGAGAGATGGCTCAACGGTGAAGATCACAGGCTGTTATTCCAGAAGACATTTGGTTCCCAGCAACTTCATGGCACTTCCATGGGATTCAGTGCCCTCTTCTGGACTTCAAGGGCACCAGGCATGCGCATTGTGCACACAATACATGCAGGTTAAGAGCTCACTCATAAAATGGACTATGTTTATAAATTTTCCATGTTTTACATCACCAAGGACATATCACTCCCGGGGCTGGTGGGGGAGCATTTTAGGACGGGGTATAGTTTAGTGGTAGAGCATTCTTGTGCTCCTACGCCAGGCCTGGGGTTCAGTTCTCAGTAATGAAGAGGATGTAAGAGACAACGGAGGTGTTTAACCCACCTGTAGCTAGAACAGCACACCAGGTAAAGCCAACCCAGTTTCACACCAACAGGATGTCTGCCACCTAAGAAGACATCAATCAAAAACTCCCTGCTCACTGGCATGGTCACCCCAACTCGCCTGCTCAATCTAGTCTGACCCATCATGAGGGTCTCTACGACGGGCCTCACGCTAGTGACACAGCTGTTTCTATGAAGGGCTGACAGCACAGGTGAGGATACTCGTGCTTATCCTCCCGTTTTAACTTAGGAGTGGGTGTGTGCGCGCACCTGCGTGTGCCCGTATATAAGTATGTGCACGCGCATGTGGAGGTCAGAGGTCAGCCACAGTACTGTCATCTTATTTTGAGGGACAGGGTCTATTACTGGGAACTGTCTGTCTGAAAAGAGAGTTGGAGAGATGGAGGTAGCCATGGAAAAGCAGACTCCCTGAGACTGGGAGGGATCCTCATTACCTTGGGAGAGGAAACCGCGAGAAGGCATTGGTGGTTCCGTGGGGTGGGATATTTAAATAGAACCAGTGCGGGTGAGGGAAGAACCCAGCGGCCTTATACAAGCAGCCCTGTTATGTTTCTTGGGACCTCTTGTCCAAGATTTGAGAAGCTCTCTACTCAAGGTCATACTCCAGGCTGGAAATCTTGCAGGGCTGGAAAGTGTTCAAGACCCATCAGGCACTCTGAGGGCCCCTTGCTACTGAGGGGACACCCCCAGTTAGCCACAGCCTCCACTGAGAGTTGGAAGTTGGATGCTTTGAGGCTTTATAGCTGGAAGGAGATTTCCCCTTGAGAACCAGGGTGGAGACTTAGGCCATCATTCCTAAACCAAGAGACAGAGAAAACCCAACCCCAAGAAACTGGCTGTCTTCCTGGGGAGGAAGGAGAGAGAGCACAGATTCCACATTCAATACACCTGGAAAAGGTAGGTGGGGATGGTCACGCCTCTGCTTGCTGGCTTCCTAGCCCACACCTGCCTCTTGAGCCGGGAATAGCTAAGTGGAGGTATCTGGGATTTGGTTTTCTGAAGGAAGGGAAGACTTGTTCAGCCTTTTCAGTTTTTTGTTTCTTTCTTTTTGGGATCATGGGGTTTGAGACAGGGTTTCTGTGTAGCTGCTTTTGGAGCCTGTCCTGGAACTCACTCTGTAGACCAGGCTGTCCTCAAACTCACAGAGATCCGCCTGTCTCTGCCTTCCAAGTGCTGGGATTAAAGGTGTGCGCCACCGCGGCCGGACCCAACTTTCTATTTCCTGAGCCGTTCAGTAATCTCAAATTCCCAGATGTACAGGTAAGGAGTGCCACCAAACTTGCTGTGCATTCGAGGTGGGAAGTGCCTGAAGTTCAAAATGGAGGTCGGCAAATCCTGTCTCCACACTGTACGCCTGAAGGGCTTTAGCTGTTCGGAACCTGAAACCTACACAGGCTGCTGGAAGCTTGCCTTGTTCTTCTCTCAAGAGAGAGATGAACCGCCTGTCTCAAAGCGTCCTCAGCGTAGGTGAACTCAAGAGAAGGGTGGCAGGAACAGAATCTCCCTGAGCTGGACTCTGAGGGAGATAACAGCTCAAAGCCGCAAACTCGCTCAGCACACGCTCCTCCAGCCCAGGTGCGCCCCGCCGCAGTAGACGCTGCAGCACAGTCTGCAGCTCTCTCGGCTTATGGCCGCAGGGCTGTTGCCTCAACACTCAAGAGGGCCTGGCTTCCACCCCCAGGACTGCAGCAGTCAGCCATAGAGGACTCTCCACCTCGGGATCAGATTTCCAGGTGCCAGTAACAGCTGAAGGCCAAGCAGGACCAGCTTGCTTGGCAGGGAGGGAGGGAGGGAGGGAAGCTGTTGTCTCTATGAACAAATGTTTTCTGTGGTTCTCCTTTTTTTTTTTTTAACTATTTCTATTTTCTTATTAATTAATTAGTTTCCCAGCCCAATCACTTTTCTCCTCCCCTGCCCACACCCACTCCTCCTTTCTCTTCAGAAAAGGGCAGGCCTCCCTGATGGATATACAAATCATCCAACCATGGCATATCAAGTTGCAGTAAGATTAGGTAGATACCTCTTCTCCTATTAAGGCTGGAGGAGACAACCCAGTAGGAGGAAAGGGTCCCCAAAGCAAGTAACAGCGTCAGAGACAGCCCTGCACCCATTGTTAGGAGTCTCAAAAGAAGACCAAGCTACACAACTTGGTGGTTCTGTCTCTGCGAGCCCCTATGAACCCAGGTTAATTCATTCTGTGGGTTGTTTTTTTTGTTGTTGTTGTTGTTTTTTGTTTTTTTTTGTTTTTTTGGTATTTTGTGGTATCCTTGGTCCCTCCGGCTCCCATAATCCTCCCTCCCCATTCTCCACAGGATTCCCCAAGCTCCACCTAATGTTTGGAAACATCTGTTTCCATCAGTTGTTGGATGAAACCTCTCTGATGACGACTGGGCTAGGCACCATCTATGAGTACAATGAGTGTCGTTAGGAATCATTTCATTGCCTTTTCTTTTCCTGCCAGTCATGTTTGGTTCTGTCCAGGTCTCTGGGCTGTCCAGCCTCTGGGTCATGACTCTCCAGGCAGTGTCAGGGGTGGGTTCCCTCTCATGGTGTGGGTCTCAAGCTGAACCAATCACTAGTTGGCCACTCCCATAATTTCTCACACCCTTGTCCCAGCACATCTCATAGACAAGGCAAATTGTAGGTCAAAGGTTACTGGCTGGGTTGAGGTCCCAATCCCTCCACTGGAAATCTTGCCCGGTTACAGGAGATGTCCTGTTCAGGTTCCGTATCTCCCTTTGCTGGGAGTCTTAGCAAGGGTCACCCTCCTATATTCCTGCGAGCTTCCATTTCACTAGGTTTCTAGCGCATTCCAGAGATGCTCCTAGTTCCAGCTGTCTTTCCCGAAATCTCTACCTGGATTCCATGGGAATCCCTCCTGTCCCCATGCCTCCCATTACCATATAGACCCTCCCCGCTACCCCGTCCCTCTGTGATGTCTATTCTATTTCCCCTTCACAGTAAGACTTTTGTATCCCTAGTTCAGCCTTCCTTGTTATTTAGCTTCTTTGGGTCAGTGGATTGTAGCATGGTTATCCTTTCTTTTATGGCTAATATCTACCTACAAGTGAGTACATCCCATGTTTGTCTGGGTTACCTCACTCATTACGAGGCAGGATTTCTCTGTGTAACCCTGGCTCTCCTGGAACTCCCTTGCTCATCTGCACACCAGGCGGGCCTGGAAACTCAGAGATCTGCCTGCCTCTGCCTGGGATTAAAGGCGTGTCCACCACCTCCTAGCTGGGTCTTGGTGCCTGCGCTTAGGGCCAGCATCCCTAAGTCTATTTCTCTCTATTCTTTCCTCTTTGATGGCTGCTTTTGTTTCTGCCCTGGTGCAACCCTGCTTTTATTTTCATTTTTCGGTTGCCATAATCTAAAAAGGTTGAGGATAAAGGGCATTCCATAGTATTTAGATTATGGGTAAATTACTCAGAGTGGATCTGAATGCTTATCATGATTGCTTTCAGATTATAAATTAGAGAAAAAAAAGTCAAAGGAAATGTTTACTCCAAGAGGGTTTTTAAATGCTGGGTCTTTTTCCTCTTTTTTTTTCTTTTTTTTTTAAATATTTATTTATTTATACAATATTCTGTCTGTGTGTATGTCTACAGGCCAGAAGAGGGCACCAGATCTCATTACAGATGGTTGTGAGCCACCATGTGGTTGCTGGGAATTGAACTCAGGACCTTTGAAAGAGCAGGCAATGCTCTTAACCACTGAGCCATCTCTCCAGCCCCTCTTTCTTTCTTTTCAAGGCAGGGTTTTTCTGTGTAATAGTCCTAGAACTCATTTTGTAGACCAGTCTGTCCCTGAACTCACAGAGAGCCACTTGCCTCTGCCTCCTGAATGCTGGAATTGAAGGAGCAAGCCACCTCTGCCCGGCTTGAACGCTGGATCTTGCACAGGCAGGATAATATCAAGAATTCATTAAGGTCAGAGGGTATTGAAGAATCACATAGAACAAATATTGTAAATAGGTTTTACCCCTTTCCATGGTCACTAACCAGGAAGAAGAGGATGCAGGCCTCCTATGCCCATGTCGGTAAAAGCATCCGAGGATGCTCTAGAGAGGGAGACAGGATCTGGAAAATGTTCTAATATATCTTTTGTCTTTTAGATGGGTAGTCATTAACAAAGCCTCCCCTGACTGTACCCTTTGCCATTTGGATCCATTCAATGCACAGGCCTTAAGAAAGGAACACTCAGCATTTTTAACACACGGGCCTGACCTGAACTGGAGGATAAAAAGTGGTCCCTACCAGGGTATGTAACTATTTAGTGAGTAAACCAACAAGGTACAAAGTCTCCACAGCCGTGAGCCGAACCTGGTGTGTGCTGAGTTAGATGGACCAGTTCCTTGCTGGGTGAAGCTTGAGAGGCTCCTGCAGGTCACAGGCTTCCTAAGTGTGTCACAATTAAGTGTTATCAACAGGAAGCACTTTCAGGGCAGTCCCCAGAGGCAACAGAGGGTGTATTAGATGTCAAGTTACTCAAGAGAACAGGAATTGGTTAGTCACTGGGGCTCTGAAGTCGGTCTGTATGTCCTGAGTACCGGGGGTGATTCTCATTCTAGGTTCTGGTTTCCTACAGCTTTTGGAAGGCAAGAGGGGCTGAGACAGGGTTTCTCTGCATGGCCCTCCCTGGCTGGTTAAAAGGGTCCTGACTATCTTGGAACTTGCTCTGTAGACCTGGCTGGTCTCGGACTCAGAGAATCACCAGCCTATGCTTCCCATGTGCTGGGATTAACGGTGTGTGTCACCACTGCCTGGCACTGGCTTCCCACAGTTAGGAAATGTGTAGCATCTACGTTTTATAGCTCCTGATACTGTTTCTCTACCTCAGATACTGCCCCCTTGGTCTGCCCCTTGCCTGGTCCCCATGACCAAGGGCATCTCCTAAGGCCAGAGGATGCTATCAACCTAGTGAACCAGTGTCCATGGAGGTATTATATTTGGGACTATGACAGTTTTTCCTCTGTGAGGAAATAGATCCCCGACACCAGGGATGATTCTAGACCGCTTCCAGTTGAGGATTGCCCCCCCCACCCCTGTAACTGCTTTGTTACTGGTGCTACTTGCACAACCTCGAAACCCTGACCTCATGGCTGTATAGTGGAACGTGAAAGAGGTGGCTATGAATAGTCAGTTCCCGCTGAAAAACAAAAAGCAAGTAGCCTTGGCTGAATACAGGCCCAGCAAGTGTCTGAAACCTTGCTGGCTAGCCCAAAATGACCCATGCCTGACCCGTGGATAACCTGTTCAGTTGGATGGACACTAGACTCACTGTGAACCTTCCCCAAAGGCCCGCTTATCTGGGGACCAGATAGATAAGTGATAACCACAAGAGGCAAACATGAGGAAGGGCCAACCCCGCTTGACAGTTGTGCTAGTAATTAGAATTGCTTTTTGGAGCGGGAGCGGGGGTGAGGGTAGTGCACACCTTTAATCCAAGCACTCGGGAGGCAGAGGCAGGTGGATCTCTGTGAGTTCAAGGCCAGCCTGGTCTACAGAGCTAGTTCCAGGACTCACACAGCTACTGAGAAACCCTGTCTCAGAAAGGCAAGCAAAAAAGGAATTGCTCTCTGGAATTTCTGCAAATAACTGACACTAAGATAATTCCTGATGGTGGAGAGATCCCAGGAGGAGGCCGAATCTGAATTCTGAACTTCTTAGAAGCTATTCACGATGTGCCCGAGAGCCAGGCTCTCCCTAGCGGCTCGTCTTTCCCAACCTGGCTATCTCCAGCTTTGCGAACTGTGGTGAATTCCTAATCACTGGCAATGCTTTAACCTCAGGTTCTGAGATTATGCGAGGATATAGCAGAGCAGTGGCCATCACATTATGGTGAGCTCCGTGAATGGAGCCTCTGGTGTCTTGTGGAGCGGTGTGGCTCACAAGTGGGTCTTAGAGCAAGCCAAGTGTTTTAAGGGCTGGCAGCATCAACAAATGGAACCATAGGGGACCTGGTCCTGAGTCCCTATGGCCAGGGACAAGATGGCAACGTGGACCTAAGGAAGACTAAAGGAGGAAATGGGAGATGGCAGGGGGACTGAGCAGTGGGCAGCTGTGGAAATCCTGCTACTTGGTTCCAGACTCCCCTTGGAACAGACTAGACAGTACTAGCTGCTCCCTGTTGACAGGCTGAATATGCATTCAGGCAGGATAGAGAATGAGTGGAGAGCACCCAGACCAAGACTTCATGCTCCCAAGATTCCTCTGACATCACCATCAGCTGCCTTCTCAAACACTAGGCAGTTAGCTATCAGACGCTCAAACGCTTTTCTGTCAGGAGGCTTGGCCCCAATATTTCTTGGGACATGTACTTGCAAGAATTGACCTTTGTTTAGAGTCTTGTTAGCAGAGCCTAAAGGAAAACAAGGTACTAAGTGTCATGCGGCTACCCCTCCATTTACAGGCACCAAGCAGTAGATTGTGGATACGGTTGTCCAAGCCATTGCTCACCCCAAGTCTAGCCAGCGACTGTCTTGGGTTAGGTAAAAGCAGATGCTCCTATTGGATTGATCTGGGTGCTCATTGCCAATCACCTATGACCTTATAAAATTTTAAAGACTCTCGACCCGCCCAGCAGGTCCTAAGTTACTCCAGGGTCTTGAAGAGGCACTATCTGAAAGGCATGGGAGGAAAGAGAAACGGACGCCAAGAAGTATTCTTTTGTCAAGGCATCCGCTTATTGAAGCAAGTTTCATGTCTTAAATACTCCTCAGTAAGGAGCTCGGGCAGGGGGAACTGAGGATAGGGGGAAGGATGAAGGGGGAAGGGAAGGAGGGGCTAGGTAGTTAGGCAACTAAGCTGGGCAGTTTGGCAGCTAAGCAGGGCAGTTGCAAGGTCAGTGGCTAGAACACCTGCTGTTAGTGATAAGCAGCAGGCCTTGAAGACACTCTGGTGCTTTCCAGAACTTTTCCACGGTCAGCACGTAATGTTTTGGCTAACTTTAAGTTTTCTGTCTCAAGATTTTTACTTCAAGGCCCTGTGAGATGCGAGAAAGGAGAAGCCTGAAATGGCTCCTGACAGACTCTAAAAGGAACGCTTGTCAATCCCCATTCCCAATGCACAGACCAACAGCTAAGACTTGTCTGGGGATAAAGTTCTGTCTGCTGCTTAGACCCATTCAGTGTAGAGTATACAGATATACACGGGATACCTTAAGGAAATCAATAGCTTTATTCTTCCTCAATACAAAGCAAAGTTAGGGTAAACCCTTTACATTTCTTCAGTATAGAGTATACAAATATACACAGGATACCTTAAGAAAATCGATAGCTTTATTTTTCCTCAATACATAAAAAATGAGTCTGAGAAGATGTTTTGTGAAGTAAACTAGAGTATGTACAAAATCAGAGATGCCTAGAGCCTGCCCAACAGAGGGGAGGCAAGGTCTTTGATGGTTTTGGAGTTCAGCTGGGGGATCGTGCTGATCTTCAGGAGCCTGCTGCTGGCATACTTGTTCTTGACAGCCTGCAGAAGGCAGCTGTGGTTAAGTAGGTTTCAGGACCGCCCAGCATACCTAGTCTAACCTACAGCTGTGAGGACGATGGCCGCCATGTCCAGCCTCTCAGACAGCTGATGATGCCCGATCCCCGGGCCTTCCCCTCATAACACCTGCACCAAGCGGGCCCCTCCAGCCCTGCTAGTCGCACAGCAGTGAAACAGTTTCAAGATCCGAGGAAGAGGCCCTCTTGGGAGCTGTCTGACTGGTGAGGGTGCTGTCATTGTAAGTGGTATTGGGACTGATGGCACAAACTGGGAAAAGGGAGCTGGAGAGGTGGTTCTATGGTCTTCAGGAGGACCCCAGTTCAATTCCCAGTGCCCACAACCATCTATAACCCCACCCGTAGGAGATTAGACCCCCTCTTCTGGCCTCTACAGGCACCTGGTATGTATGTGACATGCAGACAAAACACTCATATGCATGCTTTTTAAAAATGGAACTAAGCCAGGTGGTGGTGGCGCACGCCTTTAATCCCAGCACTCGGAAGGCAGAGGCAGGCAGATCTCTGAGTTTGAGGACAGCCTGATCTACAAAGGGAGTTCCAGGACAGCCAGGGATACAGAGACACCCTGTCTTAAAAAGTTAGGAGTGTATGGCTACTAGAACTTCACAAATCCCAGTCACTATGCCTCCAGCTCACAGTCACACGAGAACTGCGTGCCAGCGAGATCATGCCGTAAGGGCACCAACGCTTTGTTCTGTCACTGGCCTCTTGGGGTGTGCTGATACTGTGTCCCACAGGCACAGCGCCCCCTCCACCCCATGTTTCCCCGGCACAGGTCCCTCTCCCTTCTCCACATTCACTCACTAGGAGCCTTTTTAAAAGGCCTGAGTAACAATGAGCTGAACAGGAGGCCACTAGAGGGGGCCCTCTCTTCCCAGCCCCACGCAAACAGTCTTCCCTGCTTGCTGTGTGCCTGCTCAGGATGCGGATGCAGGTGTGGGAACGCAGGGGCTGGCTGAGCAGGCACCAAGTTACTTAGCTAACCAAGGCTAACCAATCGGTACATTCCATCCTTGGAGCCTATGCTATAAGAGCATCATGCTCACTAGTAACACACTTCCACACACAGCCCAGAATCGAACGCCTCCCGAGTTCAGGATTGCCAGCACTTACGATGAATTTGGTGAGGTTTTCATTGACTTTCACCACGTTCTTGGCCATGTGCTGCATGACTTCCAGCACCTCACTCTCCATGTATCCTGTGTAATACTGCTGCTTCAAATTCTGAAACACAAGCGGAAGCCATGAAGGGCCCCCAAATGCTTCCTTCCCTGTAGGAGAACACACGCCACGTCTCCTGTGTGAGAGCTGCGAGGGAGCTGGGCTGGTGGTGCAGGCCTGTATCCCAGCGACTGTTTAGGGCTGACAGGACACCATAGTGCAACCCTGTATCAAAGTGATAACAGCTGGAGATACAGCTGTGACGGCATGAGTGAGGGCTTGGGGTCCATCCTAAAATATGACTAAAATAAATTTAAAATTTAAAAAAAAAAAGTGGGGGGTGGGATGGGGCTGGAGAGATGGTTCAGAGGTTAAGAGCATTGCCTGCTCTTCCAAAGGTCCTCCTGAGTTCAATTCCCAGCAACCACATGGTAGCTCACAACAATCTGTAATGAGGTCTGGTGCCCTCTTCTGACCTGCAGTCATACACACAGACAGAATATTGTATACATAATAAATAAATATAAAAAAAAAGCGGGGAAATTTTTACCTTGTAAAATCTAGTCCAGCCCAACCACTTCACCAGCACCAAGCCACAGAGCATGGCTCCATCCCTGAGACAAGGCTCGCTTAGGACAGTAAAAGGCGCTCAGCTCTAACAGACCAAGTGCTCATGACATGTTTGAGAGCAGTTGCACAGGTCTGGAGGGTGCTCCAAGCAACAAGCATCCTTCCACCCCTTGCTAGGCAAAGGCAGAGAGAAACACATACACAAGAGAGTACCGGCCCTCTCCCCAGAGTGGCACCCGCCTCCCAGCCGGGTAAGCAGTGCTAGCCGAAGCTTGCGGGCCTGGCCGTGGCACAGTGAAATTCGGACTTGAGAAGTGACTGTGTCAGTAAAGTACATGCCTCGCAGGCCCAGGGCCCCGAGTTCACAGCACACGGGCTCCAAATGCAGCCTTCTTTTCTCTTAAACTCACCCATCTTCCCTGGCCCAGCACCTTCTGAGCCAGGCAGGAGGCGGCAGCTGCGACCTGAGAAGGGTGGTAATGCACCATGTCATAGTCAATGAGCGCCAGCTCCATCAGGTACTTGGCTAACGTGTGCTGTTCCACGTCCACCTAGGAGACAGCAGCACACTGAGCGCCTGCATTCGGCCCACTCATCTCCCACCAGAAGCTGTCTATGGGAGCCTTCTCTTGGCTGTGCTGGGGTGAGACTGAGCATGAGCCAACCTTCCCAGAGACAGTGGCACTCACCTCCCCGGCTTTGGAGGCTCGCCTTAAGAAGTGGAGTGGCAAAGGCCGGCCTAACTCGAATTTCAGCTCTTTCAAAATCAGAGTCTCCATTTCTCGGATTTGGGAACTGGTGTAAGCATTGTCTGTGATATAAACAAAGTCTTCGATATTGGGGGAAAACATCTCCTCATATTTAGAAGCCAAGAGCAGAGCTGTGATCCCAACCAGCTGCAGCTTCTTCCGGCAGACGGGCTGAGCCTGATTGAAACAAACACATCTGGAGTCACCACTGATCAGATTCCACCAGAGCTCTGGGCGGATGGGGTGACGGAACCAAGTTCTTACAGGACACAGGAGACCTGAACCGTGGCAGTAAGAGCAATCACTGGGCGGGGAATAGCGGTAAGATTCCAACACACCATCTCACTGGGTCCTCCCAGAGGACCTGACGCCAGAGATTTGGGTGGTCCCAAATGTCTGCACGACCTTGACTTGGTGCTTGGTGTGCTCTGCAAGTCACAGCAAAAAGTGAGAACTGAATGGCAGGCTGAAATATTCCCTACTCAAAAGTACACCTTGAAAAGCCTCTTGTTCAAACAAATTACCACACGCATACAAAAATCTCTCCCCAATGCTTCAGAGTTGGGGGAAAAACCTCAGTGAGCTAAAGTATGTGCTTTAAACTTCCTAAAACAGACTGGCGAGATGGCTCGGCGGTAAAGGCTTGACAACTACCACACCTGGATCTGAGCCTGAGCCCCGGCATCCACAAGGTGGAAGGAGAGAAGCAGCTCTCAGAGCCGTCTCTCACCTCCACAGGGGCTGCCACACTAAGTACACGGAATTCTTCTTTTTTTAAAAAAAAAGATTTATTATTACGTATACAGTGTTCTTCCTGCACATCAGAAGAGGGCACCAGATCTCATCACAGATGGTTGTGAGCCACCATATGGTTGCTGGGAATTGAACTCAGGACCTCTGGAAGAGTAGCCAGTGCTCTTAACCTCTGAGCCCCAGTAAATGTAAATGTCTTAAAACAAGAGGTAAGGAGGGGAATGGAGACACCTCAGTGGGTAAAGGCACCTGCTGCTGCCAAGCCTGATGACCTGAATTCAATCCCTGGAACCCATATGGCACAGAGGTGAGAACCAGCCCCCAAGTTGTCTTTCCTACCTTCATCCTATGGCATACCCACACCCCAAACATACACAAGTAAAAAGTGTGGGTTTAGTTGTTTTTAAAAATTATTTACTTTATGTGTGTTGGTGTTTTTCCTACATGTATGTCTGTGTGACAGTCTCAGATCCCTGGAACTGACTAGAGCTCCAGACAGTTATGAGCTGCCAGATGGATGCTGGGAACTGAACCCAGGTCTTCTGGAAGGGCAGCCAGTGCTCTTAACCACTGGGCCATCTTTCCAGCCCCTTTAGTTTTTTTAACTGGGACTTTGCTTTTCTTGCTTCTGCTTTCATTACTGGAAGTCTACACACAAGATAATACTGTATTTTCCTGCCCAGTGAGTATACTGAGAACCACTCAATCTATTAGTTAGTATTTGAAAGTATTTTAAGTGATAATTATCACCATATTGTTAGAGCAGAATCTGTATACTTGGCCTAACCATTTACTATGAGTATTGACTTTTAAGTCAGTCTTTGTCGCGAGAGTGTTGTGATGCATAACACTCTGGCTGTTTACCACTGAGCTCCACCCCCAGCCCTGGGATGCCAGATAGAGTGGCTGCTTTGCCTAGCAGGCTCAAAGCTGTGGGGCTCCAGCAGCAGCAGCCTGCAAGTAAAGCAGATATCTGATACCTCTGCTAGGCACTCAGTATCTTGTGCATTATTTTACACTGACGAATATTTCAAAGGTGGCTGAGGGTCTCAGCCACTCCCTACATCCCTCCCTCTATGCTCTGGGTTCTCAGTCTGTTCTACACTGGTATCCCTGCTCTTTGTTTTGGGAAGGATTTGACCTCTTTTTGCATTTGTTTTCTTGAAAGATTTATTTGTTATTATCTATCTAGTGTTCTGCCTGCATGTATGCATGTATGCCAGAGAGGGGACCAGATCTCATTCTGTATGTTTGTGAGCCACCATGTGGATGCTGGGAATTGAACTCAGGACCTCTGGAAGAGCAGACAGTGCTCTTAACCTCTGAGCCATCTCTCCAGCCCTCTATTGCATTTCTGTGGTGATTCATTACCACAGCTAGTTAGAAATCAAGATTCTTAGCTGGGCGGTGGTGGCGCACACCTTTAATCACAGCACTTGGGAGGCAAAGACAGGTGAGTTCAAGGACAGCAATTACACAGAGAAACCAAGATTCTCTCCCTCAGCTCTGAGATGAGGGAGCATGGCCACTGAGTGCATCAGATAGTGAAAATGGTGTGGGCACCAGCAGAGGCTTCGGCTCACTTCTGTGCCATGTGATGGTTTATTTCCCTAATAAACGACCACAGCTATGCAGGACCCATACAGTTTCCTGTAGAAGCCTAAACTTGCAATGAACTTGAACCAACCAGTCCACCAAGATGGCACGCATACATCCGTTTATATCTCTTCCATCTAAGAAGTGCAGGTTGATGGACTGCAAAACCAAAACCAAAATGCCTGTCCTTATGTGACAAGCTGTAGTCAAAACATAAACATACTGAAATTAGTAGATAAAACTACCTTTAGCCTTGCAATACAAGGTATACATGCAAGACCTCACACAGTGACCTCAGGATTAGACCTGAGGCCCATCTCCCAAGATACTTCCATTATATGCAAACAAATCAAATCAAAAAAAGATTCAGGAGAGCCGGGCGGTGGTGGCGCACGCCTTTAATCCCAGCACTCGGGAGGCAGAGGCAGGCGGATCTCTGTGAGTTCAAGACCAGCCTGGTCTACAAGAACTAGTTCCAGGACAGGCTCCAAAGCCACAGAGAAACCCTGTCTCGAAAAACCACAAAAAAAAAAAAAAAAAAAAGATTCAGGAAAGGATACTGTGAATGTGTGTCCTGGAGCGAACAGGATTGCCCAGAGCTGGTCAGCAGCATTAAAGGCCTCACACCTTTGGCCTGCTTCCCCATTTTAGCAACTGAAACTCTCTGTGAAACTCTCTGGCATTTCCGCTAGGCTGCCAGTCTTTTCCTTCCTGGGAGCCCCAGCTCAGCTTTCCACTTCACAGGGCAGCCAGCACCACACCCCCAGCTGCACTCACCTGGAGGAACCGGTCCATGATGGCAATGCACATGTACAGAGTTTCCTGTAGAAGCCTAAACTTGGAATGAACTTGAACCAACCAGTCCACCAAGATGGCACGCATTCGTCCGTTTATATCTCTTCCATCTAAGAAGTGCGGGTTGATGGACTGCAAAACCTATTGGGGCAATTCAAAAGTTCAACAAGCTGATGTCATTTCCTCCCCACACCCCTGCTAAGGTCCACACCACTAGTGCAACCCAGACAGAAAGGCCTGCCCACCTCAAGCTGCCTGAGATACTGGTAGATGTCCTTCACGTAGTCACTGCAGAGCTGAGGGTTCTCCCAGTCCTCGTTATCTATATCCTCAATCTTGCAGAGCAAAGCATCAGAGAAAGCTTGGCAGAGGTTCTCTTCCTTCATGGAGACATCCTCAGGCGCAGGCAAAGGATCCTACTCAGGTAGGGAAGACTGGAGTTACTGTGCTGCTGGAGCGCCTACCCCTGCATCCCGATGCACACTAGTGATGCAGAGGTGGCTTGTTTTCTGTCTCCCGTGAGCTTCTGTGTATCTAGTTAACTACTTTGTTCACACAGGAGCCCTCACGCAGTGGTGTTCAGTAACGAATGAGACCACAGAGGTCAGAGAACACCGGAGCTGATGGCTCCCCGGCAGCAACCTCCCCTGCACTCTTCCACTACTCCTTCTAAGTGTAGACCCTGGCAAGCAGAAGGCAGAAGGCCTTATTCCAGTCTGAATAAGGAGACGAAAAGGTTTAGCAGGGATGCAGCCTGGATCTATGTACTTATTATGCCGACAGGGTGGTTATTTGTAAATCCACACAAATTAAAAAGTTATGCAGTTCAAACAAATATTTTCTTTTTGTTTTCTTTCTCCTTTGGTTTTTTAAGACAGTTTCTCTGTGTAGCCCTGGCAGTCCTGGAACTTGCTCTGTAGACCAGGCTGGCCTCAAACTCACAGAGATCCACTTTCCTCTTCTTCCCGAGTTCTGGGATGAAAGGCGTGTCCTATCACCACCCGGCTCAAATAAATATTTCATAATGAAGTATAAACTATTGTTTGAAAAGAATAAGCGGCCCCTCTCAAAGTGCCGAACAGGACTGACTTCTAGACCATGAAGAATACATATTATGGGAACAAAATGCAAACCCAGAGCACAGCTCATGTAAGCCAGCAGGTTGTGTGCTGACTCGGGCCTGCAGTCTGAGCACTAGGAAGGGTAAGTCAGGAGGATAGCCGTGAACTCGAATCCAGCCTGAGCTATAAAGTTCCAGGTTAACAGCGCTAGAGTGAGAAAATGATTAAAAAATAACAGAAAGTTAAAACAAAACCACATAGGTAATTTTAACTAACTTGAAGATTAATAATTTCTAGTCTTAGAGTAGGAAACAGGAGGTGGAGGGTTAGGGAAGAGGCAGTTCAAAACATGATCGGCCTCTTCAGCGATATATAAGAAGGTCCAGGCCAACAAAGGCTAAAACCTCAGAGATTCGGAACAAATGAGATACAGATTCCTGGGTAAGCGTGACCCTTTCAAGGACTCCATCACTGTTCAGACACGTCACTAAGTGCTGCAGGCCCACTGTGCCACCCTCTGTACACTGCGTGAGGCACTAAGAGGATCAGCGCTTAAACATAGCGGGAGCCTGTCTCAAATCTGTAGGGATAGTAGTGTAACAGCTCTGGCTGTCCTGGAACTCAGTTTGTAGATCAGGCTAGTCTCACACTTATAGATTCACCTGGCTCTGCCTCCTAGAGGCTGAGATTAAAGGCATGGACCACCCCACCCCACCCCACCCCCCGCTAAAGCTTCTCCATTTTAGTTGAACACTGTCAAGTCCCAAAACTAAAGTACTCTAGCTCCAGAGCTAAAGCAACTTGTTTTTCTAGTTTCTTGCCCTCCCCAATGATCCAGCACTCAGGTACCCTTAACGATGGCCAGCTGCAGGCGGAACAGGCAAGACTTCTAGTCCCCTTTCTGCCCTACAGCAACCCCAGCCTGTGAGCTGAAAGGGCTCCAACTCTTAAAGCAGAGACCCCGCTGTGGGTCCATCCTGAATACAGCCTATGGTGTTACTGAGTGGCTGCCCCTCTGTCTTTCCTTCAGAGTGATCTCATGGCATGCTGCCCATCCCTCCAAAGCTATTGGGAAGAGCTCTAAAGGTCTTGCCAGTAAGAATGGTGCAGGAGATAAATGTTTAACCTTCATTTGCCTGGTGTGTGTATTTCAAAGGGTCACATGATTATGCAGGAATAAGTGCCATTTATGCATCAGTTAAAAAAATAAATATAAACATGAAATTTAAACATCATTAGTTAGGGTCAGCAACTCAAAATTTGTCCTTAAAAATGAATTATTAAGAGCAATTTTTAAATGGCAGAAGTAATATGCAAGTTAAAACCTTCAGGCCGGGCGGTGGTGGCGCACGCCTTTAATCCCAGCACTCGGGAGGCAGAGGCAGGGGGATCTCTGTGAGTTCGAGACCAGCCTGGTCTACAAGAGCTAGTTCCAGGACAGGCTCCAAAGCCACAGAGAAACTCTGTCTCGAAAACCAAAAACCAAAAAAAAAAAAAAAAGTTAAAACCTTCAAACTAGATTAACAAAGAAGCCTATTGGTTGCCATGGATAACTGAAAGGCCAGTCAGAAGCTGAGGATGTGCCTGCCATCTGACTTCAGTCAGGAGCCCCTTATTTGGAAGGATGGAGGGATGGGTGGGGGCTGTCACAGGGGTGAGCACAGGGAGCGCTCCTATGCTGCTGCCTTGTTCCCTGTTTTGCTGACACAGGGTCTTGCTGTGAAAAGCAGAGGGCTGTCCTGGCCCTTACAGTTCTACTGCCCTGGCTCAGTGCTGGGGCTCCGGGCCACACCTCCATGCTGGGCGATAGAGAAGTGCAGCAGGGGGGGGCTTCATGAGGAACTGCTCCAACAAGCGTTCCCCAGATCAGGGCAGTGGTGGAGCAGAACCTGTTACCGTGACTGTCAGGAACACAGCCCGGGCCTCAGGAGGCAGCACAGAGGCTTAGCTGTGTCCTGTCCATCTATTGCCCAGATTTAGAGTTGTTTCATTTTACTCCTTTTATTTAAACAGCCGAGAGCAAGCCGGGCGGTGGTGGCGCACGCCTTTAATCCCAGCACTCAGAGGCAGGCGGATCTCTGTGAGTTCGAGACCAGCCTGGTTTACAAAGGGAGTTCCAGGACAGGCTCCAAAGCTACA
>NC_022012.1:69041410-69044079 GCF_000317375.1 Microtus ochrogaster | reverse complement strand
TCTGCACAACAGTGCCCACAGCAGCCAGAAGAGGTTGAACTGGTTGAATCCCCAGAAGCTAAGTTATGTGAGCCACCCAGCACAAGTGCTGGGAACGAAGTCCTCCAGTCCTGTGTAAGAGCAGCACGTGGAGTCATCTCTCTAGTCCTGAGGAGTTGGAAGGGATTTTACATGGACTGAGCTCTTAGCCCCTTTTTTGTCTGAAACAGGGGGCCTCAGGCCATGGAAAAAAGAAAACCAGAGTGAGGGGAGCATTGAAGGTCACAGGAAGAAACAACTTTTTCTTTCTTCTTTTATAAACACTGTTTGTTTGTTTTTTGATTTTTTTTGAAACACTGTTTTTTTTGTTTTTGTTTTTTTTTTTTTTTAATGTTGAGGACTAAACCCCAGGGCTCTTACATGCTAAGCACAGCTTCTACCGCCATCTTGATTGACAAATAGATGCCTTTCTTCTTTGCTTCAGTTTTCCGTGAAAGCCTGAATTATTTATCCTGAGCTGGCCTTGAACTCAGTTAGTAGCCAAGAATGGCTTTGAACTTTGATCCTCCTGCTAGGATTATAGATGGCCACCACCATGGACAAGCTCATGCAGTGTTGGGCACTGAACCTAGGGCTTCATGTATGCTGGGCAAACACTCCACCAACTGAGCTGTATCCCTTGACCCTGAAGCCTGAATTTCTTAAAGCCAATATTAAAAAATACAACGTTGATTAAAATTTTACACAAATGCATGCTTTAAAGAGCAAATCTGAGCTGGGGGAGGCGCACACCTTTAATCCTAGCACTTGGGAAGCAGAGGCAGGCAGATCTGAGTTCCAGGATAGCCAGCACTACACTGAGAAACCCTGTTTTGAAACACCCCCAAGAAAAAGAGCAAATCTGATTTTCACATTACATAGTGTTATAATCTGATTTTGTCAGTTAACGTTCCTAACATCTTTACATCTTTAAATGCTGTACTAATTCATAGTTATGATTGTATAGGATCTCATTAGATATGTTGAATGGATCTCCCAGTTAGGATTATTTCTGTTCACTGGGAGGTGGTAGCGCATGCCTTTAATCCCAGCACTTTGGGAGGCAGACACAGGCGGATCTCCATGAGTTCGAGGCCAGCCTAGTCTACCAAATGATTCCAAGACGGGCTTCCAAAGCTACAGAGAAACCCTGTCTCAAAAAACCAAAAAAAGAGATTATTCTTATCAAATAAATATTCATTGGCCAGGCATGGGATTGACATATGCTGACATATGCCTATAATTCCAGCACTTGGAGGCAGAGGCAGGGAGACTACTCTGAGTTTGAGATCAGCCTGAGCTACAGTGAAAGACCCTGAAAGAGAAGGGATGGAGGAGGAGGAGAGATGGCTCCTGTGAGATGGTTTGGTGGGTAAAGGCACTTTCTGCCACCCTAACCCTGCGACTCACATGGAGGAAGAAAAGCCACCCTGGAAAGTTGCCCTCTGACCTCCAAATGCACACACATGCGCACATACACACTAAATGCAACATTTTTAAAAAGTAAGGGGATGCCTAGACATGTGGTTCAGTTTGAGGGCATGAGATCTTGCATCGAAAGACACACACATACTGAAGAGAGATAAAATCCAGACCCTAAGGCCTACAAATCAATCTGCAACTTTCTTCCCAACCTTATCTCCTGCTTGCCAGACAAGCCTCTGACATAGCATAGACCCACAGACCACTTGACTAAAGGATTATGTATGATTCTATATAAGCCTACTGCACTTTTTAAGACTTATTTATTTAAGGAGGGCAGTGGCTTTAATCCTAGCACTCGGGAGGCAGAGTCAGGCGGATTGTTGTGAGTTTGAGGCTAGTCTGGTCTACAAGAGCTACTTCCAGGACAGGCTCCAAAACTACAGAGAAACCCGGGGGGAGGAGGGAGGGTGGTGGTGATGATGTTATTTATTTATTTATTTATTTGTACGCGGTATTCTGCTTGCATATATACCTATAGGCCTGAAGAGGGCTCCAGATCTCATTATAGATGGCTATGAGCCACCATGTGGGTGCTGGAAATTAAACTCAGGATCCCTGGAAGAGCAGCCAGTGCTCTTAACCTCTGAGCATCTCTCCAGCCCAGCCTATTGTATCTTTGTGCTGTGATGTTGTTGCTGCCCTTAATCGCTAAAATGGTGCTGTCTCAGTTACTTTGCTGTTGCTGTGATAAGACAGCATGGCCAAGGCAACGTATAGAAAAAGAACACTTAATTTGGGTCTCAGTTGCAGAGGGCTAAAGTCTATGACCATTGTGACAAGGAGCATGACAACAGGAAGGCAAGCATGGCGCTAGAGTAGCAGCTGAGAATTTACATCTTAGTCCACAAACAAAAGACAGAGAGAGCTAAATGTTCCGGAACAGTGTAAACCCCTAACTACACACCTCCTTCAACAAAGGCCACACCTCCCAATCCTTCCCAAACAGTTCCACCAACTGGGAACCAGGTATTCAAATACATGAGCCTATGGGGGTTATTCTCATTCAAACCCCAACAGGCACTTTTTTCTGTCAAGTTTTCTCAGAATCACCACTGAAGCTGGGGAGATGGCTCCGGTGCTAAAATACTTATCCACAGTTGATCCCCAGAATCCAAATCAGTACAAAAGCTAACAGTGGGGAGCTGGAGAGATGGCTCAGTGGTTAA
>NC_022012.1:69035592-69041100 GCF_000317375.1 Microtus ochrogaster | reverse complement strand
ACAATCTTAGCGGGCTCACTGACCAATCAGCATAGCCTACTGGGTGAGCTCCTAGCTACCTGAGAGACCCTGTAAGGAGGAAAAGGAGAGAGGAAAAAAAAATTGTCAGACCTAACATGATGGTACATGCCTTTAATTCCAGCACCTGAGAGGCAGAGGCAGGCAGATCTATGAGCTCTAATCCAGCTGGGGCTATATAGTGAAAAAAGGCCATACTGCTTAAGGAACAACATCTAAGACTATCCTCTGACATACACAACCCTCTGAGAACCAAGTAGCCCTGGGCCACAGAGTCCCTTAGAATCTGTGCCCTTCTTGAGTTGTCTTCCAGAGACTGCGGCCTTCCCAGCCACCCGACAGTGTGATGCCTCAAGTCATTAATGACACCCCCTAAGATTGCTAACCTTGTTTCGGGGAACATAGGTCCCTCCTAGATATGCCTCCTGATACAAGACATCGCTGGAACCTTAACACAACTGGATGTGTACAGTAAGTGCTCAGTATAGGGATTTCTCGAGAATGTCTGAAGTGAAATCATACAACACACACTCAAAGACAGATACACTGAAGTGCTTATTGCCATAGCTTGTCACTCGAACAAAGTCTCTCATAGCAAGTATGCATAAGAGTGTGCATACATCTGATCTTAGGGAGATGGGTAAGCCACCATTCCCTAGCATTCTGAGTCCAGCTGAGCTACTCGGTTACAGAGACCCCCATTAATCAATGTACAATTAAGGGATTATCTTATTTTTATGTAAGTTTCAGGCTTCAGAGTGGTGGGCTTCCAGTGGTAAGGAAGGTCATTCCTACTGTGCATTATTTTAATAAAACCCACCAAGTTGGGGGCTGGAGAGATGATTCAGCAGTTAAGAGCACTGGCTGCTCTTCCAGAGGGCTCAGGTTTATTCCCAGCACCCACACGCCAGAGCTCACACCTCCTGTAACTCCAGTTACAGGGCATCCTATGCCTTTTTTTTGCCTCTCAGGTCATCAGAGTCGAAAGTGGCGCACAGACATACATGCAAGAAAAATACCCATACTTGAGACATTAAAATTAAAGAGCGGAAATGCATACAAGTAAGTTCTGGTCTTCCTACCTTTGGAGCCAGCGTCTCCATCTGCACCGGCTTCACGGAAGCGGTAGGTTTTGGCTGTTTGTTGGCATTTGTCACTTTGGGGGGCTGAACTGGTATTTTGATGTTCTGAGGTTTCTATAAGGGAAAAAAAAAAAAAAACCAGTGAGCAGGGCAAGACAACCAGTGCAGGCCCTATACAGCGTGGCTCTCCACACAGGTCACCTCGCCCCTGTTACCTTAGCCACTTGGGTTGCTCGGGTTGTAACTTTATTTCCAATTTCTTCTAAAACTGCCCGGCGGATAGTCACATGGCTCTTAGCTTTCGGATTAACTCCTGTGTCAATATTCTTCAAATCACTGGACACCTTAAAACAAAACAGAAACAAAAGACCCACAACGGACAATAAATAAGCAAACAAGCAAACAAACAAACAAAAAGTTAAACAGAGAAAATGAAAAAAATCCCCACCTACTAATGTCAGATACTCCAAAACTGCTCTGGACAAGGTGATCAGACCGCACTCTATTTATAAAGGGGAAAGCGGGGCTGGAGATGGCTCTCCGAAGTTAAGAGCATTGGCTGCTCCCGGAGCAGACAACCCCAGCACCCATCCTGTAACGCTAGTTCCAGGGGTCTGACACCCTGCCCTGGATTTCAGCGTACTGCATACACATGGAAGAGTATTCGTGCACATAAATAAAGGTTTATCTTTTTTAAAGGGAAAAGGTGCATTTTAGGAAATCTGAAACTGCTATCTGAAGTATCACTCTAAAATTAGGCAAATCCCCACCTACCTTACCTGTAAAACAAAGATCTCCCTACTGCTCTTGCGAACTGTTCTGCATATTTAAGTAGTCTTTAAGAGATGTCAAAGTTCCACGCCTCAATGATTGGTTCTCATAAGCCTGTGTCAAGCGATCCTTGTAGTCACTTAGTTAGAAACCTCCCTTCAGAGTATATCCATAATGATAAAGAGCTTTGATACCAGTAGTTAATAATAGGTCCGGTTGTTTAAAACGCCCGTGTCTCAGATCTACAGTAGCTTTCATTATAATATGAAATATTATAATGAAATAAGGAATAAGAAATGACACCTACAGAGATGGGCTTTTTACAGAAACACAGCTTTTTATAGCACAGAGTCTCTCAAGTTAAAGTTATTTGCAGTGAAACAGGAAAGATACAATTGTATGAAAAAGGAAAAACTACCGACAGTTAACAAAACAAGGTTTGTTATTCATATCCCAAAGTTTACTCTATTGTAGAAGTAATAAATATTTCATGGCTGGGTGGTGGTGGAGCACGCTTTTAATCCCAGCACACGGGAGGCAGAGGCAGGCGGATCTCTCTGAGTTAGAGGCCAGCCTGGTCTACAAGAGCTAGTTCCAGGACAGGCTCCAACGCCACAGAGAAACCCTGTCTCGAAAACCAGAAAAAAAAAAAAAAAAGTTGTTCCACTGTATACTTAATAAATAAATCTTTAAAAAAAATAAATATTTCATGAGGAAATACGTCCCTGAGAGTTAGGGGGTCCCTAATTCTAAAATACCTCTCAACTGGGGGCAGAGTAAACTGACCTCTCAGGATAAGCCAGGCAAAACCCTAGCTCATCCCAAAAGAAAGAGTTTAAGTATTAAATAACTTGAAAGAACCAATTAGACAAAAATTACTTGTTAGTGGGAGTTATATCTACAAGACTCGAACCCTGACTGTATATTTATCAATCTTTAGGATTTAGATTCCCTAAGCCACGATGTTGAATCTTTCTTGCCAGCACCCCACTGCTAATTTCAGAATGTGTTTAAAAGTTCAACGTCTTCCAGGTTAAAGCCTGGTAATGAAGACTAGGTTTAAATTCACATGGAAGAGGAATTGGCAGTTTTTAACTAGCCAGGATAATGGCAGCCAGCTGTGTCGGCGCCTCTAGTTTTCAACAAGGTAAAGTAGACCCTGGTAAAATTCCAGCCTAAAAGCTAGTAATATTTTCATTCTCAAAATACGAATTTGTACGTGTCGTCCCCCCTCCCCCTCATCTGCAATACTGGGGTCCAAGTTTTGCACTTTTCCACTTGGGTGGGTTTTTGTTTTGTTTTTAAGAGGACAAACCCACACTTTAATGAACGTGGCCTGGAAGACAGTGTGCAGATGCCAATGGGAAGTTCACACAAAGCAAACTGTGAAAAAATGTGAAAAGCAGAAACATGGTACTGGAGGGCTTCCCGGTTCCTCCTGGTCCTCATCCCCAGCGCAGCGCAGCCCTGAGCAGTGAGTGACAGCGATGGGGACCCCAGGCCCTTGCCTCTAGACAGCTCTGCCAAGGCCTCGCCGGCAGCCTCCCGGGCCACCGGGCAGGGCAGGACACCGCAGCCCGGGCGCACTCACCGTCGGGCGTCGGAGCAGAGCCATGAGGGCCGCGCTGGGAAGTGCGGACTGGGGCAGCCACCGGAGTCCGCGGCGCCGTTGGGAGTCTCAGGGTCTCGCTGCTCACTTCTCACGGCCGGGTCGCCGATTCAAATACCGCACCGCTCGCGCCCCATTGGGCAGCCGCACGCACTGTGCGCGCTCCCCATTGGCTGGGCCTGGAGGTCTTTCTGCACACTGATTGGCTGACTCCTATTTGCTTGTTTTAGCAACCAGCGAGGCGGCAAGGCTTTGTTGTTTCCTTGCCTACGGTTTTATTTTTAAATCTAGTCCCTGAGATCATTTTTTCTCCCATTGTAAAAGCTAATCTAATTTTGACAAAAAAAGCTCACCTACGAACAGATGTCTTTAGAAGTTCTGGGTGGGCAGAAGTGGGCTCTAGTGAATGAATATCCTGGAAATGCTACTTCTGACCTTGCTTCCTCTTCCGGAAACATATACTTGGGAATTTGGCTTGGGGTATAGAGCCACTGTCTTCAGGTCGTTCAGAGCTACACCATGATTGAGAATCCAACGTGTGCAACATTATAGACTTCCTAAGACAACAGATACCCAGCAGAGGCACAAATAAAACTAAAAGTGATTTGTGTGAGTGTCAACTCGCTAATACCAGCCAGACTCGGAAGTATTTGTCAAATGACAGTGTAATTAATGTGCACAAGGTTTCAAGAAGAAAACCGTGTGTCACAAGTTTTGAACAGTGAGAGAAGAGGCCAAAGAACAGAATGTTATCCTGGAGAAAAGAAGGTGGTCAAGACAGAAAAAGAAGGCTGAGGTGGGGAGCCGTTGCTTAGTTGTATGATGCATGTGCAAAGAAAGCCCTGAAGATGTATTCCCAGCAGAGCAGAGAAAATCAAAACACAGAAAATGGTTCCGTGCTCAAAGGCAGCAGAACGACGTGGGGTTGGGCTCCATCTCAAATGTGACTCACATCAGGCTCCCCATCACTGTTTTAGTTCAAGTCTCTTCTGCTTGGTAGGAACAACACTGTGGTAGGAGAGCCTTAAATAAGGGTAACTGATCAGGATTGGTTCTCTCCCTCTACCCAAATCTGTTATCTGACAATTTCCAATCTGAGTCTAAAGACAGGAAGAACCAGTGTCCCTCCCACCTGGAAAACAGGCTGGTGGAATTTTCCCTCACCCTAACTTACACAAGGATAAGGAGAAATCAAAGAAACAGAAATAGCTATAGTCCATCTCAAATACCTGCTTTAGGAGATTAAAGTTTTGTGGCTGCTGACTTCTCTGGCCACCATCCTTGACATCACAGATGTCACAAGTAGCTTCTCTTCCTGCAAAGTTTTGGATGGAGCTGAGGAAGACAGTGTGCTCAGCAGCTTGCACTATGGCACATGCCTGTAACTCCAGCTACTGAGAAGGCTAAGGCAGGAGGCCCTCTTAAGCGCATAATTTCGGCACCACCTGGACAACGAGACCCCCCACCTCTAAATGAAAGGAGTCATTTTAACAAAACAATGGGCTGTGATTTAAATTACTGCAATGAACTTTACAACAGGATCTCATGTATCTTAGGCTGGTTTACAACTTCCATAATTTGAGGGGGACCTTGAGTTTCTAATCCTCCTGCTTCTACCTACGGAGTGGGAGGGATTATAGGCATGCACGACCAACCCTAGTTTAAAAGACATTGCGTCTCAGAACCCAGGGCTTCCTAAGTGCTAGGGACTCTACCATCTGGGCTGCATGGCCAGGTCCTACTGTGTTAGATTTAAAAAGGCCAAACTGTTGGTTTGGGGCCTATTCTATCCCACCCCCATCTAAGCTAGCCTTGATATTCTCTTGACCAACGAATGACAAGAATGGAGGACACTTCAGCTCCAGGCTCTAAGAAGGCCTGACAGTTTCAGGATTCCTGGCCCACGGTGTCAAGAAGTCTAGTTACCCCTTGCTAGAGAGATGACAGTCAGTGAGGGACTCTTCTCAACATCCCAACAAAAGTATCAGATGTCTAAGCTGGGCTCCACTAGACAGTCCATTCCAGGTA
>NC_022012.1:69015410-69035296 GCF_000317375.1 Microtus ochrogaster | reverse complement strand
TGAGCAAAGAAAAGTGCCTGAAACCACACTTGTGGTAGGTTTGTCACAAAATACATAAAAGATATACTTACCTAGGGTATTTCTATGACCTACAATAAGCCTTTTGTGGATGGCCATCTATGTCTTCTGGTCTTCTCACAGGGCCACAATCTCACAAACATACATATTATAGTGGTTGAGACATGGGATCTCTTTAAAATCTCAATTCTCAATGCTGTCTTGGTACGTGTTTTGAATTTGCCATTTCCAGATGTTTTACCATTTGACTGATATGTCTTAAAAATGTTTATCCAACATGGAAGCAAGAATTACATGCAACTGGAAACTTGACAAGTCCTGACACCAGTCAGAGAGAATGCTTACCTACAAAAGACACTATGTCCAGAGCAAGGCCTTGGCAAGAAACCTACACTCAAAACATTAGACAGACAAAATGGTATGGCTCTGGCTAACAGGAAGCAATTGAAGAGGGTGCCCAATGATGAACTATAGCCTCTATACACTCACACTCCTGATGGGGGACTTTAGCCAATCACCTTCTGTTTAGGGTGTGTCCCCCTGGGGCCACAGAAAAACAGATAAAATACCCAGGTGCACTTGTTTCTTCCTCTTTTTTTGCCCCCTGCTCTCCTGGATCGCTGGAACCCTGGTTTTGTAAGTTTCCTTTCTTCTGTTTATTAAAGCTGAATATTATTTTAAGTTGGTTTGGCTAATTATCGACCTCGCCCCTTCACACCCCTTCACACCCCACCACCACATACAAAATGTAATTTTACGGCAGAGGGCATCATTTCTCCCCTTTGGCAGTAGCTGACTACAGCACAGTATTCAGCAGCGACTTGCACACTGTGCTGTGATTATGACAGGAGAAGCAAAGGGCACACAGCCCAGAGTCTTCTGTGGCTGTAGGGCAAGAGGAAGTAACATCCTCGTGAATGCAGAAGAGGACTGTTCCTGCCCATTTAGTGACTAGATGCTTGGACCTGGTGCAAGAGAAATGTTAGCAGCATCTCATGATACTAGCATTTGCTTTGAAAGGTCAAACATTTTGGGATTAAAGCAATAATTTATCTTTTTAAGATTTATTTTTTATTTTATCACTGTATATTTGCATCTTGGAGTGTGGTATAGTAAAAAACTCCAGCATTTGAGAGGCAGAGGGAAGGTTAATCTCTGTGAGTTTGAGGCCTGCCTGGTCTACATGAGTTCTAAGCCAGGGTTTACATAGTAAGACCCTGCCTTAAAAAACAAACAAACAAACAAACAAACAAACATATAAATGAATTAGCAGCAATTATAAAACAGGTCAACAGGTATGTATTTAAACCACATATAATGTGTGTGAGAGAGAAATCTATGCTTTTATGTTCTGAAAAACAGTAGAGGAACCCATAGCATGGAATTCTTTCCATTTTAACTTTTTTTTTTTTTTTTTTTTAAATGTGTATGGCAAGGCAATGGTGGCACATGCCTTTAACCTTAGCACTCAGGAGGCAGAGGCACATGGATCTCTGAGTTGGAGGCTAGTTTGGACTATAGAGAGAGTTCTAGGATAGCCAGGGCTGCACAGAGAAATCCTGTCTTGAGAAACCAAATAAATAAATATGTATGTATGTACATATATATGTACGTATGTGTAGGTGTGCACACATGAGTTCCTGCAGAGGCCAAAAGTGCCAGATCCCCCTGGAGCCTGCAAACTCCCTGATATGGGTGCTGGGAACTGAACTCAGGCCCTCTGGAAGAGCAGTCTGCACTCTTAATCACTGAACTCAGGCCCTCTGGAAGAGCAGTCTGCACTCTTAATCACGGAGTCATCTCTCCACACACCCCTCCTTTTCATTTCTATGTTCTCAGCACCTGTACAGACTCAGGCTCTCTAATGGCAGTTTATATACATCAGTCCACTTTTTGGCTTTTACCCAGTGAGGAAGCTGACCTGGGTCACTGTTCCACTCTTTCCTGACCTTCCATAAAGTAGACTGGTAATCAAATGTACTTCTTTTATCTTCTTTTTGCAGTGTTAGGCATTGAACTCGGGATGCCTGGGGTTTGGAAATTTTTCAACATCAGGCTACACTCTGGCTCACAAGTATACTTTTAGCTCAATCAACCCTCCATCAGAAAGCACACTTTGTAGACACATGTTGATAATGAAATTACTCTACTGTGATATTTAGAAATATAAAAGGCAAGAGTGAATGAAAACAAGCACCAGATTATGCAAATATCAGTTAGATGGATCTGATTTGAATTCCAAGATGGCCAAAGTTAACCATTTTATAAACACTAATTATGAAACACAAAGACAATAGAAATATAAGTTATTTATTAATCAATCCACTTACAAAGCAGGTGGCTTAATGCAAGCTTATTGACATCTTCACATATGATCCATGGGAACATGTCTTCCACATACAGACAGTGCTATTACTGACTGGATGCATTTGCAATCTTGGGCATATTAAGCATATTTAAACAAATAAAATTAGGCTATCCTGTATATGAAAGTATCTTGATAATATGCATCCTGAAGTGGATTAAAACTTCCTCCAAAGGAGAAATGTTAGTATGTTAACTTTTACTCTATATTATGTTGTAAATCTTAACTATAGAAATTAAAATTTTTAAATCAGTGATCGACTCTTGGTAATGTCTGAAGTGGGTGTCTATGACCATAGCCAACAGTAGCCTGACAATACAATCTGTGCCTCACAGTATCTGCAGATTTATTGTTTTCAAGTTTAGAGAGAAAGAAAACAAGAGACATGTAGATTCAGCTGACTTTATTTAAACTATAAAAAAAAATTCCTTAAAAGTGAACCTGGGACCCTTAGAAGTTCTACGAATGCATAGATACCTGCCAATGACTGAATCCTAAATTCTGACTGAATGACTTTATAAAATTAATGTAAGCAGATATCTTAGTTATTCGTGCTTAGCAGAAGACCTAACAAAATTCTACATGTCTTTTTCAATTTCCCTATTTTTTTTTTAAATCTGCAAGTATATACAATCCAGCTAACTCAAATTAATATTTAGTGTTCATCAAAGCTGTTTCACAGCAGCAAAAACTGGATTAGGGAATAAAGTTCCAAATGGCATAGAGAAAGATAAATAGGGTCAGAACAGCAGTCTAAACGTACGGCATCAATAGCAACTCTATCTTGCACTGTGCTGGAAGAAAGGATACACCAAGAAAATTCCTATTGATCACTCTGGTCATGTGAGTACCACCTGCATCTGATTGACATGGGTTGCATTCTGTTCCCAGTATTAAGAGTGGTACTTAACTCAGAACTCCATATTGTAAATATACAGCAGCCATTTTGTCCTAATTTAATTAAGGAATGTCTTAATACACAATATTATCATTTTCTAGAGAATCTTTATACATTAAACTAAAGTACATGATTGATTAAATTAAAGGTTAGTAATGGATAAAAAATTCATAATTCTTAAGGTACTATGGTAAAAAAAAAAAACAACAACAAAAAGACCACAAAATACTACTTACTAAAGCAGCTAATCTTGCCTGCAAGTTTAGGGTCACAAGCCCATGATATGTGCAAAGAAATGCAATACAAGGAATCATGCAAAAATACAGTAAAATGATACAGGAAGAAATGTCAAATCTAGAAAAAAAAAACCACAAAAGCTTTTATAAATACATCAAAATCAACTGTGTACATAAGTTGTAGGTCTAGCGGTAGCTGTACCATGTAGCAGAGTCAGTACTCCGAGTTCAAGGCTTCCAGATCTGCGCAGGTAAGTCATGCCATCTTTGGTTGACTGCAGTACCAGGAAGAATGGGAATGAGAGGGACAGCAAGAGTTCTGAAATACGGTGTCAACTTTCACTCGGCAGCTGGGCCTCTATGTCCACTCTGCATATGGGGCACTTCTTATTGGTGATCAGCCATTGATCAACACACACTTGGTGGAAAAGGTGCATACATGGAAGGCGCCTATCATTGATGAAGAAAACAAACAGCAAAAATTAATTTTATGATAATTCTATAGGGCACAGATTTGCAAATAAAGTGTTCTGAAGTCACTAAGCATCTTTATGTTAAAAGCACAAGGACTAGAGCTGGCAGGATAGCTCAGCGGGCAAAGTAATTGCTATGCAAGTCTGCCAACCTGAGTTCACATCCTCAGAACCCATAAAAAGCAGCATGCAGTGGCATATGCCACATCTGTAATCCAGGATACGGGATGGAAACAAATTTCCCAGAAGCTGGATAATCAGCTAGCCTGGTGCATACAACAGAAAACAAAAACAGAGCCCCGTTTCAAAGGTGAGGGCCAACACTCTAGGCTGTCCTCTGACCTATAAATGTGCACTGTGATACACACACACACACACACACACACACACACACACACACACACACACACCCTACACCAACACCTCTAAGGGCAATTGCTCATTATAAAAATGGCATTTCAGACAATATATGAATCACCAAGATAAATAACTGACACTTCTATGGAGGCAAAATATATAAAACTCAGAACTGTCAAATAAAGAATAAGACTGGCAATTAGTCTAGTATTGTCTTTTACATGAGCAGCCAAGGCACGGTAGATGAAAATACCCTGTTGATGCTGCAAACACTTTAAATATCAAATCATTATGATGCTTGTGAAGATTCTCTGAAATACATATTCATTTAACTGTCTTCCAAAAGCTTTGGAGACTGCTGTGCTGTAGGAATTAAAGAAAGCCATAACATGTACCATGACTTCAACCCCAAGGATCTTTATACGTCAGGCTGAAGCACATGCTTGAGGTAAGGAATATTATTTTCAGAGGAAAATCAGCACACCCACTTAACAAAATGCTACTGCTTTATAAGTGGGTTAAAGGAAGATGTTCACTTCAGAATACCACACCGAGTAGCCAATAGAAACTGCATAGGGTAACACTAAATTCAAACTAAAGAGTAAAATGGAAGTTGCTGCTTAATAACTTTCTACTACTTACTATTAAGAGCTGTTAATCATGCCCTCATAGCCTAATATTTCCACAGATAATACCTCGAAGTGCTCTCTTCCTTCTTGGACACTATCATTAACACTGTTAAGAGACTGATTCAATAGCTACATGCCTTCACTAGAAACAGAATGTTTAAAACAAAACAAAACCACAGGGGCTGCAGAGAAGGTTCAACAGTCAAAGAGTGCTGGCTGTCTTTCCAGAGGGCCATGAGAGTCCCAGCACCCAGTTCCAAGGGATCCAATGCCCTCTTCTGGCCTCCTTGAACATCTGCATGCACATGATGCACAAACTTATATGCAGGTAAAACACTTACACACATAAGAAAATTAGTAATTCACTTTTTTAAAAAAGATTTATTTATTTATTATGCATACAACATTCCTTCCGTGTATGCTTGCATGCCAGAAGAGGGCACCAGATCTCATTATAGATGGCTGTGAGCCACCATGTGGTTGCTGGGAATTAACTCAGGACCTCTGGAAGAGCAGTCAGTGCTATTAACCTCTGAGCCATCTCTCCAGCCCTAGTAATTCACTTTTAATATTTAAAAAAAAAACAAAACCCTTATCACATGGTGTAATTGACAATAATATATCTTTCTCCTCTCTCAACCACTAGCTGAAGATGTATGATGAGCCAGGAGGGGTCTACAGATCAAGTTCCAGGACGGCCAGGGCTACACAGAGAAATCCTATCTAGAAAAAAAAACAAAGTTTGACAACATTATCCTTAGAAACAGAAAAAATTATTACCCACAGCTGTTATGCTTGATATAATACTAAATTATTGGGTTTTGTTTGTAGTTTTTTTTTGGTTTTTCAAGACAGGGTTTCTCTGTGTAACTTTGGAACCTGTCCTGGAACTTGCTCTATAGACCAGGCTGGCCTCGAACTCACATGGATCCGCCTGCCTCTGCCTCCTGAGTGCTGGGATTAAAGGCATGTGTAACCACGGCCTGGATAAGTTACTGTTTTAAAAATCTAGATTATAAAGCAATTACCTTACAAACTATACAAAAAAAAATTCCTTCAAATAAAATTAGGTCAGGATGAGAACATACACTAAATCACAAAAGAAGTATGGTTATATTAAGCATAGAGGCATGTGCCTGTAATTCCCAGCACTTGGGAGGCAGGGGCAAACCTCCACAAGAGTAAGGCCAGCCAGTGGTATCTAGCAAGAACCTCTCAGAAAACCAAAGCCAAACCAAACCAAACAAAAAAAATCCGAAAACAAAGGTGAAGAATGCTGGCAATAGAGTATATAGAGATGATCCTGACCTTTTATAATCTAGATAGCAAAATCCTCTCAAATTCTAATTCCTGAAAGTGTTACAGAAGACAAATTTTACTACAGAAGCTCCCCATGCAGCCTCTGGTGCAGTCCAGAGTGGAAGTGCACACCCCTCCATGACTTTGATCCTTTTTATTCTTTTGCTTACAGAACAAATCTTTATTTGGATTCCAGTTTACTTTTTAATGAATGCCCTTTAAGACCTACTGATCTATTTGTGAATCAATTATCTGTGCTGAGGAACAAAGCCATGGCTGTGCAATTAGACAAGGACTCTGACACTGAGCCACAATCCAGTCCTTTCTATTTAAGAGTGGACTTTAAATAAGAAATGTCTAGTTACCTCACATCTTCACCTTCCTCTAAAATAGACAAACAGATAGTACACTTTTCCTCTGTGTCTTCCTCAGTCCCTTCTTCCCCATCTTGTTTGCAGTGCAGTTTCCTCTGTGAGAACCAATCAGTTGTTACCTTATTAGCAGAGATGACATTATTGAACAACTGAGTAAAGTCTGTGTTTATTTAAAACAAAACAAAAAGACCACATATTCATATGTAACTTATTTCTTACACAACAGTCATGAATTAACAGATGGATTGAGTGTCTACCAATTAACTACTGACTCCTCAAAGTGAGCATGAAAAGCAAAGTCAAAATTTAAGAGATTCTCTAGGATGAACCCTATTAATGTTATTTCGTGACAATGATAATTTGCACAATTATTATTTTAACACAGTTAAGCAAATTATTCTTCTAACGACTATTTCAAGCATCTCTAAGTTAACTCTAATTTATAACATTTAGTTTAAACAAGATACAGTTGTGGTTAACGCCTGACTGACACTCTTAGACAACATTAAAAATACCAACAGTGAGCTCCACTGTTTTCTGTACGGCACCGAGCATTATCTGTTCACTATGAACAGCTTATTTCACATATAGTTTGGAATTTCCACATACATAAATATGAACAATACAGAAATATGAACTAGGCATCAGTGAAAAAAAAATTGGCTAGGTGTTTTAGCTATTTTGGTTTTCCATGACAGGATTTTTCTGTGTAATAGCCTCAGTTGTCCTGGATCGCTATCTGTAGAACAGGCTGGTCTCAAAACTCACCAGCCTCTACCTCCCAAGTGTGCACCACCACCACTCATATATATAAAAACTATATATATAATTTCATTATGGAAATCACTTCAATAGTAATACAATTGCTATTACAGAATCAAGGGTCTGTAAGATTCCATTTTTATCATAACAATCCTCACCTTTTTATATTTATGTGGATATGTGCATCTTTCAATTGTTCCCTGGGATGCTCCACGATTGACATTTCCTAATCTTTCTTCCAGATGAATCAGTTCCTGAAAGTGAAACATAAATAGTATTAAAACCACAATGACTATTGTCCGTATTGTCAGGGCTTGAGAGGTGGTGGCTCAGTGGTTAGGAGCACTGACTATTCTTCGAGAGTTCAATTCCCAGCACCTAAATGGCAGTTAACAACTGGTGTGGAAAAATCCTGTTGTACACTATAAAGATCTGTCACTCAAATTTGTTTAATAAAAAGCTGACTGGCCAGTAGCCAGGCACGAAGTACAAACAGGTCAGCCAAACTAAGGATGATGGGAAGGAGAAGAGTCAAGAGTCACCAGCCAAATGTAGAGGGAACAGAAGATGAATGTGCCAAGAAGCTATTAAAGGTACTGTCATGTGACTGAGCATAAGTAAGGAATATGGGTTAACTTAAAACGTAAGAGCTAGTTAATAATAAGCCTGAGCTATCAGTCAAACATTCATAATTTATATTAAGCCTCCAATTCAATTATTTAGGAAGTGGATGTTGGGTATTTGGGAACAGGCGAGCACAAGAGAAATGTCTATTTACAATCAACTGTCTGTAACTCCAAGATCAGACAAACATGAAAGCTAAACACCAATGCAAATAAAATAAAATAAAAATAGAGTATGATCAATGTTACAAAGGTAACAAATTTAAATATTCATAACCATGCAATATAAATACTATAAATGCTGGCAATGCAACACTATCCTGTAAATCAGGTTGTAACCATGTGGCAGTGCAAAAGTCTGGATGTGCACATGGCTGCAGAATCTGAATCCCTTGTACTACATATGAGCAGTTCTAAGTTATCCAACCACAGATGAGATCTTCAGCTGCACACAAATTGGCTTTCCTTCTCTAGACTGTTTCTCTACCAAGAAAGCTCAATTTTCTTCCCATATGCAAATGGCTCTTCATTGGATTATTTTACTGATTTGGTAGGTTTTTAAATTTTTTATTTTATGTGTATGGATGTTTTGTGTGTAATATTTTTGTGTACCATATGCATGCCTGGTGTCTGAGGAGGCCAGAAGAGGGTACTGAACCAATCCCCTGAAACCAGAATTACAGACAGTTGTGAGCTACCGTGTGGTTACTAGGAGTTGAACCTGGGTCCTCTAGAAGAGGAGCTGCCAGTGATCTTAACCACCAAGCCATCTCTTCAGCCCCCCTTTTTTGTGTTCTTATAAGAAAAGGCCTTACTATGTAGTGTTACTTAGCCTGCAATTCATTAGGTAGACTAGGCTGGCATAAAACTCACAAGGTTGCCAGGCAGTGGTGGCGCACACCTTTAATCCCAGCACAGAGGAGGCAGAGATAGTCAGATCTCTGTGAGTTCGAAGCCAGTCTGGTCTACAAGAGCTAGTTCCAGGACAGGCTCCAAAGCTATATAGAAAAACCCTCTCTCAAAAAACCAAAACCAACCAACCAACAATAACAACCCCTCCCCCCACACACACAACTTATAAGGTTATGCTTTTGCCTCTCAAGTGCTTGGATTAAAGGTGTGTACTACCATAACCAGTTCAATAAACTTTATATATTATTTTATGGTAGATAATTCACATTCAATGTCTTTAAGATATTCACATCCAAAGTCTTTAAACAGTTAAGTTTTGACTTTTAAGATACTCTTCATAAATCTTTGTGTAAGTCCCTGAGGCAAAATTGAGAAAATCAGACATCTGACTGCTTTCTGATTCCCAGATCAGTGGTCATTCTACTTAATCAACTCTGCACTAAAAATCCAATGGCAAATATCTTCACTTATTTTACTTCATACCTCAAAATTGCCCCTAAGAGGACCTCTGAACGGTGTTCCATCCAATCCTGAAGAAATATAACGGATGTGAGGGTAGCCTGCCATGTCAGGAACCTGTTTTTAATACAAGAGATGAAGTCATTAAGATTTGTATTTTACTGCTAACATTGAAGATACTCAACCTCCATTCAAGTAATGAACTCAACTCAAAAGACAAACATGTGTAGCACGAATTCTAATTGCTCTTAATAATAAAAATCTAGTCAGATACAGATGTTAATGAAGAAGAGCAGAGAAGCAAAACAGCCAGTCACTATTTCTTACCTCTACCTCAGACCTAAGACTGAATGCTCTCTCTATGAAACCTCAGACTGTTTCTAAGACTGAATCCTCAGACTCTATCTGAGCTTCTGTTTACTCTTTTCTCCAGCTCCCTAGTGATGGGATTAAAGGCATGTGATCCCAACTGCTGGGATCACCTTTGTGTGAGCTCTGTTTCTCTTTTAGACAGATTCAATCTCATGTAGCCCAGGGTGGCCTTGAACTCACAGAGAGCCATCTCATCTGCTTCGGTCTCCTCAATGCTGGGATTAAAGGTGTGTGTCACCACTGCCTGGCCTCTATGGCTAACTAGTGACTTAACTCTGCACTCTGATCTTCAGGCAACCTTTATTTGTTAGCACAAACAAAAATATCATCACAAACATGACTCTAACTACACATTCTATTAAGAGGAACAATTAAGTGACCCTTAAAACACAAGCTCTCATTTCTGAAAAGATGGTTGAAAGAAATAAGGGAAACAGCTGTTTCATGAGGTAACAAATTTCTTACATGAACTTTGCATATAGTTGGGTACGGTGAGACATACTTGGCCCTGGCTACTCAGAAGGCTGAGGTAGGCTAAGGCAGCTTGAGGCTAGGTCTAGTTTCAAGGTCAGCCTGGGCAACAATGAAATATACTCTGTCCACCCTACTTAAAAAAAAAAAAAGTCAGGTGTGGTTGTACACGCCTTTAATTTCCAGCACTCAGGAAACAGAGACAGGTGGATCTCTGTGAATTTCAGGTCAACTTGGTCTAAACAGTGAGTTTCAGAATTGCCTGGGCTATGTAGAAAAACCTTGTCTCAAAAACAAAACAAAAAATGTCTATGTATATTCAAGCTTTTTAAGCCCTATTATCTCTTAGTAGTAGCAAACAAACTTAAGAAATTAAAGCTTTCATATGACCATGACAACCTCTCAATAGTAAATAAAGCATGAAATATTCTTGCCTACGTGTAACAGGCTTTTTAAAAAACTGTTTTGTTCAGCTGGGCAGCAGTGGCACACACACTTTTAATCCCAGCACTAGGGAGGCAGAGGCAGGCAGATCTCTGTGAGTTCAAGGCCAGCCTGGTCTACAAGAACTAGTTCCAGGACAGGCTCCAAAACTTCAGCGAAACCCTGTCTCAAAAAACAAAACAAATAAAAAATTGTTTTGTTCAGTATAGTGAATCCTGAATATTTCAGATTTCATTTTTTGTGAACTGGCCACAAATTTAAATTTATCTGTTACCCCAAAAATACTTGTTCTTTATGGCCATTCAGTGTGCACTAGGAAACTCGCACTGGCTGCTTGGTGCTCCCACTGATGTTGAACAGGCTCTGCCTTCTCTTCTTAGCTTTCCTACATCTATTTAGTGGCATACTTCTGCCACCAGCTTTCATCACCAGCTTTCTTTCATGTTTAATGTGGTTCCAAATATAGTTCTCAAGCACCATCTAGGGATTCTACCCAAGGAAGGCTGTGTTTCGCCTTGTGTCAGGTAAGCTTTGCTCGGATGTGCACTGTAGTGCTACTGCTGCACAATCACTGTGAACAAATCATCACTATATATAAGATCAGTGATCAAACAAAAACATGAACAAACCAAGGGTCAAGACTAAAAGACTGCAGCACACTCCATCTTCTCTGTAATGGTTGTGCAGTTACAGCAGCAGTCATCCAAGTGAACTGACTATATGAAGGAGACAGTACCATCCATCTTTATAAATAATCTTCAACATTTTAGCTGAGCAGTGGCAGCATGCGCCATTAATCCCAGCACTCGGGAGGCAGAGGCAGGCGGATGTCTGAGTTCGAGGCCAGTCTGTCCTACAAGAGCTAGTTCCAGGACAGGCTACAAAGCTAGAGAAACCCTGTCTCGAAAAAAAACAAAAAAATTCAACATTTTAAATTGTTTTTCTTTACTATTTCCAACATTACTATTTATTATTATTTGTTTTTGTTTTTTTGTTTTATTTTGTTTTTCAAGACAAGGTTTCTCTGTGTAACCCTAACTGGAACTCACGGCCTCTGCCTCCCGCGTACTGAGATTAAAGATGTGCGCCATTACTTCCTGGCTCTCCAGCATTGTTTTTAATCAGCCTGTGCTGAATCAAAACTTACTTATAGGGGCTGAGGAGACAGCTCAGAGATTAAGAGCACTGGTCACTCTCCCAGAGGTCCTGAGTTCAATTCCCAGCACCCACAAGGTGGCCCACAACCATCTGTACACTTCCAGCCTCTCATGGCACATTGTTACCTTACCCGCAGCTTCACTTATAACCAAGAGCACAGGAAGTAACTGACAACATCCTCCAAGCAACTTAGAAAGAAATTTGCCTCCACATATTCTAAACCTTCCTTCCAAAAACCTTTTCCCGTCTTTTTCCTCTACCTTCTCTTCTCCTACTCAAATTTAGTCTTCTGTTTCCCACCCTGGTCCATACTTAATAGACTACTCATTTCTCTTTTTAAACAAGCTGTTCTTTCTACCGGCTTTCTGTCAAGTCAAAATGTTTCTTGTTCCTCCAAACCTCAATGCTCTTAATCCTGGAATTTATACTAAATCTGCCCTTCATAGGCAAGCTACAAGTACTGTATAGTTACTGTCTGCAAGTTCTCATCTTTTTGAAAAAGTCCCACAAGACCTAGCAGTATGTCTCAGTGGCAGAGTGTTTGCCTAGAGAGCACAGGACTCTGAGTTCAGTTTTGCCATGTCAAAAAAGGGGATGGGAGAAGAGAGGGAAGGAGAGGAAACAGAACCATCTCCATTTCTCACTGTTAACCACTGACAAACCCATTACGATATCAATACTCCCCAAGCTTTATTCTTTCATACGGCACTAACCGACCACATACATGTGTTTATGAGAATAGTTTTGTTTCTCATGTGGGCAGTTGTCATCTGACTGAAGGACACTGCCATCTAAAGGCTGTTTCTCCTATCCACTCACCTTCCTGCCGCTTATACACTCTCTGAAAATCTACTCCTCTTCCTTGGATTCCTTAGCACTGAATGACATCTTGTCAGGTTCAAAAACATATCTTTAGCCTAGATATCTTTCTTAGTGGACACAGCTATCTCAGATTAGTAGGTCTAAAATCTCATCTAATATTTTTCAAGCCATCTAACATTCTCCAATACAACGAAAGGCACACACTTTTTACCCACACTAGAAACCTGGAGCCAGCCTAAGAATTACTCACTTACTACACTGTGCCCTGGTGCTTTTCCTGCCATCTGCCAGTGCTTTTTTTTTTTGAACCAGTTTTTTTTCAATTTTTTATTTAAAAGTTTTTTTTTTTCCATTTTACATACAAACCCAGTCTCCCTTCCCTCCACTCCTGCTCACCCCCACCTTCCCCCCACCCACTTCAGAAAGGGTAGGGTCTCCCATGGGGAGTCTGTCAACAAAGTCTACCAGTACTTTTATTTCAGAAACCTACTAAACTTTACTCTTCTACCAAAACACTTAAAGGAGTTTCCTTCTCCCACCTCTAAATCTGCTTTTCCCATAATTGAGATGTGTTCTTTTCAAGTATAATCACATTAAATCACTCAAAAAACATAAATATAATCAAAACATCTCAGCTGAGAGGCAGAGGCAGGCATATCTCTGAGTCTGAGGCCAGTCTGGTCTACATACTGAGTGCAAGGACAGCCAAGGCTACAGAAAGAAACCCTATCTCAAAATAAAACAAGAGCAACAACAAACTCCCCTTCTGTGGCTGCTGAGACCCAGCTTCCTGTCGAAGCAGCTTTGTGTTCTCATTCTCCCCTTCTTTATTTCCTTCCTTCCTTCCTCCCCTCCTCCTTTAACTCCCTCCTCCCTACTCCATCTCTCTGGTGGTGAATAGAGGCTCACAAGAGCTGGGCAAATGCTGGCACTAGCTACCCTAGCTGGCACATCTGGAGACACAAGCTTACAGACTCTTAGTCCTTGGTGCTGTTAGACAGCTCCTGACCAGTATCAACCTCTGCAAAGGCAGTACCCTGAAGTCCACAGAAGCCTAGGACAAGGGACAATGAGGACTCTCTACAGTGCCTTCTGTACAACAGAGAACTTCCTTTTCTCCTCACATCTATAGCTAGTTTTATAGTGATTTTTTCAACATTGTAGCAACACAATCTGCACCTGTCAGCAAGAAGCAGCAACAGCATGAAGGCATCAAAGCAGACCCAATCCACTGCTGGCAAATTCACTGATGCACACGTCTCAGTGACAGCAGGTCATGTTCATCTCTATCGGTGTGCAGAAAAGTTCACTTCTCAGCATTTTGTACATCAAGAGTATATTTTACAACAGACTCAGATTTCAATATATCTAATATCTTTTCATAGTATAATATCTAACTAATTAGTGGAATGATTTCTAAATTCTAGCAAAATATCTACTGTACTGAAATATTTTAATACAATATATAATTTAGAATAAAAAGTTACTTTCAGAAGGCAAATGCATCAGAATGTTTAAAATCCCCATTTTACCATTAAAGGAAGTGCTCCTAATTGTAGGTGATGAAGTCGAGGAGGGGCATGATAATGGGCCAAGTGAGGGTGCAGTGCGCCAGGCGTGTAGGTAGCTGCAGTCACTCCAGCTTCAATCCCCAGTTCCCTAAGAAAGAGCAAGAGCAGTTATCTTTGTGCCTTCCTTACAGTCTCTTTACTGCCAAGAGAAATAGAAGCAATTTCAATAATCCTTATGTTTCTTTACTTAGAAAGTTAAGGCAAATGTAACTTAGACCCTTCCCCCAAATTTTACTAATAACTTCAAGTATATTTCAGAAATAAATATTCAAAAAGCTCCATTTGGTGAGTATAAGCAGAAAAGCTTTTTAATTCAGTTTCACTCGGTCACAAAAGCAGGACAGACAGAGTGGTTCCTAGAGTCCCTTCTAATCAACCTGGCTCTCCTCAAGGAGCACACCAATAGAGCTGACTTTGTTGGGCCATCAGAATGTGACACATGGTCCCCAGGCTTTTGTTTGCTAGGTTCTTGGTGTCGGTGACAATTACAAGAGCTTCTACACCTAAAACCTTGAGCAGTGACCCCACAAGAAGGGCAGACATGGTATATAATGAAGCTCCACTTGCTTATTCCTACTCTGTGCTGCTGCAATGACTGCAAGTGAATTAAAATGAAAATGTAATGAAAACCCATTTCACTTCTCCAGAACAAACTAGGTTTCTCTTTTCAATGGTGGACACTGCAAGTGAAGCAAACATAACCATGACAAGGGAGGTAGAAAAGGAAGTCAGGCAAGCATGGTTGCATCAGGAGTCTGACCATAGCAGACACTAATGAAAACAGAAGAAATACTCTACTCCTTGCTGTGGAGTAATTCTTCTGTACATTGTGAAGATGTGTTGTTTTCATTATTAATAAAAAGCTGATTGGTCAGTAGCAAGGATTTTTGAGGCAGAGAAAATGTTAGAGAGAAGGACGGAGTCAAGGGAGTTTGAGGAGGCAAAGAACACATAGGATTGGAAGTAAATAGATGAGGTAAATGAGTCTTGGGGCAGCAAAAAGATGAACAGAAATGGGTTAATTTAAGGCATAAGAGCTAGCTAAATACAAGCGTAAGCTATAGGCTTAGCATTTATAATTAAGTCTCTGTGGTTATTTGGGAGTAGCTGGCGGGACAGAGCTGATTGGAGGTCTAGATAGAAAACTCCACATACAAGTCCTCTCAACTATATATAGAATTTGTCAAAGTCAAACACGGTTGTAGAGAACTGAAGAGTGTGGCTAGGAAGGAGAGGCACACGGGAACACAGGCTATAATCAACAGATGCAAGCATTCACTTCAACAGGACTAAGTTCTGGGTTTCTACAGCATCTCCTCATGGCCGAGTAGAAAGCAATAGATATACACTCAAAACTGTTTAAAGGGGGATTTTAAATGCCATCATATTAAATGATAAATATTGAGGTATGGATACACTAATTAACATGAGTTATTATTCTGCAATATTCCCAGTCCATACAATTATTACCTGGCACAAAAGAAACAAAATCAACAGCTGTTTTCCTGCTTCCGGGGACTCCCGCCCCAGAACTCAAGATCCTCCTCTGTCTTTCCAGACTTCACTCCCCAGACAGTTCCTCCCAGCAGAACTGTCCCTCCACACAGCTGCTCTCTGTGATATGCATTCCACTATAAGGGATTTCTCCCCAGTTTTACCAGAAGCTGCTTAGCACAATTTGAAATAAGTAAAATACTGACCAGGCAGTTCTCTCTGGAGCCTGGCGAGGATGTGAGGACATGGTTTGAGGCACATGAATATGATGCCCATGGCCATAGTTTGGGTGCATCCTATGTGGATGGGGCGGGGGACGTTCATGTGCCCGCCTGGAAACACAGAACACAAAAAGACCACTGGAAATAATTGAATAATTGGTTATTTCTTAATGTGAAAAAACTTGTTAAAATTATGAAAATATATAAATAATCATGATGAAATTTATACTTATAAACATGTACCATAAATTATTAAATTAAAAAACACATGAAATTCTCCACACAAACTTACTGCTCATTTACTCTACTATCTCCAATCTAATAACATCCCAGATTCCAGGAATGGTGGTGAAAGCACTTAATCCCAGGATTTGGGAGCCAGAGGCAGCCGGGTCTCTTTAAGTTTAGCCTGGTCTACATAAGTAGTTCATGGTCTGCCAAGGCTACACAGTAAGATCCTTAAAAAAAAACAAAACATTCCACAAAAATGGTAATTTAGGCATTCCCTTAAAACTTCTACAATAGGTATTTTAATTAGGAGAACAGCAGAATAGAAATAAAACTTTAAAAAGTGTGTTTAAACCAGTTAGCTACTTCACATAAACATATAAAGCAGGACAAGAGAAAATTTTATTTTACTACAATCATTAAAAAAAAATTCAATCATTTTAATAAGAATATGAGGAGCCCCCCCCCCACCGCCCCTTGGAGACAGGTCAAAGGACAGTTTGCAGGAATCTGTTTTCTCACTCCATCATGTAGCCCTGGAGACCAAGCTCAGGTTCTCAGGCTTGACAGTAAGCACCTTTACCCACTCAGCCATCTTGCTGGCTTCATTGACATTTTCTATAAAGGCTGACCATTAAAACATCAGTATGTTTTATAGTCATATGATCTATGAAAAAACTAACCAGGTAGGTCTTTGCCATTCCAAAAATGTAAGACAATATGTGAATAAAAAAGTTAAACTGTTTTTTAATAAAACTTTATTTACAAAAATTGACAGTGTATTGGGCCACAACCCAATGTCCTAATAATTCATAAATCAGATGATTGTAAATACCAAATCCTGAATTATCAAAAGAAAACATTTTCTTATTATAAATATGGGGGTCTATACTATTAGAAGGTTAATAAGACTTTGTTAAGATTGGAGATTATGTGGCCCAGGCTGGTCTTGAATAGAATTCTGATCCTCCTCTACTTTCCACCTCCAAGTAGGGCATCATGCCTAGTCCTTATGCAATGCAGAGTACTAAATTCAGGGCTTCAAGCATGCCAGGCAACCACCCGCCCCGCGCCTCCCCCCCCCCAACTGAGCTATACTCCAAGCTTTCATGTCAGTTTCTGTTTTTTGTTTGTTTGTTTTTTGAGACAGGGATTCTCTGTAGCCTGTCTGGAAGCCTGTCCTGGAACCAGCTCTTGTAGACCACGTTGTAGACCTTGAACTCACAGAGATCTGCCTATATCTGCCTCCCAAGTGCTGGGATTAAAGGCGTGTGCCACCACTGCCAAGTTCTATGTCAGTTTTTGAAACTTCTTGTTGTTTGTTAAAGACAGAGTTTCTCTTGAGTAGCCTTGGCTGTCCTGGAAGTAGCTTTGTAGACCAGGCTGGCCTTGAACACATAAAGATCTGCCTTTCTCTGCAGTGTTGGGATTAAAGGCGTGTGCCACCATCGCCCACCCAGTTTTAGAAAGTTCTATTACTATTCTTTCCTCTTGTTAATAACATGATAAATCAAATCAAATCAAATCAAATCTTAGACATTTTTCAATCTTGTTCTTCAGAATCAAAGTTGATATCAATCATTAGAAACACAGACTTATTTGCTTGAAGACACTCACATGGTCAACATATACAATGCAGGATAGGACACAATAAAGTTATTTTATGGTTGGCAACTCTCCAGCTCAGCCAGTGGTAGACACTAAAGATTTTCTATAGTAATTCTGTCTTGTTTTACGTGACCATAAACCTACTAGGTATGATGGTGTATGGCTAAGGAAGGAGGTTCATAAATTCAAGAACAGTCTGGTCTGTACAGTGAAACCTAGTTTCAAAACACAAAAGATTTCATATGTGAAAGATCAAAGGAACAAGAAGGAAAGCAAGCACAATTTCCTTAAAACCATGAGACCTACGTTGGATGCTGCATCATCCTCCTCCTCTGAACTTCCATCCTCTGCATCACTTCATGAGGGTGCAGTCTCTGGGCTGGAGGTGCTGGGGCTGGAATATGGTGTGAAATTGGCTGGTGAGCTGGAGGAAGATGCTGAGGGATGGGTGCAGCTGTACTGCCTAAATGAGTTGGGGGCGGGGGCGCCACAGGGTGAGATGCTGCATGAGAAGATATCTGAGGATGGAAAGCATGTACGGGATGAGGAATAACATAATCCACTTGAGGGGGAGGCTGAGTCTGAGGAGGGGCATTTCCATGAGAGTGAGGGCAACCCGAGGCTTGATGGTGCAGTGGTCTTGTTAAGGAAGCATCTGCAAGAAAAGTGTTTCCTGTCAATATATATACACATCTACTTCATTAACAGCATTACAATGTACAACAATCTATTATGAGACTGAACTAAAATTTTTGGAAAAAATACCATCCCTATGTGTTGTTCCCTCTTTGCTCCCTCCTCCCCACATGCATGCACTCTCAGACCACATCTACAGTAAAATTTATAAGTTTTGTATCAGAAAAAATTACCTTAAATACAGATAGCTGCTAATAAAACACCCTTGTAAAGGTTACCATAATTAATATACTCATCTATAAGACACAGGTATAAACTGACCTCACACAATCAACCTAACATTTAATAAAAGACTTAATTTTCATTATTTTTACTTAGACATGTGGTGTGTGTGTGTGTCTTTGTGACTGCTGTATGTTTAGGTGCCCATGGAGGCCTGAGGGGGCACTGGAACTCCTGGAGCTGGAGCTACATGTCGTGGGCGCTAGGAACCAAACTTGGGTCCTCTGGAAGAACAGTATACATTCTTAACCATCACTCCAGGGCCCCAAATTTTTTGTTCTTCAATAAAGAGTTTCTCTGTGTAGCCCTGATTGTCCTAGGACTCACTCTGCAGACTAGGCTGGGCTCTAACTTGGAGATCTGCCTGCCTCTGCAGCCTGAGTGCTGGGCCTAAAATTTTTAAGTAAATATGAGGGGTTGGAGACATGGCTCAGAGGACCAGGGTTCAATTCCTAGCATCTATATGGCAGATCACAACTGTCTGTAACTCCAGTTTCAGGGGATCCGGCATCATCACACAGACATACAGGCAAAACACCAATGCAGATTTTTAAAAAAAAGGTAACTATGATAAGAAAAATAATTTATTTTCTAATCACTTGCTTTTTTTCCCCAGAATTATTGATTTGTATTCTTAGACTGTTCCTATTTATTTAAAGTACTATTTGTCTTTGTGGAAATTTTGTAATAAAAGTATAGACATTTTTCCAAATTCTCTTTATTCTCCTATCAAATGAGTTTTTGCTTTTCTGCAGCCAGCTGTCCTGTCCAGAAACTAAAGAGGGGGAAGACTACAGGACACAACAATACAAATGAAAATGTTTTTCCATTAATTATAACTTTTTGTTGTTGTTTTTTGATACAGTGCCTTGCTACATAATCCAAACTGACTTCAAACTTGCAACCTTCCCACCTCAGCCTCCTGGGTGCTGGAATTCAAGCATGCAGCTACTTCCTAAACATGTATCACTTCCCTTAATGATTTACCGTCAGAGTGCTGTACAGAGGAAAGGGAATCTCAGTCTCCTAAACACGAGTGTGCAACACTTCTATTGCTGACCTTGCCTTCCACACCTCATGTCCCAGCCTGTGCTACAGACAGATAAGGCACGTAGGTCAGGAAAATGCCACAAAGCCCTTAACAAGATGCTTTCTCTCATATCTTCAATAAAAA
>NC_022012.1:69009985-69015265 GCF_000317375.1 Microtus ochrogaster | reverse complement strand
GCCACCACCGCCCGGCAAATCTTTACATTTCTAAGTCATTGTTGGAATACTCATCTCTCTTAACAAAAAATCTGCATCTACTTGACTTTAAAAAAAAAAAAGTCAATCTATGCAGAATGTGCCATCTACAATCTCAGCTCCTAGAAAGGTGAGACTGAGGAAGGAGAATCTTAAATTCAAAGCAAGCTGATCAACACAGTGAAAAAAGAAAAAAAAAACAGAAATAAGAAACCTTGGATTTTAGTACAAACTTCATTTCATTGGAAAGTGTGTTTGTGTGTGTTTCAAGACAGGGTTTCTCTGTAGCTTTGGAGCCTGTCCTGGAACTTGCTCTGTAGATCAGGCTGGCCTCGAACTTACAGAGCTCCATCTGCCTCTGCTTCCCAATTGCTGGGATTAAAGGTACGCACCACCATGCCCAGCAGAATAGTATTCTTTAGTGAGTCTGCACATTTTTGTGGGTGTGCACACATGGACATACTAGTGTGTGTATGTAAGCCAAAGTTTGACATCAAGTGTCATTCTTACTAACTTTTGTGCTAGCTAGTTTTATGTCAACTTGACACAAGCTAGAGTTATCTAAAAGGAGGAAACCTCAATTGAGAAAATGCCCACCTAAGATCGGGCTGTAGGGCATTTTTTAAATTAGTGACTAAAAAGGGGAAGACGCAGCCAATTGTAGGTGGTGCCATCCCTGGGCTGGTGGTCCTGAGTTCTATAAGAAGGTGGGCTGAGCAAGCCAGGAGAAGCAAGCCAATAAGCAGCACTCTTCCATGGCCTCTGCATTAGCTCCTGTCTCCAGGTTTTTGTACTGTTTGAGTTCTAGTCCTGACTTCCTTCAGTGATGGACTATGATGTGCAAGTGTAAGCCAAATAAACCCTTTCCCCTTCAAGTTGCTTTTGGTCATGGCGTTTCATTGCAGCAATAGAAACCCTAAGTAGGATAACTCTATTTGTTGAGAGGTTTTCACATTGGGAAGTGGGGTTCATTGATTCAGTGCACTTAAGTCTGTTGGCCAATAAACCTTATCTTCCAGCACTTGGATTACAGGCACATGCCACTATACTAAGCTTTCCATGGTTCTGGAAATAGAACTCAGGTCCCTGTGCTTGCATGGTAAGCACTTTACTGACAGTCCTCTCCTAACCCGTCATTTGAGGATGATCCAGTGCTCTAGTTTAGAGTATGGTTACCTTATAGTTTATCAACAGAGGACTATCTTCAAGTCATTTTTTAATTCAATTTTTAAAAATTTATTTGTATTTTATATACACTGGTGTTTTGCCTACATCTATGTCTGTGTGAGGGTGTCAGATCCCCTGGAGTTATAGACAGTTAGTTTTGAACTGCTTTGTGGGTGCTGAGAATTGAACCTGGGCCCTCTAGAAGACCAGCCAGTGCTGTGCCATCTCTCCAAGTTATTATATTTTTTAATGCGTAAAACTGTATTTATTTGTGGTCAGTGGGCACACCTGAGGGCATATGTGTGGAGGGCAAGGGAACACTTGGTTATATTAATACATCATTTATTTATTTGGTTATTTTTTCCACCATTTACTTATTTGTTAGTTTGAGATAGGGTAGGGTCTTGCTATGTAGCCCGACCTTGTATTCACAGAGATCTACCTGCCTCTGCCTCTGGAGTGGTAGTACTCCCAAAATGGTTTATAATTTTTAAAACTATTTTGTTTGTCCACCTTCACGTTTCAAACAATTTTTCTAAAAGTCTTTTTTATTAAATCAATGCTTTGCTCTTCAAGAGGGCACACAGCTCCAGAACTCAGGTGACAAAGAAGTTACTTGTTACGCTATTTCTAATTCCTAATCACCTTTCTCCAACTCACACTAAGCATCTTTCAGAGCTTTCCAACACCGCACTTACAAGTTTTACAAAGTCAGTTCTGTTTTTGAATGGGTCCCCTTAACTCTTCAGTGAGCATTCTAAGAGATGACTTATGTAACAAGCACAGACTGCTGCCTATACAGGCTACCTGCTATTCATTCCCATTCCTTTTCAGTCACTTTTAATTATGTTTGGTTTGGCTTCTCATCACAGGGTCTCACTAGGTAGCCCAGAATAGCCTCAACCTTAAGATATTATTCTGTCTCAACCTCTCAAGTGCTATGATTACAGGCGTGGGCCACAATGTCCGGCAGTTTTTGCTCTTTTTGAAGCAGAAGGAAAGTTTTGCTCTGTGGCCCAGCTTGGCCTTAACCTCCCAATTACCCTGCCTCCAACTCTAAGTGCTGGCATTGCGAGCATGCACCACCATAGTCCATCTTCTGTTGGAAGTTATGGGTGTTCTCACCAATCAGAAAAATCTGTTTAAGTATATAGATGCCTATCAATTACACATTAAAATTTAATTTCCTTTTGAAATTGCTTCCTAAAAGCTCCACTTGCCACAGAGAAGGGAAGCTTCTTCAAGCTGCAGTGGCACTAACAATGGACATCCAGAAGGACATTCAATCCCCAAAGCAGCAGCCAATAATACACTTGTGGAGAGTGTCACACTGGAAATGAAGTAAAATCCAAGGATCCAATGAGATGTAGAGAATGTGGATACAGAATAAAGTTCAAGAAAAGGACTAAAAGATTGGCTGTTTGGTTTTATTTAGGTTTTTCAAGACAGGGTTTCTCTGTGTAAACAACTCTATCTGTCCTGAAACTCACTGTATAGACAGTTTATATAGGCTGACCTCGAATTCACAGAAATCCGCCTGCCTCTGCTTCCCTAATGCTGGGATTAAAAATGTGTGCCACAGCTGCCCAGTCAGATTGGTGGGTTCTGATGCTCAATGAAACATGGGAAACCAGGAGAATCTTCATTCATGTTTATATTTGCCCCATTGATGTTTCTTTTATTGTATAGCGTTTCACTTAGCTTATTTATGAATACAATACTTTACCTATAATACCTTGTAGAAATGCAATTATACTCTGTATAAAAGAAATTTTGGTTAAAAAAAAAAACAGATCTACTTATCACTTATAGTATGAAAACTGCTTAAACTTTAATTAGCTAAGACTCAATCAAGGTACTATGTTACATAGCCCAAGGAGAGTTATCAATTTCAGGCTATCTAATGGATTCCAATTTCCTTAGAGTTGCCATGCCGAGTAGTTGTAGATGCTCATAACAAACGAACATAAAATTCTTTTTCCAAATAGTAAGTATTCTGTCACAGCCCTCTCTTATGCCTTAGTTAACTCAGAATTCTATGAATAAAATTTGAGAATTTTGAATAAAATTTCCTTTATTGTGCCTAGAAATATTACAAAACTTTCACATTTCTTCTGTTACTCTTAAAAACTAAAGTATTTACCTTAAAACTTCCTTGCTTACAAATATAAGGTGCTACTCAATACATCTCAACTTCACAGACAACTGTATGGAAAAAGTACTTCCCATTCTTAAGCCATATAAGTGACAAACTATGATTACTCTAATTCAATGGAGGAATTACAAGGGTCATTTACATACTCTATTTCTTTGCCCATAAAATTTATACTTACAAGGAGGTGGCATATAATGACGACATGATGAGAGAGAAGGCTGTGGAGGTGGCTGGGGCTGGGGCTGCGCAACCATGCTTGAACCATAGCCGTCTATTGCTAAAGGCTGAGTTGGGGCAGCAGCAGCCTGGTGGCCAAAGACTGCAGCTCGGGAAGAAGAGACAGGACAGCAGGGGTCGAAGGCAGACGCACCATGGAAACCCCCACTTCCATGAGTCCTGAGAGCGCTGCTGCTCAGATCAACTGGCAATGCCTGCTGGGTAAAGAACAATTAAGAGTTTACCTTTCCAAAGTTTTATAAAAATATTTCATGTCACATGACAAAATATCCCTGGTGCTCTCTAGGAAAACCAGATATTCAAATAATTTGGAAATGGTAATTCTTTGTATGCGAAAAATCAAACACAAAGATAATACTATACAAAGCCTAAACTTTAAAATTAGCATTTTTACACATAAAATGTGAAATCGGCTCTATTTAAATGAAGTATAAGATACAAGATAAACATTTAACTAATATGTTATTGTATGATTTTTTGGGGGGGTTAAAGAGATAGCTCATTGGTTAAAAACACAATACTTTTGTAAAAGACCTAGGCTTGATTCCCAGCACCCACAGTAAGTAGTTCCCAACTACCTGAAACTCTAGTTCCAGAGGATCTGATGCTCCTTTTATAACTTCCCTGAACATCTGCATGAATGTGTTACACAGAGACAAGTAGGAATATATACATAAACATAAAATAATCTGAAAAAGTTTTAAAGATTTATTTATTACATTATGCACATCTGAGACCAAAAGAAAAGAGGGTTTGAAAGCAGATCTGCTTTCCTCTAAAACTCTAATCAGAACTTTAGTGCTCCTTGAACAGCATGCTTGCTATTAGAACAACCTGTGTGTCCAAACTTTTGCATTATTTTATAACATTCAACTAAAACTCTTATGGGGGGGGAGCTCAAGGCATGGTGATACTTAGGAGACAGAGGCAAGAGGATCTCTGTAAGTTAGAAGCCAGTCTGATCTACATAGTGAGTTAGGAAAAGTTAACGCTTTCTCTCCTCAAAGCATGTGACTTAAAAAGTCCAAAGTACACACTAGGGTAACTTTCGTTAATAACAATGAGTAGCTCAGAATAACTACAAAAGTCTTTAGTCCCCTACATAGAAACAATGACTGTTTGTGATGAACATGCAGGCTATTCTGTTGATCACTAACGATTTTATTTCCAAAGAATCACATGTGGCTAGGAAGCTATGAGTTTGATTTCTCCAGAAACCACATGACAAGTTAAGTGCACACCTATAACCTCAGCCCTGGAGAGGCAGAAAGAGTGATTCTGGGGTTCATACTATTAGTATCAAACTGTTAAACAAAAGACAACTGTGAACTAAGCAAACCTTTCCTTTAAATCAGTGATTCTCACCTTCCTAATGCTGCTACCCTTTAATACAGTTCCTCATGTTGTGGTGATCCCCAACTATAAAATTATTTTTGTTGCTACTTCAAAACTACAATTTTGCTACTGTTAGGAATCTGTGTTTTCTGATGGTCTCAGGCAACCCCTGTGAAAGTGTCATCCTACCCCCGCCCCCCCCTCACACAGGGGTCACGACACACAAGTTGAGAAACACTGCTCTAAAGTGAACAGAATTGTAATAATTTAAACTTTCTATAAACCAAGATTTAATTTAAAAATTCACAATAAATTAGTCCCTTTTAGCATTCAAGAATATGACTTATACTCACTTTGACAGCACCACA
>NC_022012.1:69005772-69009089 GCF_000317375.1 Microtus ochrogaster | reverse complement strand
ACAGAACAGAATGCTGGGAGAAAGAAGCCGAGTCAGGCAGTCGCCATAATTCTCCCACAGATCAGACAGATGCAGGTTAAGATCTTTCCTGGTAAGCCGCCTCGTGGTGTTACAGGATATTAGAAATGGGTTAGATCAATATGTAAGAGCTAGCCAATAAGAAGTTAAAACTAATGGGCCAACCAGTGTTTAAAAGAATACAGGTTCCGTGTAATTATTTCGGGTAAAGCTAGCCGTGTGGGTGGCCGGGTGCCAGGAACGTAGCCTGCAGCTCCCTATTACAATGTGTGTATATGTGTGTTTGTGTTTGTGGGGGGGGAGGGGAAGGGAGGAAGGGAGAGAGGGAGGAGGAAAGAGAGAAGAGAGAAAATTATGTGTGAAAGCCACACACCTGGTCATGGTAGCTGGAACCAGAGCTGCTATTTGCACCACAAGGAGCCTGTACTTGAGGAGGTCTTTCCACAGGACAAGCGGGATCACTGAAGGAAGGAGAAACTGGGACAGCTGGGTGGGGAGTATGGTGGTGGTGGTGGTGATGCTGAAAATGGTGGCCATGTTGCTGAAAACAACTTGAGTGAGGATGTGCTAATGCATGGTGACTCTGTGAAGTCCCTCCGCATGGCGAGTGCTGGGGACAGCAGGAAGGGAGCCTTGGCATTGCAGGAGGGCCCGTTTCCGGAACAGCACTGGATGTAGTTCTCCTGGAGTCATCTTAAACAGAAACAAATGCAAATCATGATCAAATACCATGTCACAAAAATAAGTACTGTGTATTAATCTGTAAGTAAGATTTAATGTGACAGTGGGATGGTGAGATTCATTAGTGAGTTAACAGACTTGCTGCTTAAGTCTGACCATCTGAGTTATATCCCTGGGACCTACACAGTGGAAGGAGAGACGACTACCTCAAGTTGTCATCTGAATTGTATGCACACACACATACACAAAATCAATCAATTGATGTAACTTTTAAAATAAATATGAATATGATGGTGCCATATGCTTAACATACAGAGTATGCAACTCTGTGTAGTCTCCACTAAGACTTTTCTGAAAATACAAATTCTTCAGGGGGTGCATATGTATCATGATGTATAAATCTGACAAGAGATTATTTTTTAATACTTGTTATCAATAAATTTTCAGAAATATCATGTGAATTCTTATACTTTATGTTACAAAGGAAAAGATCTTCTGAATCCCTCCAGCCAGTATCACCAATCACTTTCCCACATTGCAGACTGTTGGGTACATTTACCTGTACTTGAGGCCATCCACCTCAGTGAATGAATATATCTGACTGGACCACTATCTGCCAATCTTTTCATTTGCTTATTTTTATAATCTTATTATTACTATTTTTTATTATGTGTTCTATAGTGGAAGGGACACATGTCATATATAGAATGTTAGAATGAAGACTGTCTTATCCTAGTGGGAGAAAAACACGTGATAACACAGTATCAACTCAATGACTATTTGTTGAACATATAAATACAGAAGATGGGAAGCATAATTCAAGCACATGCACATGCTATAGAAGTGAGCTGTGCTGAGTATGGTAAGTTTGAAGGTGACCCCCGAATGGTCCAGGGGAGAGGTCCAAACTATAAAGTTTAAAACAAGGAGAATGGTGTTTGTTTTTTTTTTTAAATCACGGGATGAAAGTCACCAGCTTCCTGGTGATGGGTGTAAACAATGCAATTCTGGAACAGGAGGGCCAAGGAAAGGCCTGGGAAGAAGACAAGAAGATTGTCACCAGACGTATAGTGCCTGCTTAGTCACTCTAGGTGAATGCACTTGCCACTGAGTCTGAGGACCTGTGTTTAATTCCTGGACCCCATACTGTGGAGAGAACTGACTTCCCCAAATTGCCCTGTGACTTCCACATTCACCATGCACGTGTACACACATACACACACAATAGAGAAAAGTAAATATTTTAGTTATAAAAGAAAAACATAAAATGGAAACAACTCATATTAAGTACACACAGACAACTCAAGAGTACCTATACAGGTACTAGGAAATGGAACTAGTGAAGATTGCGAAGACAAGGGGAATATAATGTTCTAGAGACAGAACACAGACTTGAGATTCTAACAGACAGTGGATTGGTAGTGGAAAAGGCACTTGGAAAAAAACTGCAGGCATGAAGACACAAAGGCTTTTACAAAGGCTAACATCAGGTACTGTAGGAGCACATGCCCAAGAATTTTATTCTTTAATTTCCTTCCCAAGGGGGATGAAAGCCCTGAGAAAAAGGAAAGAATTTTAGAAAACTGTGGAGGGGAAAGAAAGAGAATCAACGTGACACCGAGGTGAGTTACTATCAACAGTCTACTTTGAGGGACACAGCACTTGTGGAGGTAGCAGCCTTCATGGCACCTGGTCATCACCATTTAGGAATTTGGATATGAGTCTAATTAACTGGCTTAAGTGATTCAAGGCTGAAAATCTGTATAAAACAGGGAAACACATGGGAAGTAGAAATTGAAATGACATTCCCATCAGGTTTCTACAGAACAATTTGTCTTGGGACAAATATCTGTCTCAAAGATGGCAAGTATAGTCTAATATCAAAATGAACTTTCAGAGAATACGGTGAAGTTAATACCTAAAAAATGAAACATTTAGAAAGTACTAAAACAAATAGTCATACATAATACATGAACAAAAGCTATCGCTGGGCAGTGGTGGTGGCCTTTAATCCAAGCACTTGGAAAGCAGCAGAGGCAGGCGGATCTCTTTGTGTTCAAGGCCAGACTGTTGTACAAAGTGAGTGTGATATAGATATGAATAATTTGCATTGGTATGGATTTTGCTTTATTAATATAAATTTAAGGTCAATCTTGTTATATGTATATTTCTGCTCTTGATTAAGGTATTGTGATTGTGTAGATCATTTTAAAATGTAATGTATAATTAGAAAATATAGGTTATTAATGGATAATCACCAATAACAGTCAAGCTTGTAGTCATGTTAGATTTTTCTAGATATAAAGAGATATATTTCAGTTAGACAGACATTCTTCATATCTTTCATAGACTACAGAATATGGCATTTAAAATGTTTTAATAACTTAGGGTTTTTCATGACAATGAGACACATCTGCTCCTGGCAGCACCAGCTACTTCTAGAGGAAGATGGGCATCAAAGAGGCTTCTTATGGAGTTGGTAAGCTATTTGGGCAAGAAACTGCTCTCGCCTGGACTGATGCATAAACTGGACATCAAAAACCCACAGAGAGATGATTGCTAAACTTGCCTAAAGGTGAGATGATCCTTTGGGATTCCTGTTTCATGAAAGAGTCTGC
>NC_022012.1:68994536-69004952 GCF_000317375.1 Microtus ochrogaster | reverse complement strand
GCCACAAAAAAAAAACCTAAATAAAAAAAATTAGTTAATTAATTAAAGCTTAGGGTGATAATGAAATGGAGGTAGGAATATGACTACTAACACTACTAGAGAGAAGTGAATGAAGAAAGATGCTACTGATTCCAATCAAAATATTTAACTTTGAGATTTCATATAAAATTGAGAAATGCAATGTCAATATGTCAATACCAAGGAATTTTTAAGTATTAAAAGATAATATAAAATCACATAAAAGAAAAGAAAAAAAAATCACCTAAGAGGGGCCAGAGCAATAGCTCAGGGGTTAAGAGTTCTGACTGGTCTTTTAGAAGACCCAGGTATGGTTCCCAGCATCCACTTGGCAGCTCACAACTGTCTATTAACTCTAGTTTCAGAAGATCTAATGACCTCTTCTGGTCTCCATGGGTACCAGGTAAACACGTGGTGATAGGCATACATGCAGGACAAACATTCATACACATTTTGTAAGATATGGTTCAAATATATATATTATATATATACAATTATATATAATATATATATTATGACAAGTAAAAATGCACTCAACAAATTAAAGTCCATTTTGCTTCTGTCTACATTTCTTTTCAGAGACCATGGTATATGAAAGACATCCTTGGGAAATCTCTCCATGGATAGTTCTTAATTCTGTCTTCAATTTTCCAGAAAAGAAAGTCTTACTGAATCTAGCCATTTAGTAGGCATTAAGTAATTTTCCAGACTGCTCAATGAAACTCACAGAGATATTATCAGAATTAAAAGCAAAATGTATTTTACACCATGAAGTGTTCTCATTAAAAATACTGATATAGTCAATTTATGAGCTATAGCATCTATTGATTTCTCCTTATTAAAAAGCTTCTGTTTGTACCACTGTCCATGACAAACATCAAGCTGCCTTAAGCAAGCAAGAGAGCCAGCAATATAACTGCTAACTGAAACACAAGAAATACTATAATCAGAGATAAAAATACAAAACTCTTTAAACTGGGTATATAGCTCAGCGATAGAAAACACACTCAGTATATTCGAGGTCCTGGGTTCAAGCGAAACAAACAGAAAAGAGTTCTTTCTGACCTTTGGGCTAAGCAATGTTTCTTATCTATAATGCCAGAAGAACAAGGGGCAACAAAAGTAGAATAAATGACATCACTAAAACCTTAAAAACTATCCCCATCTTAATTTCAGAATATGCCTAGGAGTGTAACTTCTGGAACTTCACGAGGAACAGTCAGGGTTTTCACAGCAGCTTATCTTCCTGCATTCTACCAGCATCCGTCACCAGAGTTCCAATTTCTCTACCTATGACCCATTCCGGTGACTCTCTTTCTGTTTGTTCTTTTTAAATTATGGACACCTGTGTAGGTGTGATGCAACCATGTATGTCAACACTGATTTAATCTCATATCATTAATCAACTGTGCATGGGATTCACTGTTCACTGGTCTTTGTAAACTATCTGTTCAAATCCTTAGTCTATTTTAAAATTATGTTATTTTATTTTTATTATTTCATAGTTCTTTATGTGTTCTGAGAACTAGAACCCTTATTAGACATAACTGACAATTTTTTCTTATATTCTACAGATTTTCACTTTCTTGATATTAGTTTGATACAGAGGCTTTAAGTCTTGATGAAATTTAATTTATCTACCTTCTGCTTTGCTGTCCATGAGTTCCCTATCAGCCACCTGGTTTTCCTCAAGTTCTCTTAGTTGAGCTAAACTATTTTGGTGACATACAACACATTAAATTTAAGTACTATATCACAGTGTAATTATAATACACAATGATTTGCTCACAGGAGTACCTCACAGTCTAAGAATACACTCGGCGACACTGTGAAAAAGTACCAACATTCTTACATACCGCCCACAGAAGAACCAGCCGCACTATTGCTTGTGAGAGTAGCTGCAGTCTCTGACACTGTGGAAGGCTGGCTAGTGGCCACAGCTGAAGTAGCATCAGAGGCTTGCTCAGAGGTAGAAGGATTGGAATTGCTAATGGAAGCGCTAGTAGTTTGTGATTCCATTCTGGCAGAAGTGGTTGGTACTACAGTAGGTTCTACAAAACACAAAACACCAACTTAGCTTTTCACAGCAGATTAAAGAATGGATTTTAATTTGAATTATCAACTTATTTTTCCTGTTTGAGACAGTCTCTTGCTAGGCTGGTCTTAGAATTCCTCTATTATGGCCTGTCAAGTGTTGGTTATAGGAATATTCTCCATACATGAACAAGTTAATGCCACTATGATAATGACTAAAATAAAGATACGAGCATTAAGAACAAACTTCCTAGTAAGTAAAGAAATCTTTCATGAAACTTCACTGCAACATCAAACCAAAATGTCATTGAAAGATAAGAACTATATTTAAAAACCCCAACACGTGCTTATATAATCTAGTTAAATGGATAGTCAAAGCTTTCTAGTAGGACTAGGAGTGTATGTTAGTGGTAAAGTGATTGCTTAGCATGTGTGAGGCCCTAGGTTTGATCCCTAGAACTAAGAGAAAAAAAGTTCCAGTACCTAAGTTTTCTGGTCTATTTGTATCACAAAGAAAAGAGTGAGAGCGAAGTCCAAGTTCCACTGCTGGGCCACGTGGTCAGACTATCAAACCATCAAGTGCACTCTCTGGCACAGCATAATCCCAAGATCAGGCTGCCCAGCCAGTGCTTCTGATTTGACCACAGCATGACAACACTGTTATTAACCACTCTCCATGTCCTCACCAGGAAAACTAAGAAGGCAACAGGTGTTTCTGCAAAGAACTATTAGGACAAAATGTGATCGTTTATAAAGCACCTCATTATCACTCTTTATACACAGACCATTTTTATAACTTTAGCTATAACTTTTAATATTTATGTTGATGTCTTCTGGGAAAGTTTTTACAAATGTAAATGAATATAGATTTTATGAGTGGTAACACTGATTAATTCTTTCTCATAAAAATTAAATTATGAGCCGGGCAGTGGTGGCGCACGCCTTTAATCCCAGCACTCGGGAGGCAGAGGCAGGCGGATCTCTGTGAGTTCGAGACCAGCCTGGTCTACAAGAGCTAGTTCCAGGACAGGCTCCAAAACCACAGAGAAACCCTGTCTCGAAAAAAACCAAAAAATAAAAAAAAAATAAAAAAAAAATTAAATTATGAATGAGGTAAACTTCAAACATATGATGATAAAATGATCATTTCAGATATTTTATCAAATTCTCTTCATAACCCAGCAGCTACAACTCCAACTTACCATCTTCATCAACAGTAAGGTCCACAACTTCTGCTGCGCTCTGCCTCAGGGGCTGGATAACAGTAGAGATCCTACTGCGGTTTCGAGGCTCCTGTGTCCGACCTGTATGCGAACTTGAACCTTGGCTCCAATGAGATCTGGAGTGCCCAAGGGTTGAACAAGACCTTAAATGATGTCAACATCAAGTTAGCAAATATAAATGAAGGATGGATTTTTTTTTAGTCGCTCTAAAACTTCACAAGCTTTTCTTATAAAGCACTTAAGTTCTTCATACAAGACTTCTCCCAAGAAATAAGTCACTGAATTAAAAACAATGACTAATGCAATGTCAGGCACTCAATAAACCGTTGAATGAAGGTGCCACCAACAAGATGACCAAAGCAGACAAGAGATGCTGCTATCAGATCAACCATTCAAGCATATGAAAAGATCAAAACGCTGTTCTTAGTAACCATTGCTTTGAATATTCACTTGGATTATAAATATTACCATAAACAGCAAGGAATGTCCCAAGGTATTCATTATAATAAAGGAACATACACACAAATCCAAAATATGATACACACAGTCATGTCTGTATAATCATGCCCCAGGTTAGGTTTGCAGAATTTAACCTTGGGAACCCTGTGCCAAGCTAAGATTCTGGTCCTATCCTAACGTAATACACAGAAGACAGCAGAGAGAGTTCCTGGAGTTGGAAGAGATGAAGTCACTAGCTAGCTAGTCTATGAGTATGTGAGTCACAAAAAGCATTGCTTGTATAAACTACTTTAAGCATTGACAACCTTAAATACCTTAAGTGAATGGCATTGTACTTTTCTCAATCCCTTGCAGGCACTTAGATGTTTTTTTAAGGATTCAAAATATGATGAATATTCAAAAAATATGACGAAAGAATATTTAGGGATGGTGAAAATATTCTTACCCTACCTAAGGCTTCGGTGAAACAACTAAATCTGTTTTGCTCTTTTATTTTTTGTTATAAGTCTAGTCTTTAACGGTTAAAGCCATCCCTCCAGGCCTTAATCTGTTTTTGCAAAATGAGGCAAATTGTTGGGTATTGATAGCATGAGCCTTTAACCCCAGCAGTTGCAAGACAGAGTCAGGCAGACCTATGTGAGTTCAAGGCCAGCCTAGTCTTCAGAGTGAACTCCAGGGCTACGTAGAAAAACTGTCTCAATAAACAAATGAGAGAGAGAGAGACAGAGACAGAGAAGGGAGGGCAAATAAACCAAAGGTTGCTATGGAGTTTGTATTTTCCATCTGCTCAGACAAAGTGTAAAACTACACGTATTGTAAGTTTATCATCAGCACGTATGGCAAACATGAGCCAGATCCACTAATATGCAAGGTTAAGCAGGGGTGTCACCATTAAGAAAAAAATATCAAATTTAAAGTGGGCTAAACTGTCCTTAACAATGCTAGAGCCCACAAGTTGAAAAATAAATTCAAGACCTAAAATTCTGAAAAGACAGGAATACAAAGGCAATTCCTAAGACAAGCTATCCAATGATAATGCATATGAGAAAGCATTGCACATCATGAGCCATCATTATAAATAAATCTAAAACAAAATAATCTATGAGGACAAAATCTCCATTAAATTTTTTTTGAGAAAGGGCTAGAGAAATGCCTCAGTGGTTAATAAGAGAACTTGCAGTTCTTGCAGAGGACCTGAATTTGGTTCCTAGCATTCACATCAGGTGCCTCACAACTATTTCTAACTCCAGCTCCAAAGGAATTGACATTCTGTTCTGGCCTCTCTGAATATCTGACTAAAGTACACATACTCATACACACATACACACACACAAATAAAATAATCTTAGAGCTGGAGAGATGGCTTAGAAATTAAAAGCACTCCTTGTTCTTGTAGAGGACCCTGATTCTAATACCAGCATCTACACGGTTGCTCACAGAAACTTTAGTTCTAGGGAATCAAACATCCTCTCCTGATTTATGTGGGCATTAGGCACACACATGATGCCCATAAAAACATGTAGACAAAATACATATATAAAATGAATATAAAAAATAAAAATAATCTAAGTTAAAAAAATTAAGAAAACAATTCCTGAGAAGCCAAGAATCTATGGTGAGTATGGAAGTCGTCAATAGCAGGCAGCTCCACGCCTACCCTGGCAGACAGACTATGGGATAGAACATAAGTCCAAACATAAGGTAACAATGTCCCAGAGATCTTCAAGGCCACTATAATAGCGGCAACTGTCAAATCCTAACAGGAAAGATTGAAAGAAGTATTCTCTTACACAGGGCCGAGAACCAGTCCAACCACGACAAACTGTACCTCAGAGAATAAAAGGAAACTACCTAAGTATCATGAGACTGGGTTCATTTCAAGATCACTGTCTCTTGAAGGAATGTTTCTGTTTGGTAAAAGCACCTCCAATTCCACGAGGAAAACAAGTCTTACTTTCTAATAATTGAGAGATAACACACAAAAACTGAACTGGAGCAGTGGCAGGATACGTGTGACAGCCTATGGCACACACTGTAAAGTGCAAATTTCCTCAGTTTGAAGAAATCACTTAGAATGCAACCAAGGGGATGAGACTGGAGAAATAACTCAACTGTTAAGGGGACTGGCTGTTCTTACAGAGGACAAGGGTTTGTCTTACTGGCTCTCTGTAACTACAGTTCCACGGAATCAGATGACATTTTTTTAGCCTCGATTGGCACAGCACATACATGCACACAGGCAAAAACTATACAAAAAATAATCCTCACATTTTTAAAAATATTATTCTTTAAAAAAGAAAAAAGCTGGGCGATGGTGGCACACGCCTTTAATCCCAGCACTCGGGAGGCTGAGGCAGGCGTATCTCTTGTGAGTTCAAGACCAGCCTGGTCTACAGAGCTAGTTCCAGGGCAGACTCCAAAGCCACAGAGAAACCCTGTCTCAAAAAACCAAAAAAAGAAAAAGAAAAAGAAAAAACCAAAAACAGCTATCCTGCCATGAGAAGCCATACTCTAATGGGAGTAGCAAGTAGAAAAGCATACACAATCCTCAAATGAACGTCTAAAGACTCTAATATGAAAATTAATATTCATCCACAGACTAGTTTGGTGTATTAGATAAGTAATTCTTTACCACTAATATTTGGGATCACCTTAAGCACAGGGTACATATTTTTTTCAGACAAGGGGCCATGGTATCAGAAGTAATTCTACAAAAGAGGCATGGCATGTCCAGATATCTATCTAAACAAATGAACTCTTTCTACTCACATATGCTTAAGAAATTGGTGCGGTTATTTCGGAAGTCTGAGCAGCCGGGAAACTAACAAGCAGCCTCCTTACTAGACCATAACATAATAGCACAATTTTCATGCATATCAATGAGAACAATAAGCAAGTAACAAGGGCTATTTTTATATCAATAAGTAAATTCAGAATTACACCCAATATTTATGTATTACTCACAGCTAAACTCCATAGTTCATGAATTCCAGCGTTAACAAATTAAACCCCATTTTTTAAACTATTAAGTAAAATTGCTTTTTATTTAAAGTAAATGGGGTAATGGTAAAAATAGTATATCCCCTAAGACTCTAGCTCTGCTGGTAAGGGATAGAATGTTTGCAACAGTGAGCCTTACTTTCTCCAGGAGAATTTAAAGTAGCCTGGCTTTAAAACTAGTACTCTAGTAACAATTATAATCAAGCTGAGAATCTGGAAGGACTGGGTAACAAATATGTTAAAATATCTACATTTAAAAGGTAGTATAGGCCGGGCGGTGGTGGCGCACGCCTTTAATCCCAGCACTCGGGAGGCAGAGGCAGGCGGATCTCTGTGAGTTCGAGACCAGCCTGGTCTACAGAGCTAGTGCCAGGACAGGCTCCAAAGCCACAGAGAAACCCTGTCTTGAAAAACCAAAAAATAAATAAATAAATAAATAAATAAATAAATAAAAAATAAAAGGTAGTATAAAGGGCTGAAGATATGGCTCAGAGGTTAAGAGCACTGGCTGCTCTTCCAGGTCCTTACAAGGTGGCTCACAACCATCTGCAATGAGATCTAGTGCCCTCTTCTGGCCTGCAGCATACACACAGACAGCACACTGTCTATATACATAAAAAAAATTTTAAAAAGATTTATTTAAAAAGTTCAAGTATACAACTAGGGAAAAAAATCTCACCGATAGCTTTCTCCAACTGTAACAATCTCCACTTCACTGTCAGTTGAGGTAACATTAATTTCTTCATTAGCAGTGACCTGGGGAGTGAAGGAAGCTTCTATCACCACAACATCTTCATCAATACTTCCTGAAAACAAAAGGCAAAACATTTAAGAGGCATGTGTAGGCTAATCACTGAACAAAAGTTTTATCTTGACCTTGAAAACTATTAACTTAATATGAAAATAATGGAGTTATACAGCATTTCTTTTTTGTTGTTGAAGAGTCAACAGATGAGCCAAATGAGTCAAAACTGCCACAACTTCAGAAATGTTAAGTATAAGGCAAAAGACAGGAAAGGGAGTAAGAGCAGCTGGTAGTGGAAGGTACTTGGGGTGGGAATGATAACCAAGTGTTGAGGGTGTGTAAAGAGCATAAGCTTGGAACTGGAACCACATTCCAAGAGCTCTCACTCAGGGTTTGCCATTCCTTCTACAGTTGTGAAGGAATCACAGGAAGCTGTGCCAATCAGGACACTGTATACAGCAGCAAGGAAGAACTCACAAGAAGAAAATGTTCACTTCTTACTCTCAAAACTGTGACAGAAACCTTACCACCCACATAGCTTAAAGTTTTTAGCTAGCATCTGTACTGGTAGGTGATTAAAATTAAGGCAGCAGGATTTTTTTACTGTGAAGGCTGAGAAATGGAGTGTGGCATTTAAGAGCCATGGTCACTGTGGGCAAGCTCATCTGCACTAGGTAGTTATCCCCCTGCTGTGAACAATCTCCTGCTCACCCTGCAACTGGAAGGCATCCTTCCCTTTCCCTCCCAACACCCCAGCTATCACCATTCTACTGTGTTTAAGAACTTGACTGTGCAGGACAGCCAGGACTGTTTCACAGAGAAACATGGTCTCAAAAAAATCCAAAAAGGAGAAAAAAAATTGATTGTGTCAGATGACTTATTACATAGTTAGAATGGCACACTGACCGTTTACGATTGGCTTCTTTCACTTCATAAAATACTCAACAGAAATAAAAAAATACACACACAGAGGGATTTTTACCCAGTTGTTCGTGACAACATATTCACAAAAGCCAACCATGAGAAACAATTCAAATGTCATCAGCTGGATAAGGCATATGTGTATGAAGAAACAAGACAAGCAGAACAAACTGCTGGTCCAGGTATGAATCTCGAAACTTTATGCTGAGTCAGACAGCACATAGAAAGGGCCACATATTATGGTTCATTTAAACAAAACACCCAAACAAGGCGAATCTTATTTGGCAAAAAAAGAAGAAAGGCTGCAGGAGACTGAGGGAGAAGCAGAAACAGAAAGTTAAAAAAGCAGGAGGCAGGTAACACAATTAACAGAAATGCTCTAAAGTTGCACTGTGGTCACAGTTTTACAGTTTAAGATTTAAAAAGCACATCTGAATGAACTGACATATAAATTACACCCAATAAAGCTGACGTTATTAAACACGAACACCTACAAAGAATGCAAGAAACTCAATTCTTTGAAAGGGTGGAAATTTTTTAAATACAGAACTAAGTCCCATCAATATTTCAGTTTCTTCTGAATTATAAGCCATTCTAAAATGATTCTCCAAATGTACCAGCTATAATTAGAAAAGCACAGGATTAAATGAAAGACATAAAACTCATAGAACTGCACTATGGCTGGAATTACTGCCACCTTTATGGCATCATCCATTGTTGAGAGCAGAGGAACTGGACACAACTTTTGTGGGAATGCTTGGCACAGCAGCTAGTAACATTTTAGTATATATAAACTATGACACACTTTCAAATGTTAACTCAGATATAATTACACAGGTACGCAAGTTTATTTTGCAAATATTAATCAAAAAGAGCTGGCTGAACTATGAAACATTCAAGCACAGGAACTGTACAATTGTTGAATAAGTAATTGTACATGCTGATATGAAAAGACCTTCATTATTTATCTCTGCATATTTTCATATTTTCTGCTAGAGAGAAACTTAACAGTTATTACTTCTGAGCACTAATTATGAGAACTCTGAAAATTTATTTTATGCTTTTAAGTGCTTTTATAATTCTGTATTGTATGCATTAAACTTACTTTATTTTACAGGAATAGGTGTTTTGCCTGCATAGGACAGAAGAGGGGGTCAGATCCCATGGGATTAGAGTTATATACACGTGCTACTGGGATTTGAACCTAGGTCCTCTATAAAGGAATCAATGCTCTTAATCACTGAACCATCTCTCCAGGCCTTATTTGTTTCTGTTTGGAAAGCAAAACAAACAAAAAAATAAAACAGAAAAAAAGCCCAAAACTATTTTAAAATAATTTCCCTTGAAATGAAAAATGTCAGGGTTCATTTTAACTTTTCGGATTTATGCTTCCCCTGATAAATGATTGATGTTTCACATGCTTGCTTATTTTTATTTTTATATTATGTGTATGAGTGCTCTCTTTATATGTATGTAAGTATGTGACTGGTGCCTAAGGAAGCCAAAAGAGGGCATTGGATCCCCTGGAACTATAATTACATACAGTTGTGAGTCTACGTGGGTGCTTAGAATTGAATCCAGGTCATCACAACAGTAGCTTATGCTCTTACCCACTGAGCTGTAGCCCCTGATGCTAATTTCCAAAAGCAATGTAGTTGAAGTAATTTACCACCACCAAGACAGACAGGACATAAGTGCATCAATAATTACATGGTATCAGCCAGAAAGAACGGCTGAGTATATGCTCCCCATAAACACACTGGCGTTCACTTTCATTTCCTAAAACAAGCTCTTGAACATCATGATTTAAAACAGACACTGGGCTCTGCTGCTCCTGCTCCCAGTATCCCTCTTAACATTCTGACCACATGAGAGAAATGTGACCAACTGAGTAAACAACCCCGAGCGCTTTCCTCTTCTCTGACACATGGAGGAAGGACCATCATGCAACTCTCCAGCAACATATGAGCTCAGTGGACACTTTTCAAAACAACATTCAATACTGAAAAAAAAAAA
>NC_022012.1:68990248-68994040 GCF_000317375.1 Microtus ochrogaster | reverse complement strand
GGGGGGCATCCCTCACAACACTTGAAAATCTTCCCTAGACCTCTGCAAAGCTCTCCCAGGGCTGGGAAAAGCTCAGAAACTAAAGTGCTATGCAAGCAGAGGCAAGTGAGAACCCTACCACCATGTCAATAATAATAATAATAATGATAACAAAAATAAAACAAACAAAATAATAACTCAAGGGTGAAACAATGGACATGCTGACATAGACGGAAAAAGGCCCACAGGGTATCAAACCTACACCAAGAACTGAGTTGCCTACAGGCAACTGAGTTAAGCTGGGAGCAGTAGAGGTTGTCCAGTGCCAAATGGTTAGACCTGAAAATGGCCACACAAGTAACATTATACAGACTGAATAGGTCATATTTAGGAATATGTGTGTGTGTGTGTGTGTGTGTGTGTGTGTGTATACACATATATAAAAATGTACATATATGCATGCAATAATAAAAAAAGAGGCCATGAATTTGATGGACAGCAGGAAGATGTATATGGGAAGGTTTAGAGGGAAAAAAGGAAAGGTAGAAATGTTGTGTCATATTAAATAAATAAGAGACAGTTTTTTCTTTAAATTTTCCGTGCAATGGTGTTTTGTCATGGGTGTGGGTGTTGGGTCTCCCGAAACTGGAATAGCAGTTGTGAGCTGTCATAAGGGTGCTGGGAATTGAGCCTGGGTCCCCTGGAAGAGCAGTCAGTGCTCTTAACCACTGAGCCATTTCTCCAACCCCCAAGAGACATGGTCTTTAAAAAAAATAAATCCCAGTGACAGGAGGCAGGGGCAGGAGGATCCCTCAAAGCTAGCCTAAATGAACCCATGAGCACCCAGATCCCGGCCGGCAAGAGCCTATCTCAAAAGATAAAGACACAACAAGATTCCCAAGAAACAATACTCAGGCTTGACCTGACCCCTCCACACACACACCCCACCAAAAAAAACTTTCCTGATCCCCCAATTTCCTAATTTCAAGAAGTTAACCTTAGTTCCAATCTTAGTTCAGACTTACCAGTTCAAATGTCAGTACAACAGCTTTTTAAATTATAACTTCAGAAACAATGCATTATCAGGATTGTTTGCACACAAGAGCAAACACCACATACTCACCTCCAGGGTGGTAAGTACACAAGTTTATTCTACTTAAATACAGTTTTTGTATGCATGTGCTTGAGAGAAAGGAGGTGGGGTCGAATGGGAGAACATATGGCACACATGGAAATGATCATGTACTCTACTAGCACTGTCAGGATTAAAGTGAGCCCCACCACTCTAGGTACACACTTGCTTAGAACATGGTAAGGACCAGGGTTCAAGCCCCCAAATGTAAAAACTAAATAACAAAACCACTCAAACATTTCAACTTATTTTTATTATTTTGTTCCTAGGGGTCAGGCTCTTACTGGGTAAGCCCAGAGTGTTCTGGAACTCACAAAGAATCACCTGTCTCTGCCTCCACTAACTTGAAAAGTTAGTATGGTGGCACATTTTTGTCTTTGAAATCCTAGCACTGAGAAGCTAAAGCACAAAGATCCAAGAACATCAAGGATACCCACAACAAGTAGGCAGTCTCAAAAAGAAAAACAGTAAACAAGAACATAGTAAATGAAAAGATTAAGCAGACTTGTATAGCAATTACAAATGTTCTTAATAGGATAGAACATGGGGGAAATAATAGTTACCTATAAAAAAAGAGATCACAAAAGTAAAACATATTAAAAGAGTAATAAAGAAAAACATGGGCCATAAGTCAACTCATTTGAAAGTTAACCTTGCTAGGTGTGGTGGCTGGGACAGTGAAGACAAGTGACTTCAAGGCCAGCCTGGTCTATAACACAAGTTCCAGGACAGCCCTGTCTTGAAGAAAAAAAAAAAGAATAAAGTTAATCTAATTATGAGACAGGCAATGGGACTCCCATCTATAATCCCAGTTCTCTAGAGAATGGTCTACATAGTGAGTTCCAGGCCAGCCAGGACCACATAGTAAAATCCTGTCTCATAATCATCACCAGCATCATTGTTACTGTCATCAAGTTATGAATAAAATAGTTACTTAAAAAAATTTACTAACATACAAAAATTAATTTTGACTTAATTTTTGTCACGAGAAATTCTGTAAGCATCCTGGAATTAGTCACAGTTTAACAGTTGGTTGGTTATACTGCGTAAGGATGAAGGCCAAGAGAACTTGTTTGAGAACACGGTGCAAGCACAATGGCACAGCATTTACTGCGCCAGCCTCCTCACCTGAGGGGGCAGCGGAGTTGCTGGGGTTCTCAGTGGCAGATGCACACAGGTCCTCTTCTCCATCTGTTGAGGAACTAGAAGAAGAGTCGCTGCTGAGGTCGTTCTCACTGGAGCTACTGGAGCTGGGGAGGAGCGCATACTTCCTCTGGGCCAGCACCTCCCGCTTCTTCCTCTGCACCAGCAGCCTCTCCTTCTGCTTCTGTGTCCTTTGAGAGGAGCTGCTCTTCACTAGTCTCTTTCTGCATGGGAATCTCCTCAGTGTACTACCATGAAAACAAGGTCTTTTCATCAACAAGCCTGACACAGACTCTGCCTCAGTCCGAGGCCACTTTTGGGACCGTGCACTGTGACTTCTGCTTTTAGCACTCAGAACAGGCTGGGAATGTCTCATTGAGACTTCTTTGTCTTCATCTGAAGTCACAGTATCAGAGTCCCCAAAATGGAGACTAGATGAGGGAGAAGACAGACATTCACTGAAGGAAGAGTCATTATCTTCATCACTTGGTGTCTCTAGATGTTGCCTCAGCCCTAGGATTCCCTGATTTTCCTTGACACAATTCTGTACATATGAGGGCCCGGCCTGTTGGCTTTTGCGCTTTTTCCTCACAACACCACTTTTTTCTTGTTCTTGCTGGTTGCCATTCATGTCCTTCTCTTGTTTTGAATCATCACACAGGTGAGAGAATTCATTCCCCACTTTGCTGTTAATCATCTCCACTTCTGCAGGGAAGCTCTTGTTGGCCCCTAAGGGCTGTGGGTGCAGAAGGACCCCCTTCAGACTCTCCTGTGTTGTGGGCACATCAGGAGTCCCACTCTTCATAGCCACTTTTAGGGTGTAGAACTCGTTATATTCAGGAGTCCATTGAGACATGGGAAACTTTAAGGAAGGCCTAGGAGACACAAGCCAGACATTGAAAGGACTCAGTATGTATGTGCTACAGAAGTGACTAAAGTTTACAGCAGCCACAACATGACTAAGCTAAGCCAGCCATTTAACTTTCTCACCGAATACTCTTTTAGTACTTCTGCTTCTAACCCCTACTTTCAGAAACAGTTAACTAGCATACACTACTCAACAACTTAATAGTAACCAAATGGACCTTGTAATATTGCTGCTAGCTTTCACAATATAGTATATTTGGTCAAAATCAAACACTTCCTTTCAGCTTACTTCATTAAACTAGAGAAGAGAATTAGAATTCAAAAGACTGCCATCTGCATTGCCAGCAGTGCCGCCACTGGGTACAGTCAAAGGAAACCATTCTGCTGAAGTCACCAGCATTCACTACAACATCGACCTCAGTAGCCAAATGAAAGACGAAGAAAATATAGTAGATACACAATGGAATGCCATTCACCCAATAAAAAAATGAAATCCTTTCATCTGTAATAACCTGGACAAAATTATAAATCATTACGTTGAGTGAAATAAGGAAGGCTGAAAAGCAATTTCTACATGACCTTATTCACATGTGAGATGGAAAAAAATGTAATCTCCCAGAAGCTGAGAGCAGAATAAAGGTTACCAAAGACTAGAGAATGGGGTGGAGAGG
>NC_022012.1:68983947-68989932 GCF_000317375.1 Microtus ochrogaster | reverse complement strand
GCAGTAAGAGATTCCAGATGATCCTATACTGTGTGTTTCAAACAGCTAGAGAAGATTTTAAAAACTATACCTTAGAGAGATGTCTGTGGAGGCACATATGCTAACCTGACTGAAATATCACACTGTGAACAAACTTATCAAAACATCACACGATACTGAAAAATATCTACAATGTTTTAGCATCATTTAAAACTAAATTTAGGGAGGCTACACTCCTGAGGATTTATGGGTAGTCAATGGTTGTTGGGGGAGGGGGAGGCATTTTCTTCTCTGATCTAGACACTGATAAACTGCCCATGCTTCTGTAAATAATCCCCCTTACTCATGTTGCTGTTAGCAACTCTTGATGAAACTCTAGTTCACTATCACCAACAACAAAGATGTAAAAGTAAAGGAGGAACAACTTAGGAAGAGGAAAGGAATCAATGGGAGGGGAGTAGGAAAGACACGAGAGAGAGGAACTAGATGTGAGTATGATCAAAATACAATATATACATGGATAAAAATGTCATAACAAAAGCCATCTTGTAGATAATTGATAATGCCAGTAAGAACTTAAAATTTTCAATGTAATTTAAATTCTAAGAAAAAATAATAAAGTCATCAAATCACAACACTTTGGAGGCTGAAGGAGTATTGCAACAATGAATACAAAGCCAGTCACAACAAGACTCTATTTCAAGAGACCCCCCCCCCAGCTCAACACCCAGCCTCAACTAAAAAAGAATTCCAAAGACTAGTCACCCCGCATTGTGAAATACTGCCTTCAAAGCATATAACATGGTTATTACCCTCTTCAACTGCCCGCAGATCTGAGTGCCAGAAGACTATACAAGATTGGGTCGCCAGGCGGTGGTGGCGCACGCCTTTAATCCCAGCACTCGGGAGGCAGAGGCAGGCGGACCTCTGTGAGTTCGAGACCAGCCTGGTCTACAGAGCTAGTTCCAGGACAGGCTCCAAAGCCACAGAGAAACCCTGTCTCGAAAAAACCAAAAAAAAAAAAAAAAAAAAAAAAAAAAATTGGGTCATTAACTTTCCCTCATCAAAGGAAAGGGACGCATGAGGCCCACCTCTTCCCAAGAGTTTACAGAAAACCACTGTTAAAACAGAGGTTGAGTCACCCCACCCCAAGATTTGCAGGGTGGGGTGACTTCCCCAAGAGCTGACAGGAAATAGCTGCTGCTGGGAGACAGACCGCTTCTGCAGTGTAGCCACCTGCGCACCTAAGAAACCCAGTTAAACACTGGTTCACCAAGCCACAGCTCAATTGGTTTTTCTATCGCTGGTGCCACTTAGGATGAGCAGACATTCGCTCATTTATCTTCAGAAAGTTCATGTCTTCCCTTTGATATTAACACATTAATATTGTTTTAATAAATACTTTCTGTATATTTAGATGCTTTTGACATTAAATAGTTAACTAATAGAAATACAGCTTCTCTCTCCTATGACTCTTTCTATCCTTTTTCTAATGAGAACCTAATTCCAACAGAAGCTTGACACAACTAGTACTTTTAGTGTCGGTACAGCAAACCTAGAGCAAGGACTAGAAGAGGGCACCAGATCTCATTACAGATGGCTGTGAGCCACCACGTGGTTTCTGGGAATTGAACTCAGGACCTCTGCTCTTCCAGAGGACCATAGTTCAATTCCCAGCAACCTCATGGTGACTCACAGTCATCTTTAATGAAATCTGATGCAATCTTCTGGCTTGCAGGTATATATGAAGACAGAACACGGTATACAGAACAAATAAATAAATTAAAAAAAAAAAAGCCAGTGCTCTTAACCTCTGAGCCACCTCTCCAGCCCTTGGTTGACAGGGTTTCTCTGTATAGTCCTGGGTGTCCTGAAACTGCTATGTAGACCAGGCTGGCCTTGAACTCAAAGAGATATGCCTATATCTGCCTCCAGAGTGCTGGGATTAAAAAAATTTATTTTGTTTTAGGGTCTCAGGTACTTACCATAGACTGGCCATAATCTCATGAGGAGAACCCTAAACTTCCACCTCCCAAACCCCCAGGTCACCACACCTGGTTTAAACATCAGTGCCTGGAGTCAAGCCCAGGTTCTGGGGACAAAAGACAAGTACTCTATCAATTGAGCACATCCCAGCCCTAAAGATACAGTTTTACGGGGGCTGAGAGATGGCTCAGAGGTTAAGAGCACTGACTGTTCTTTCAGAGGTCCTGAGTTCAATACCCAGCAACCACATGGTGGCTCACAACCATCTATAAAGAGATCTGGTGCCCTCTTCTGGCCTGCAGGGATACATGCAGGCAGATGCTGTGTACATACATAATTAGTGTAAATCTTTAAAAAAAAAAAAGATACAGTTTTACATAGCTATTAAAAAAGATTTTTAAAGCCATAAGAGATCTGATATTTCTCTATAAAAATTCTAGAAATAATCAGAAAATGAACTAGATAAACTAATGCTTTTTTTTTTTCTTTTCCCCAAGACAGGGTTTCTCTGTAGCTTTGGAGCCTGTCCTGGAACTAGCTCTTGTAGACCAATCTGGCCTTGATCTCACAGAGATCCCCCTACCTCTACCTCCCAAGTGCTGGAATTAAAGGTGTGCGCCACCACTAAATGGCTAATGCTTTTAAATATGGTTTTATACAAGTGAAAAAAGTTGTGTCCCAAAGATACTGCTTACATGGAGTGATACCTGAAATTTTTAACTCTCTTGTGAACTCAGGCAGTTACTTTAGACTTTGCCAGTTTGAGTATATTAAATCAATTGCCTGACAGACCCACTCTTACTATCCAATGCTGTCACTACCACTGATGACACTTGAAGATAGCTGCTCACTTAGCTGTCCCCAGACATCAAAACTGTAATTAGCAAGTAACATATTTCCCCAAAGACATCACTCTAAACTTTTTCTTTTCTTTTCTTTCAAGACAGGGTAGTTCTAGGTATCCTGGAACTCTGTAGACCAGCCTGACTTTGAACTGACAAGAGATTCACCAGACTCTACCTCACAAGTTCTGGGATTAACAGCATGCACCACCACCACCCAGTCACTCTGAACTCTTAACTGTATTTTCGAAGCGCTGATAATTAAGTTCTCAAGAGATTTCTGATAGAAATCTAAGAATTAAATAATACAATTATGAAAAGAGTGGTAAGAACCTTCATAAATATATTAGTGAATAACTAACTTGCAACCTCCTAACAGCAAAAAAGAAATGACACCCAGAAAACTGTTATTAAATGAAGCGTGTTTTGTTTTATGACAAGGTCTCAAAATGTAGCCAAGGCTGGCCCTGGACTTGCTATCTTCCTGCCTGGGGTTACAAGCATGAGTGAGCATACCCACCTGTGTTAAATTATTTTTCTTTTGGTTACAACAAAAATGAGAACATAAAAACAGATCAAGGATCTTGGCAACCTCTCCTAAAAAGACAATATAGTTAAATCATAATAAAAGATTCATTTGGATCCTTTACCATGGGAATCAAGATGAAATATATAAACTATTACAGACAACTCAGAATTGCTCTAAGAGGGCAATTTTCTTTTCATTCATTCCTGAGTGTTTGGACTGCATCTTAGTCAGTGTTCTACTGCTATGAAGGAATGCCATGACCACACACTGCAACTCTTATAAAGAAAAGAGTTTAGTTGGGGCTGGCTTACAGTTGAGAGGTTTAGTCTATCATCGCCATAAGGGCAGTCAGACAAACATGGTGCTGAAGAGGAAGTTCTAACCCTCTATAGGCAGGTAGTAAGAAGTGAGACTCTGGGCTGGCAGAAGCACTTGAAACTACAAAGCTCACCCCCAGTCACACACTTCCCCCAACAAGGTCACACCTACTCCAACAAGGCTACAATTACTAATCCCTGTCAAGTATCACCACTCCCTCATGACCAAGCATTCAAATCTGCGAGTCTATGGAAGTCATTCTTTTTGTTTGTTTTTTGAGACAGGGTTTCTGTGTAGGTTTGAAGCCTGCCTGGAACAAGCTCTTGTAGACCAAAGTGGCCTCGAACCCAGAGATCCGCCTGCCTCTGCCTCCCAGTGCTGGGATTAAAGGCGTGTGCAACCACCACGGAGCTGGAAGTCATTCTTATTCAAACCACTACAGCTTGAACGTACACTGCACGTCTGCCAGATGCCTATAGAAGTCAAACAAAGGTAACAGATCTCTTGGAATTAGAGTTATGGATGGTTGTGATACACCATGTGAGTAGGGAACTAAACCTGGGGTCTTTGCAAGAACAAGTGCTCTTAACCACTAAAGCAGTCTCTCCAGACATAGCACAGAAACAGGATAGCATCAAAAACCCTCTAGGATAAAATTACACAACACAAAAACTGCATTTGTTGAAATCACCAATTCTAGAAAGTCTACTCTGGTGAGGTTGAAGGACTCAGGAGATATTGATGAGCATAACCACATTCCAAGAGCCAAAATCCACAAGAACTGAACAGCACTGACCCACAAAGAAATAACAGATGGAGAAGAGACAAATATAGGCCACAAAACACAAAGGAGATAATACTGAAAGAACTGTGAGTCAGAGCAGAGATGGAGACTGGCAAGGCTTAAAGAAGGAGCCCTATTACTTTAATGGTAACTAAATAGAGGATAAATGCAGGTAGCCAACAAAAAGAGGCAAGACATTCTAAACCTTTAAAACTTTAAACTGAAATTTACATCATTACAGTTACATTTTCAATGGCTCATATAGTAGCACAATATGAAATAGGGATCAAAAGAGGCCAAAACTGGAGACAGAATAACAATTAAAAGGTCACTACTTCTACAAAGCAAGGACATACAAAGATAGACAAGGAGACACTAGACACTAAAACACAATAATCATAAAATCCAGGATCACAACAGTTCTGTTGACCTTTGTACAGGAAGCACCTCCTGCTGTCATCCTAGCTGAATTAGTATGAACTGCCTGGATCCCTGCTACAGAGGCCTAGTTTTCTCATTCCAACAGTCCTTTTCTATACACTTGCATGAACTCCAAGAATATAAATCAGATCACATTCCATTCCCTCACTGAAATCTTTCAGTGGTTTATAAATATACCAAAAAAATAAAGCCGCAACTCTTTCTTGAGTGACCTCACGTTCCGTCTTCAGCTCCTCCTAGCTTCCCCTTTCAGTCACCACCACAGTCAAACTGTTCTTCTTCCTTTCTTACCTGTGACAAAGCTTTCAATCTTGGTTGGGCCTTTGTTGATCTGCCCAACAAGGCCTGAGATCTTGTGTTAAATGTCCTATCTTTCTAGTGTTTTTCCTGGGTGTTCTATGGCAACAAGGAGTGTGTGCCTAGCAGGCTTCCAAATAAGAAAAAAGTACCTGATTAAAAGCTGCAAATCTAAAATCTATCCCTGTGTCTGCACAGGCCACACAGGTCACCCACCCACTGAGGTGGGATTCCCCTCTGTACGCTATAAATATGTTTTATTGCCATTGGTTAATAAAGAAGCTGCTTTTGGCCAATAGCTTAACAGAATATAGCCAGACTGAAAGAGATATAGCAAAATAGTAGGCGGAGTCAAAGAAAAACCATGTAGCTGCCACTAGAGATGGAGACAGACACTCTGGAACCTTGCCGGTAAGCCACAGCCACATGACAATACACAGATTAATAGAAATGGGTTAATTTAAGATATCAGAGTTAGCGAGAAATATGCTTAAGCTATTAGACAAACAGTAGTGCAAATAATATAGTTTCTGTGTGATCATTTCAGGTCTGAGCTGCCAGGAACAAACGAGCAGCCTCTAGCTACAAATAGGTGCCCAATGTGATCAACTAAATCCACTTAAAAACTTGAGAGAGCTTGAAAAGGAATTCTAGACACACACACAAACACAAATTAAAAAAAAAAAAAACCAGAGTTTAACACAGCTTCTTGCTCTGTTTGCTAGCAGAAAGCAGAGATGTAGCTCCTTTAAGGGGTTTTCTGACTCAGCTTTAGCAGTAAAAACTACTACAAGGCCTTTTTTTTTTTT
>NC_022012.1:68975323-68983582 GCF_000317375.1 Microtus ochrogaster | reverse complement strand
AAAAAAAAAAAAGGTGGCTTCCTGGTTTGCCAGCACAAAAGGCTCTGACTCTTTTGGGAGTTCTGGCTATGGAGCATTTAAGTGGAGTTTCTAAGCAGAGTGCTACAACTTGCTTAATGGCAACACAGGCCCTCTGTGACCTGAGCCTGGATCTGGGTCAGGGGGAATAACTCTCAGTCAGACAGTGAACATGCCCCCGCCATGTTGGACTGGGTGAAGACAACAGATAGTGCTGCAGAGTTGGTCCTAGCCAGGCCCGCTTAGCATTAAAAGGGGGGGGGGCTCTTATGGTCAGAAAATAATTAGATACACAGTAAAGACAAATCAGATTAAAAAAATATCTCTAGATAGGTCACAGTGTTGGATAAATGTACAAAGGCTTGGGAGAGAAAAGAAAAAGAATATAGACAGCTATAAAAAGAAATCTTTTTTTTTAAGTAAAGTTTTTAAAGAGACAAAATACAGACAGTCATAGATTAAAAGGAGTAAAAACAATAAGTCACATAAAGATGGAATATATACAGAGAGTTTGGATTATGTACATTATTGTATTTTCTTTAAATTTTTTTGTCTGTGTACAGAGAGACATTTCATTATTTTGGCTGTTTAACCAACATATATTTTTAAGGTATTTTGATTTCACAATTTGGGTCCAAGAATTTGTTGCTTTGGAAAAGAGGTTCTGCTTTTGTTTCCAATGGATGAGAACCTGTGGACTCCTTCCAGACTAATGTTGTTTGATGAACCAAAACCCCCTGAAAGGTCTCTGTGAACCTTCATAATTACTTCGCCCAACAAAAAGCAGGCAGTAGTTTGGAAAGAACTACACCCAAATTCCCAAATATTGTTTATAAACATTTATTTACATTTAAAGGGGGATAACCCATAGAGATGAATACTTTGCATTGGTATAGATCTTGGTCTACTGATAGAAATTTTAGGTCAATTTTGTTTTATGTATATTTCTGCTTTTAAGGTATTGTGCCACTCATTTTAAAAAGTAATGTATAATTAAGAAATACAGGTTAATAGTCATCTATAATAGTCAAGTTTGTAGTCATGTTAGTTAGGTTTTCTAAATATATAGATATGTTCAGTTAGATAACCTTCAAATCTTTCAAAGACCTATGGAATATAGCATTTAAATTGTTTTAATAACTTAGGACTCTTTATGACAATGAGACACATCTACTCTTGGCAGCATCAACCTACTTCAAGAGGATAACGGACATCCAAGAGTTCTTCTCATGGAGTTTGTTAGCCATTTGGTCAAGAAACTGCTCTTGCCTGGACTGTTTAATGTTGTGTGATCTGGATATGTAGGACCCACAGAGAAAGGACTGCTGAACTTGCCTAAAGGTGAGACTGTCCTTCGGAGTTCCTGCTTCATGAAAAAGTCTGCCAGACATTCTGCAGGACATAGAAGAAAGCAACTAATGAACTTTGCCATTACAAGGGAGAATAAATCTTCAAATTTCCTGTTTCATGGAAAAGTCTGCCAGAAACTATGGACTTATAGGCTGAAGATGGATGACGAAACATTACAGAAGAATTCTGTTTTACTGTCCAGGCAGTGACATGTCTCTATCAATTCTAGAGTTTTGAAAGTTGCTTACATTGCACTTCTTGTTTCCTTAGGTAATATTGTATACTTCTGGAGTCTTTGATGGAGTTGAAGAATAGATGGTTATAATTATAGTTTTCCTTAGTTATGATAAAAGATAAAGTAGATATAAATAAATAAATAAACAAACAAACAAGCAAGCAAGCTGCTTTTGGCCAATGGCTTAACAGAATATAGCCAGGCAGGAAGATATAGCAAGAAAGGAGACAGAGTCAAAAAGAAGCCATGTAGCTGCTGCTGGAGATGGAGTCAGACACTCTAGAACCTTGCCAGTAAGCCACAGCCACGTTGACAATACACAGATTAATAGAAATGGGAATATTTAAGATATGAGTTAACCAGAAGTACATTTAACCTATTGGCCAAACAGTATTGCATATAATAAAGTTTCTGTGTGATTATTTTGGGTCTGAGCTGCCAGGAACAAACGAGCAGCCTCCAGCCACAACCCACTGACCACCACTCACTGAGTGCCCTGCTGAATAACTGAGAGTGGCAAAGGTAGTGAGTAGGAACACAGGGTTTCTTCCATGGCACCCTGGCGACCATGTTGCAACTGCCTTAGACTTTGGAATCCCTGCCCAATGTCCTTCACTCAGAATCAGATTTCCACCTCAGTCTGAGAGCTCTGTCTTCTCTGCCTCTCCCACCCCCAAATTTCCATACAGGTATTTCCCTAACAAAACCTATACAAGGCACAACACAAGCTATCAATAATGTAAAACAACAACTCATGCAATGTGCTAGGAAATGTTCCAAATCTTATGACAAGGGACTGATTTCTAGGACACATAAGAACTACAACACAACAAAATCTGATTGTAAAATGAACAATCATCTTGACAGTCACCTCTTCAAAACCAGTAAGCACAGGAGAACATGCTCAATGACACTGCAAAGGGAATGCCTTTGGGGTAGCAATTCCATAAACCCAGAATAACAAATGCAGGCAAGGATGTGGAGAAACTGGAACATTTGTTCACTGCTGGTGAGACTGTAGAATGGCAGCTGTGGAAAATGGTACGATGTTTCCTCAAGTATCAACATGGAACCACATAATGTAGTAATTTAAGTTCTGGTAGAAATAGCCCAAGCATCTAGCAGATGACCAACTACACAACATGTTGATACATACACACAATGGAATAGCAGCAAGCCTTAAAAAGGAAATCATGACACATGCTACAATACTGTCAAACCTTAAAGGCCCAATGACAAACACCGATTCCATTTACAGGAAGGACTTAGACCAGTCAAATCACACAGAGAAAGGAGAATGATAATGTGACAGGCAGGGGAAGGGAAGAATGGGAGTTTGTGTTTAATGAGCAGCGCTTCAGCTTGAGATGAAAATTTTCCAGAGAGGGAAGAGGACTGTACAACAATGAAAATGTACTTACTGCTAAATGGTTACGTATAATTAAGATGAGCCACTTACAGTGGAGAGGTTGAGGCAGGCTATCACAAGTTCAGGGACAGCCTGGACAACATGAGACATGCATCTTTTGGGGAAGATGAAGGAACAGGAGGATACAACAGAACAAAACAAGCTAGGCTAGGTATGGACGCATACTTTATAATTCTAGCACCCAGAGAGATGGAAATTCTAAGTTTGAGACCAGTCTGGACTACAAAAACAAAAAACAAAAAAAAAAAAACAGGGAGAGATGGCTGGAGAGATGGCTCAGTGGTTAAGAGCACTGGCTGCTCTGTCAGAGGACCTCATCTCAATTCCTAGTTCCCATATGGTAGCTAATTTAATGTCCAGTTCCAGGAGTAGCCAAAACCATCTTCTGGTCTTCAAATGCACTGTACACACATGGTACCAACATAAATAAATACAGGCAAAACACCCATATACATAAAAAAAAATGTTAAAAATTGTTTTTAAATAGCAGACAACATTTTCACTACTGTCAAGCTAGCAGCTTCTTGTAGTGTACTCAATAAACCTGGAAAGAAAGAAAGGAAGAGAAAGATAAAGAGAAAAGAGAGTTGAGAGCCAGGCATAGTAGCGCAGGCCTTTAATCCCAGAACTCAGGAGGCAGAGGTGGGCAGATCTCTGAGTTTGTGCCAGCTGGTCTAAAAACTGAGCTTCAGGATGGCCAGAGCTGTTACACAGAGAAACCCTGTCTCAGAAAAACCAAAACAGGTTTCTTTCCCACTGCTATTCTGAAGAGACAGGCTGGTCCTTGACTCTTCTTCCTCTTTCCTCCCCTTTACCCCTTTCTCAACAAACTACTACTTAAAAAAACACAAACAAACAAAAAGGAGAGATAACTGACACATAGTAGGTACTCAATTGACCTCTTTCTGTATTAATGAGAAAAGAAAAGGTATAAAAATAGTAGCTGAAGCCGGGCAGTGGTGGCGCACGCCTTTAATCCCAGCACTCGGGAGGCAGAGGCAGGCGGATCTCTGTGAGTTCGAGGACAGCCTGGTCTACAGAGCTAGTTCCAGGACAGGCTCCAAAGCTACAGAGAAACTCTTTCGATTAACCAAAACAAAAAACAAAAAACAAACAAACAAAAAAAAAACTGACACCCATCACTAAGACAGCAAGAGACGGTATCTCCAGGATGAGAAAAGTTATATTAGTCATGATTAGGCAACAATGTACATGATTTCTTAAATTTTCACCATTGTGCTACATTCAGTCTTGGGGCTTTGGGTCTAAGGAAGATATTTATCTTATAATTGGGGTCCATCATATCATAAAACATAAAAAGTAAGCATAAAAGAGAAGTGCAAGGAACCAAGTGAGTTTCTTTTTTATCAAAGTATTAAGCCCTTAAGCCAAACCACACAACACTTTTTTGCTATAGCTTTTTGTTTCTTGAGACATGGTCTTCCTATGTAGCTCTGACTGTCCTGAAACTTTCTATAGACCAGGCTGGCCTCAAACACACAGAGATCAGCCTGCTTCTACCTCCTGAGTGCTCGGATTAAAGTTGCATGCCACCACACACAGCCAGCACATGCTACTTTATAATTAATAGCAAATATTCTAAGGAAAATAACCATGTTATTTAGAAAGTCTAGATTCCTTTAAGATTTCAAGCTTCAAGTTTACATAGTAAATCTGAGGACTGGCTAGATCCTGCTCACAGGTTCATTTTGAATGTCCATCATAATCTGAAAGAAAATAAGGAAGAATGGAGAGGAGGGAGCAAACAGTGATAAATGTTGAAATGCCTATGTGTTCTAATCAAAGTCAGGAAGAGAATGAGTATTCACTGCTATACAATATTATTCTGGAACTATAAGCCATATCTTTCAAATGAAGATGAACAGAAAATGAAAAATCAGGAAACTGTTTTATTTGCAGGAAACTGATGGGTGAAAACAACTGGAAACAAAACAGGCCATTGTACGTATGTTTACCATGGTCAAAACCGAATCACCAACTGTCCTTTATATACAAACAACAGCTAGTCAGAAAACATACAATAACAAACTACCCACAAACATGGGTAAAATAACTACTATCAAACTACCAAAACTAATAAGAGACACATAAAGCGGGGTGGTGGTGCCAAAAACCTTTAATCCCAGAGGCAGGTGAATCTATAGTTCAAGGGCAGCCTGGTCAAAGAGTGAGTTCCAGGTCAGTCAGGACTACACAGAGAAACACCATACCAAAAAAAAACAAAAAACAAAAAGGGACACATGGAACCTATATGAACTAAGTCAACTATATAAACTATGCTACTACACAAAAACTTAATAGGGAATGATCCCAGGATACACAACTGTTGTGTGACAAAACTTTTCCTGGAGAACACAACACACACACACACACACACACACACACACACACACACACACACACATCTACTCACTCCAGATAGGGATCCGACAAAATAACAAATTATGGACACCACCAAAATCCAATTTGGTGAAGCAATGAGTTTTATTGAAGTTTCTAACAGGAATATGAGTGAGGAGTTACTTACAGGAGCAGAAATGATTCAAAGACAGCTGTATCACCAAAGCCTACTCCAGCATGAGTGACGGACAGCTTACAAAAGCTGGAAACCTGGAGCTCATTGTCCAGCCGACAGGCAGCTCAACAGATTGGGGAGTGTCCTTTCCAAGTAACTAGTCTAAACCTTTTCTAGGCAGCTGGTCTGGTCACATCTTCTCTGCAGCTTTTCTCCTCTAAGTCTTCCTTGCCATTCTAGCTGTCTGAGAACTCTGAGTTCTTATTGTTTACTCTGGCAGGGAGGGGCCTAGTGGATCTAGTCAGTTTCAGGGACTGCCTGAATACATATTGAATTGTTTACCTTCCTGCCTAAGGAGCTTCCAGCAGGATGGAATGTTTCAATCTCGGAGGAAACTGTTGTACAACAATATACAGGCTGTAATCTCATTACTAGTATGAGCCCACAGTTTCTAAATTAGTATTTTTAGATATGTTAATATTAAAGAGTAACCATTATCCATTTCACACAACCTGATATCATTAAAAGTACAATAACTATTACTGTTGTGTTAGTCAAAAAAAAGGGTCAATAAGAACTGAATAAATATGGCGCCCTCTTCTGGCGTGCGGGTATACATGGAGGCAGAATGTTGTATACATAATAAATAAATTAAAAAAAAAAAAAGAACCAAAAAATAAGTCCAACAGTGATGACACACGCCTTTAATCGGGAGGCAGAGGCAGGTCTCTGAATTCAAAACCAACCTTGTCTACAGAGTTCCAGAACAGCCAGGATACACAGAGAAAGACTGTCTATAAGACCAAAAACAAAACAAAACAAAAACAAAAAAAATAATAATTAACTTCTGAAAAAAGTAAGGCTTGGGGATTTCACTCAGTGGAAGAGCTTACCTATCTCAAGGACCTGCCTGGCTTCAGTTCCTAACACTGAGGAAAAAGAAAGTTGAGAAAATAACATGTAAGAAAAACAATCTCCATACCCTTCAAGTAACTGCCTGCTAATGTTCAAAGCTTTAAATTTACAAACCACAGTGGAGGGTTTTTTTTGTCTTTTTTGTTTGTTTTTTGTTTTTGTTTTTTTTTTTTATCTTCCAGTTCCTAAAACTGAAATGCAAGCTTTGGTTAACTGGCAGGCAGCAAGCTGAAGGCTGCTCTATTTTAAAGTAACAGAAGTAAACTTAAAGTAATTGTTATTTTATATATTCATTATTATTATTGTTATTGTCTTCTGAATGCTGGGATTTTAGGTGTAAACCACCATGCCCATATTAATGTTTTTATAAAATACAGAAAGATGGCTCACTTTACATGCCTATAATATATAACAGTCTACAAGAAGTAACAGAAACCACATTACTAAACAGGGTCTTAAGTCAGCTCGTTTGTGTGTGTGTGTGTGTGTGTGTATTAGTACTGGCGAATGAACTCAGGCTTCAGGTATGCTCAGCAAACTATCACTAAGCTAAAAGTCTTTATAGATGCACATTTAACATTTTGAACTTAAAAAAATTCTCTATCAATAATGTAAATAAATAGCATTGCCATTCTGCTAAATTACTACAAAGATCTCAAAATATACATAACTACACTTAGTATGGTTCACACATACAGTATTTCGTTTATGACAGGGTCTCAGTATGTACCCTCAAACTCCCAATCCTACCTCGGATGACAGATGCATGCCACCATGATCTGCTTCAACAGAACTCTTCAAAGAGAACAAGCCCATTGAAGCAGTAAAAGCTCCTTTGTCAGATATGAAAACTACTGTGGGAATTTTGCAGTGTGAAGCAAAATTACAGTAAGCCACAGTTAAAATGAAAATGTTTCTGTGCTCAGTTACTCAGATAATTACAAAACAACCATGTACTAGAGATATGGGTTGAGGGAAAAGCAAGATAATGTTAAAAAAAAAAAGCTGGCAGTGGTGCCTCAGGAGGCAGAGTCAGGTAGATCTCTATGAGTTGGATGCCAGCCTGGCCTACCCAGTGAGTTCCAGGATAGCCCAGTTCTACACAAAGAAACTCTGTCTCAAAGAAGAGAAAAATAATCCTATACTCTAAGAAGCTCAAAATTTACTATCAAACAGATTCTGACTTTAATGAGCCAAAATGCACAAAATTACACTCTGGAGGAACACAATAGATCCAGCAAACAGACTGGTACCAACATCATGGAGCCAAGAAGCCCAAGAGACCGAAGCAAGGGTGAGAGAACAGGCAGGACATTCAGGTCTAACAATGCAGAGAGGCAGGAACCTTAACCACTAAGGAGTTTTTCTGACTTTGTTTCTTCTGTAGGAGGAACCATTATCAAGGAGTGAAGGATCACATTTCCTAACATCATTTAGGGAGCTCTAACTAATAATGAGGGAATGAAAGGTGGAAGCTAGTAGGAAAGCCAGGACACCCAGGGAAAAGCTCTCTAATGAACGGGTTAGCATGCAAGAGCGACTAATAATCTCTTTGCCCACTTGCAGTACCAGGATGCTAGAAAGAATACTATTTTTATTATCAAAATAGTGTGTTCATTTTTATTCTTTATTGTTCATTTTGAAAAAAAAAATAAAAAAGGAAATTTAAAAAATTAAGTTTCTACTCCGGACCCTAAGTATGTACAAATCCTAAAATCTAAGACAAAGTAGCAAAGACTTAGGTATAGAATTTTATCTTTTTTTTTCTTTTTTTTT
>NC_022012.1:68966031-68973998 GCF_000317375.1 Microtus ochrogaster | reverse complement strand
AAAAAAAAAGAAATTAAAGGGGGGGGCACTAGAGAGATGGCTCAGGAGCTAAGACTGCTCTTCCAGAAGACCTGGGTTCAATTCCCAGTAACCACATGGCAGCTCACATCTGTCTATAACTCCAGTTTCAGGGTATCTGACACCCATGGCAATAACATCAATGCACATAAAAATAAAATATTAACAAAAAACATAGGAAAGGGGTGGTAAAATGATTCAGTTGTGAGGGCACTTATTTCAACTCTGGCTTCAAGCCTGATCCTCAGAAAACTGACTCTGAAGTTATTCTCTGACCTCTACACATACAAATCATACACATACACATATGGACGTAACATCATTCTCAGCATTATTAAAAGAAAAAAAGCTTTTAGAGCCTATGGGAATCAGTAATGGACAAACAGAGAAATGAAAAGAGGAGAAGGGAAGGACACAGAGGAGAGGGAGCGTCCATTATTTAATGATGATGATTCCCTAGGAAATCTCATAACTACTGTATCGTCCAGTGCAGTTACCCTTGGCACCAAGACAATTTTTTTTAGAATAAGAACAAAATAGAAAAGCCCAACTTTTCATTACTCACCCATGACACAAGAAAGCATTCATTCTAGTTTTTCTTAGCAATTTTTACTTAAACTCTTATTAAAATTTAGTGTGTGTGTGTGTGTGTGTGTGTGTGTGTGTATGTGTGTGTGTGTAGGTCAAAGGACAATTAGCAGAAGTCATCTCTTTCCTTCCATCATGCTGGATTCAAAGGTCCTCAGGCTTGGCAGCAAGTGCCTCTTTACCCACTGAGACATCTTGCTGATCCTCTAGATTTTAAAAATAAAAAAACTTCACAGAGATTTTTAAAAGCTACTTCCTAAAGTGGTGCTACTGTAGTACAGTGGTGCAAGTCTTTAATCCCAACACTCAGGAGGCAGAGGCAGTCAAATTGCTCAGAAAAAATGTCTCAGAAAAAAAGAAAAGAAGGAAGGAAGAAAAAAAGGGAAGGGAGGGAGAAAGGAAGGAAAGAGAAAAGGAAGAAAGGAAAACAAAGAAAATGTGGCTTTTGAACTCTGGAGACTGCAGCTAAAAGAACAAGTCCAAAGCCAGCCTAGGCTACACAGAGAGACATGTCACAGAACAAACAAAAGCTACTTACCATAGCAGAAGAGTTACCACACTGATGCTACCCAGCAGTGTGATACAAATGCATGATGCTGAACCAACTCCACCACTCATACAAATATCCAGATATAAACTTCCTAGGCCCAGAACTGAGGTTAAGTAAAAAGAGCTGTCGAGGACAGTATCCACACTGATTTGTCTCCAACAAAATGGACAAAAATGCCTTAGCATATGACTGAGTAGGGGCTGGAGAGATGCTCTGTGACTCAAATTCAATTCCAGCACCCATACATAGTATGGTGTCTCACAACCAGAGACACCCTACTGGGAGAATCCTCTTCTGACCTATGCATGTACCCACACACATGGTATTACTCATACTCTTAAAAAAGAAAAAAAAGAAAAGACTGATCCTTGGGGCTAGAGGCTCTAACTTAGTTGCAGTATGCTTCCCCTACATGCACAAAACCCCAGTTTCAAACTCCTTGAATCCCTGTGCTTGGAGGTAGGAGGGTCAGAAGTTCAAAATCATCTTTGCCTACATACTGAGTTCAAAGCTAGCACAGTCTACAAGACTTTAAAAAAACAAAACAAAAAACAAAACAAAACTTTTTTTTAACCCATGTGAAAGTTCTGCAGAACAAAGCTAAAATAATGTGAAAACTACGCAAGTAATGCAGTGTTGGATTCTAACCCCAACATAACCCCTAGTATTATCAGACTTCCATAATCAAAGCTTTCTTCCAGAAGAAAGCCAACTATTTCCATCCTCTCCCATTCAGGAGTTAGACAACAATCCCTCACCCAGCGCCCCCAAGTGGACAAGAGAGCAAGTGCGAGGAGAAACCTAGCAAATGCTAGCTCCTTTCCCGTTCAGTCAACACTGATAGCCATGTGGCTACCACGGAATGGTGGTTGTAATAATCTGTCCTGTCCCTTTAAGGGACAAGCCCCACCCATTCCCTCCCAGGTCTAACTTTTTAAGAGGAAATTCAAAAGCACAGGGTGGGGAGGGGGGCAAGCATACAAACAAAAGACCATATGAAGATATAAGCAAGAAGGTTGCTAACTGGAAACCAAAGAGAGGTCTCAGCAGAAACAGCCAAATGCTTGATCTTGAACCTCACCTCTAAAGCACTAAGACAATAAATACAGTTTTATTGTTTAGGTGACTTTGTAATAAACACTCTCTGAATACCTTAAATATGCTCTGTGTGTTATTATAGAGACAAATATAAGACAGAACTGTGCTTACTCTATTCTAGCCTAGCAGACAGGAAGCTTATCACTGGGTAATTCAAAGTTAGTAAAGCAGGTGTTAAGGCAGACACAGGCATTGAAACAGTCCTAGAAGCATGTCTAATCCTTAAAGTGAGGGTAGACCAGAAAAAGCATTCCATAGGGGGAAAAAAAGAGAACCATGTAACCCCAGCATTTGGGAGGCTGTAGTCAGAGGACTGCTACATCAAGGTCAGCCTGGGCTACAGAATGAATTCAAAGTAGCAAAACAATGTCTCAAAAAATGAGTGAAATGGACACAGGAAAGAAACCAAAAATAGCTGTTCAGTGTGTGAAAGAGAAAAAAATTGTTCCAAACTGCTGAGGCTGTCTCACTGGAAAGCAGAGAGAAACAGCAGGGGAAATTGTTCCAGGTTTATAAGGGAATAGGGTACCTGGGATGAAAGGAGCCTGTGCCTGGGACAGGTTGTGAGCAGGAACAGAGGAACTAGCTAATAGGCACCACAGTCACATGTTAATGGAAGAGCCCTTTTGCCAAAGATAAGGAGAATTCCTCTCAGGAAGTAGAAACTATCCTCAAGCCCTTGAGGGTATGCTGGATTTTGTCTAAATGCCAGACCTTACGGAAAAGAATTTCTCAGGGGACCTGACCCCACCAAGAAAAAAATCAAAATGAAAGAGAAAACTCAACTGCCTACTTTCTGTAGACAAAGGTTCCCTGAAAGAACCATATGTCTAATGGTGAAGTATATGCAAACACACAAGTTACCTGAAAGAATGAAAAAGAAAACACCTGATAAGTGACATTCTTCAAAGGTGGGATTCAACTTCAAACAGCTACTCATCCAGAATGATGATTACTGCAGAGAAAGGGGAATTGGGATGACTTCATAAAGTAATTTTCTTTTCTTTTTAAATGTATTTAGCCGGGCGGTGGTGGCGCACGCCTTTAATCCCAGCACTCGGGAGGCAGAGACAGGCGGATCTCTGTGAGTTCGAGACCAGCCTGGTCTACAAGAGCTAGTTCCAGGACAGGCTCCAAAGCCACAGAGAAACCCTGTCTCGAAAAACCAAAAAAAAAAAAAAAAAGTATTTATTTTTATTTCACACGGATTGGTGTTTTGTATGCCTTTAGGATGTGTATAAGGGTCAGATCCCCTGGAACTGGAGTTATGAGCTGTCATGTGGTGCTGGGAATTGAACCCAGGTTCTCAGAAGAGCATGGCTCTTAACTAATGAGCCATCTCTACACCCCTCATAAGGAACTTTTCACCATTTGAGACTAGATAAAGACTTACATAATTGCAAGGCCGGGAGGTGGTGGCGCACGCCTTTAATCCCAGCACTTGGGAGGCAGAGACAGGCGGATCTCTGTGAGTTCGAGACCAGCCTGGTCTACAGATCTAGTTCCAGGACAGGCTCCAAAGCCACAGAGAAACCCTGTCTCGAAAAACCAAAAAAAAAAAAAAAAAATAAGACTTACATAATTGCAAAAGATCTAAAACTGCACATAAATTTAACAAGAGGAACGCATCCACTAGATGTGAAGCTCTCCAATCCTTCTCTTCTACACTACCACCAAGCTCCAGATAGATACAGAACCCAGCCATCTTCTGGCCCCAGGCAAGGAAATCTGAAAAAAGAAATAAAAATAACACATCTCTGCAGAGCAGAGGTGGCACATGCCTTTAATCCCAGCACTTGGTAGGCAGAGACAAGAGGATCTTTGTGAGATTGAGGAGCCCTGTCTCGAAAAACAAAAAAACATCCAAAAACCAGAGCTTACCGAATAAAATCACCACCATCTTGTCAACACATAAAAGTAGGATGAACTAACAAGAACTGTTAGCATTTCCCTCAGAACACACAAGGATTATTCTTGTTACGTCACAGAGAAACCCTCCCCAAGTCATAGTGAGAGGCAGATGCTAGCACAAGGTTCAGACACACTTCTCCTAATATTTCCTCACTTTGGCAGCTCTGGTACATACAAGAGGGCCTTGAAAGTGATGGGCTGGGGGCTGGAGAGATGGCTCAGAGGTTAAGAGCACTGGCTGCTCTTCCAGAAGTCCTGAGTTCAATTCCCAGCAACCACATGGTGGCTCACAACCATCTGTACTGAGATCTGGCGCCCTCCTCTGGCGTGCGGGCATACATGGAGGCAGAATGTTGTATACATAATAAATAAATCTAAAAAAAAAAAAGTGATGGGCTGGTCTCTACCATGATACATCCCGCTCTTTTTTTTTTTTTTTTAATTTTCACACAGTATCTCCTAAGTTGCAAGGCCTATCCTCAAACTTGTGATCCTCATGCCTCAACCTCTTGAGCAGCAGAATTACTTATATTATACATGAAATAACAGTCCATTATTTGTTGAAGGCAGACAGACTGTAATAAAGTTAAAAAAGGTATAGGATAAGCCCAAAGTGAATGAAAATGGAAAACAAACAAAGACAAAATTAAAATCAACCAGGGGGAGGGGAGAGGCAGGGAGGGAGAGAAAAATGTAAAGCTCAATAAAAATTAAAAAAAATTAAAATCAACCAACAGTGGAGTTAAAATACATTGTAATCAATGGGAAAGAGGCAAGAGAAGGGAAGAAAACTAAAACACCAAAGAGTAGAAACAAACAGCAAATAACTGACCGATACTCTCAATGACTTACAGCGGCACTAGAGGATGATGGGTAACTTGACCTGTGGTTCAGTGGTTGTCTAGTTCCATCCCCAGAAAAAAAAAAAAAAAAAAGCAGAGAACCTAGAAATACTTATAAATACCATCATATGATTTCTATCAAGAATGACAACAGGGAAGGAATAATCTTTCCAATAAACAGTGATAAAACAACTAGAAAGCAATATGGAGAAAAGAGTCTCAATATCTGCATCCCAAACGCAAAATCTATCCTAACAGCTGTGCCATAAAAGCTTCCACAAGAAAAAAAGGCAGGCAATTAAGTCCCCCCCAAAAGGTGTTGTTTCTTTCTTAACTGATGAACTAGGCAACACTTAAATCAAAACCTTTTTTTCTTCAGAGATACCAGTGAAGAACTGAGAAAGAAGTGAACATTATAAATGTATATGTAATTTATACACACGTGCACACACACACACACACACACACACACACACACACAGAATGCATGAAAAACTTTAACAACTCAAATGGGTGGTGGTGGCGCATGTGTTTAATCCCAGCACTCAGGAGGTAGAGGCAGTGGATCTGTGAGTTCAAGGCCAGCCTGGTCTACAGCGTTAGGACAGACAGAACTGTTTCACAGAGAAACTTAAAATATATATATATGAACCTCTAACAACTCATGGAAACTAAAACTAAAAAAAAATGGATAAAAGGGACAAAAGATTTACAGAAAAAAAGTCAATAAAACTATCTGGAAAGTGCTCAGTATCTCTAAATTACAGAAAAACATGAATGAAAACGGCAGTAAGCTCCCACTGTACAACCAATAAAAGGCTAAAGTAAAAAGAGAAAAAGAGCCAACCACCAAGAAGAGGCACAATCAAATACTACACACTCTGAGGTTCCTAATAGTTATACAGACATCTAACCTATCATCCAACAACTCCATAAAACATGCGTACAAAAAGTTTGCATAAACCAAGTGGTGGCAGCACACACCACGGTACTAGGGAGGCAGAAACAGGTAGATCTTGAGTTCAAGGCCAACCTGGTCTACCAATTGAGTTTGAGGGCAGGCTCCAAAGCTACAGAGAAACCCTGTCTCAAAGGGGGAATAAAAAGCTTGCATATGGATGTTCACAGTTTCCATGGTCAATTTTAGACAGAACATAGATAAAAGTGAGATGTGTTCTACACAGTAGAACCTCAGAGCCTTTGCTGAGGGAAGCAGACGTGTGACTCCCTCTAGAGGAACTTCTAGAATGGATGAGATCAGCCTAAGCACTTGAAACTACTGTTCACTTAGAGTAATTCAGATTGGGGCAAATCCCTTGTGAAACCTCTCCTTTATTCACACTGCATATTCCAGGCAGACTGAGCTAAATACCATGGCGATTTGTGAAGAAACACGCCTTTGTTCCCCTTCTGGAATAACAGGCACTCTGTGATCTACTATCACTTACTGCTCAGTGTAGTGAAGAGACAAAGCTTTAAAAAAACAAAAATGAGGCACTTCACTGAAAGTAAAGTTTAAAGGCAAATAAATATCAACAAGTATTCATCCGTGGTTAATGAAATGAACTCGTGTTCTTTTTATTTGTGTGGAGAGTTGTTTGCTTGTTTTCAAAGTTCTGCTCTGCAGCCCAAAACTAGCTACAAACTTGCCATTTTTCAGGCTTCAGTTTTCCAATGCTGGTATCACAGCCACACGGCCCACAGCTAGAAACTGGAGTATGGGGAATAAATAGCATGGATGCCTATAATTTGTTTTCTTTCTGTTTACTATGGTGCTGATTAAACTCAGGGCCTTGTATGTGCTAAGCAGAAACTCTAGAATGACCTAAAGCCCAAGTCCTGCTAACTTAATTTAAAAGAAATATTAGCTGGGTGTGGTGATATATGCCTGTAATCCCAACACTCAAGGAGGTGGAGGCAGGATTCCAAATTTCAAGAACTACACAGGAAGATCCTATCAATCAATCAATCAATAAATAAATAAATGGGGTTGGAGAGATGACTCAGTGGTTAAGAGCACTTGTTGCTTTTACAGGAAGACCAGGGTTCTATTCCCAACACCCACGCTGGCTGCTCACGATGATTCCAGTTCCTTCAAGGTCAGAAGCACACACATGGTGCATATACATATATATAGGGAAAACACATAAAATGAGTAAATCTAATAATTTTTTTATTGCAAAAGAGGTGATTAAAAGGCTTTACTGGCAGAGGAATAGACAGATGACTAGAAATTTGAAGAAAAAACAAACACAGCAAATTAATTAGAGACTCTGGGTGTTCAATGCACCACCCACTTGTTTTCTACAGCATTTGCAATTGTTAATAAAACACCAGAAGGAAAATATGTGATGAATGAACACCAGACACTGAGCACATGAATTACCAAACAAAGACAACTAGGCATAAAGCATCAGAGCAGTGGTTGTCTAGAGACGGAGGTGACTGAGGACAAAGGACTACAAAGAAATGTTCCAGAATGATGAACCATTTTACTCCTGCCTAGCAGTTCATTACATGGATGTATACACATTTGTCAAAACTTACTGACCTGTAAGGTATGTGATTTTTAAAGTCCACTGTAAAAAGCTAGTACACAAAAAATCAAGTTCCTCCCAACCAATAAAAAGCTAAAAGAGCCAACCACCAAGAAGCGGCATAATCAAGTATGATGACACTCCCAAAGCGTCATCAGCCTCCCTTTCTTGCTGGATAAAGACCATGTCCATGAGAAACAAAAACACATTTGAGTCCTTAGAAAGTGATATAAATAAACAAGGAATTCCCAAAAGGAAGGTTTCTGACTTGGTGACTCAAGCCTTACTACCTTAAGACCTGCAGTTCCACCACCTTGTCTCATCTTAGCAAGTTCTGAACTCTATCTAAAGTTCTTTATCTGAAAATGAAAATATTTATTATCTCAAAAGACAGCTGTAAATGTTTTTATTTTTTTTGTTTTT
>NC_022012.1:68963690-68964916 GCF_000317375.1 Microtus ochrogaster | reverse complement strand
AAAAAAAAAGAGCATGGTGATGGTCTTGGGTATGTAGGATCAACATAGGGAATGGTGGTGTACTCTACTTTAAGCCCAGCACTTGGGGACTGATGAAGGCAGGTCAACTATGAGTTCAAGGCTAGTCTGATCTATATAGTTCCAGGCAAGTTAGGACCATAGAGCGAGACCCTGTCTCAAAAGACAAACAATTCCCTTCCCTTCAATGAATGTAGTATCTAGTTTGGGGAGAAAAACTGTTCCTTAAGCTGTTTAGATAAAGAGTGTATTTTACATATATGGTTTAAAACCATCAAAGTATGTAATCTAAAAATTAGAAAATATGTTCTAAAGAAATAAAAGTAAGAACTGGGGCTCTGACAGGAGAATACTGAAAACTAGTTCTGATGGAATACTACTGGACAGACATTACACACAAAAATGAGAATTTAACTATCTGAATAAAACAGTAAATTAAACCATAGACTGAGTTTGCCATTCTGCTCAGTCATGATGCCTACAACGGCTGTTCTGCTCTGGAGCTGGTCTTTCTCATGTGCCTCTGAGGCGATGAGCATCTTGCTGTGCTGTCAGATCCTAATGTTTCAAGCCATTCATCTTCCTACATACAATGGACTATACTTATCTGGTGTTTTATAATTAAAATGTGATTTGTTACAACTATGAAAGAAAAAGCAGAGCTGGTGGGCTTTGATGGGTGGTGCACTGGGGCTGGTAGGACATCTCAGGGAAAGGGTGCTCGCTGAAAGCCAATGACCTGAGTTCTGTCCCTGGATTGCATGGTGGAAGACCCTATTCTTCAAAGTCATCTTTTTTCCTTTATGTGTGCACTGTGATATGCTCATATACACACTCACAGGTATCATATACACATATACAGTAATAAATAAAAAAATTTTAGCCGGGCAGTGGTGGAGGACGCCTTTAATCCCAGGACTTGGGAGGCAGAGGCAGGAGAATCACTCTGTGAGTTCGCGACCAGCCTGGGCTACAACAGCTAGTTCCAGGACAGGCTCCAAAGCTACAGAGAAACCCTGTCTCGAAAAACCAGAAAAAAAAATTTGAAAGGAAATGTAACTTCATAGAAAACATCATAAGGAAATGCAAATCAAGACAACTTTAAGATACCATCTTACACCAGTCAGAATGGCTAAAATGAAAAACACCAATGATAGCCTTTGCTGGAGAGGGTGTGGAGAAAGGGGTACACTCATCCATTGCTGGTG
>NC_022012.1:68957144-68962565 GCF_000317375.1 Microtus ochrogaster | reverse complement strand
GAGCAGAAAAAAATGTAGAGCTCAAAAATGAATAAAAAAAGAAAACATCACCAAATACATAATGTATTACGTTCTGTAATTAAATATTTTACACATGAATTTTTCATTAACAAACATTCTATATTAAAGAATTAGGTATTAGGTTTAGTTTTTGTAAACTCAATCTACTCTTTAAATGTAAAGAGTGCATTTTCTTGCGTATTATAAACATTATTTTAGCACTAAAATTTTCAAAGAAAGCCTGGGATCACATCAGTAATCTAACTTAACCATATTTATCAAAAGTTCATTTTGAGCTGGGCAATGGTGGCACACACCTTTAATCCCAGTACTCAAACAAACAAACAAACAAACAAAGGTTTACTCTGTTTAGACAAACAAACAAAGGTTTACTCTGTTTAGACAAAGTAAATGATTCACATAGCTTCACCTCAAATACTCTTCAATCCTTTAAAATTTCACAACAAAAAGCAAGAGATGGCAATAAATGTCATCCAAATGATAGAAATTCTCAAAATAGAGATAGAAATCAAAGAACCTTGCTACCTCTGTCCCCAGAGTTACCTACTTTTTTCCCCACCCTCTCCACCACCTCCTGACTAGTGAGGTTCCAGAAGTAACTGACTGCAACAGCATCTAGGCACCCAGAATGCTCCCTCCCTCCCTTTAAGTCTGTGTTCAGCTGCTTCCTTGTCCAAGAGACCTGCCTTATCCACTTCAAATTCTAAAGAGTTATCACAATTTTAACCTGCTTATGAAAAGCAAACAAAGACACAAAGTTAACTTCAACCACTATTTCCTCTATTTCATTTCTATAAACTTTACTTATTTTCTATTCCAAAGGTTAGGTAGAACACAGAGTTGGCATTCAATCAGTGTTTGCTGAGTTCTATTAAAAATAACTGAAAAATTGCAACCAGTACAGTTTAGTGGTGCTACACTTGCCTAGCGTTGGAAAGAGGCCCAGGGGCTCCACGCCCTGTCCCCACCTGCCCACTAACTACACTAAGGGGAAAAAAATGAAGAAGCATAGTCTCATTTACCATAAGAAACCAAAAGACAGAGCCCACAGGATGGCTCAGCAGGTAAAGGTGCTTGTTGCTCACCCTGATGACCAAAGTTCAATCCTCAGGATCTACATGATAGAAGAAGAATTGACGCTGTTGTTTTTTCCTCTACATGTCTGCCATGTTGCATGTGTATGCACTGTACACAAACAAATAAATAAATGTAAAAAAAGATTTTTAAAGATGCTCACTCTGGAGCAGCAGTTCTTAGCTATTTTGGCTCTAGAAGGTCTTCACACCCTACGGATCCCAATTTTGAGATATAGCATCAATTTTGATGATACATTCAAAAGTAAAACTGAGTACATTTGTAAAAAGTAATAGCATTACACCCTAAAAAACTAACACATAAAAGTTCCCAAAATAATGAGAAATAAATGCTATACATTTTGATGACTCTTTTAATGTCTGGTTTCACAGCAGTAAGCAAGTTCCTATTATCTGCTTTAGTTTGAACTTATGATAGGTTGTGCTGGTTAAATTTTAAGAAAATCAAGACTCCAAAGCTACAGAAAAACCCTGCCTTGAAACAAACAAACAAATAAATAAAATACTGAATAATGCACACCTTGCAAAAACAAATAGATTGTGTTATATATAACAGGTAGGCACAGCAACATCCACCTGTAATCCAGTTGGTTCAAAAATAAATTAAATAGGGGCTGGAGAAATGGCTCAGAGGTTAAGAGCACTGGCTGCTCTTCCAGAGGTCCTGAGTTCAATTCCCAGCAACCACATGGTGGTTCACAACCATCTATAATGGGATCTGGTACCCTCTTCTGGCAGAACACTGTATACTTAATAAATAAAGTCTTTAAAAAAAATAAAAAAAATAAACTAAACATTGCTTGAAAAAAATGAATAAATTTTTAAAAATAAGGCTGGGCACGGTACCACAACTTTACTACCAGCACTAGGGAAGCACAGGCAGTTTTCTATAAGTTCAAGGCCAGCTTGGTCTACACGGCAGCAGGCCACCCAAGTCTACATAGTAAGACCTTGTCTCAAAACAAAACAAATTTAAGATAAATAATAAAACAAACACCCATGTACAGGTGGTAGAATGGCTGTGAACTATACTAAGAGATTACAGGAATTGCCTATAATGTGGACACTCCGTAGTAATATCAGTGCTGGGGAGGGAAAAAGGTGGATCCCTGAAACTTTTCTAGCCTACTGAATGACAGGCCAATAACAGACTCTGTCCCCTACCTCATCTCCTCCCCAATCCCGGAAAAACCAAGGTGGACAGCATACGTTATGGCTATTCTTGGTTGTCAATTTGACTACATTTGTGATTAACTAAAACCTAAGTGTCTGGGTGCATTTGTGAGAGATTTTGCTTAAATTAACATGTTTTCATTGAAGACCTACCTTTAATCCAGATCTTTTGAGGTGGGAAGATTTTAATCTGGGCCACACCTTCTGGTCACAGCCTATAAGGTCATAGAAAAAGGGAGCTTTTGTTCTTTGCCTGCTTGACCTCATTCTTGCTGGAAAATTTATTTCTTCACTGGCATAGGAGCCTACTTCTGCTGGATTCTGGAGTACACGAAGACTTCCAGTATACCTATGCCTTCATATACCCGTATGAGCTGAGACCCTCAGCCTCATGGGCTGAATAACCGTCTGGTTCTTGGACTTTCCACTGGGAGACATTCACAGCTGGACTAGCAGGGTCACACCTGTAAGTCACTCTAACACATCCCCTTTCTATTCAGCAAGTTCTGTACCTCTTGAGAACCCTGAGTAATACGGCACCTGAGGGCCAACACTCAAGGTTGTCCTCTGGCCTCCATATACACATGAAGATGTGCACACATGTATAGATACAGATGAGAATTCTACTACTGAACCAACCATATCATTTCTTTTTTTCTCAGTGCTGAAGATTATTGAACTCAGGGCCTTGAAAAATTAAGGCAAGCACTCAATGGATTCAACCCCAGAACTAAATAAATCTCCATCCTTTTTGTTTGTTTGTTTATTTTGTTTTTTTCTCTGTAACTTTGGAGCCTGTCCTGGAACTAGCTCTTATAGACCAGGCTGGCCTCGAACTCACAGATATCCACCTGCCTCTGCGTCCTGAGTGCTGGTGTATTAAAGGCGTGCACCACCACCGCCCATACACACAATGATGGACATTATCAGTAAACAAAGTATCTTTATCCCATCTGAGATCACCTCTAGAAAGCGCTTGCCCCACCTTCCGATCCATACAAGAACCCCACTTCCACTCATTCTCTGCTCCATGATCTTACTCCTGTGAGGCACTCACCACAACCTATCCTATTTATGAGGGTGCCACTCAACAGAATGTCGTTTCATGAAGACAGCACCTTCATCCTTGCCGACCAGTCAGTGGCAGTACCTACAGCATAAGACATTCAATGCATACTTCTTGAGAAAATCATGTACAAACTCTGTGTAAAATATTAGTTCTGCTATGTGTTTTTATCATTTTTAACTTGCTTTTCATCTGATGGCAATTTCTGAGTACCTGTAGGAATTTGGACACCAACCTGGGAGATACAAGAGAGAGAAGAGAGTACAAGGCAGTCAAATATAATTCTGGACTTTGCTGAACAATAATCATACATTTCTGAAAGAAAAATATGTTATTTGGGACTTTTGTTGGTTAGGGTTTTTTTTGGGGGGGGGGCTGTTGTTGTTGCTGTTTTTAATTAAAAGCACCATCACCAGCCAGGCAGTGGTGGTACATGCCTCTAATCCCAGCACTCAGAAGGCAGAAGGCAGAGGCAGTTGGGTCTCTGTGAGTTTGAGGTCAGCCTGGTCTACAGAGTGAGTCTAGGACAGCTAGGACTAGACTGAGTAACCCTGTCTCAAAAAAAAAAAAAAAAAAACAAATTCAAGATACTCTTTGGCTTTACAGCAAGTTCAAGGTCAGCCTGAGATACCTGAAAACCTGGTTTCAAAAAAAGAGAGGGAGAGAGGGAGGAGGGATGGAAGAAGGGAGGGAACATTCATGTATTTAGAACTTACTAAAAACTGCAAAAATTGGTAAAGCTGGATAGCAATTCATACTTCAATCTCCGTCACTTTGGGGACTAAAGCAGGAGTGTGTCATGACTTAGAGGCCAGCCTAAGATATAGGAGAATCAGGTTAAAGCAATCTTATAATCCCAATCTCAGGAAAACAAAAAACAAACAAAAAACTTTTAGTAATTTCTCCAATAGAAATTACTATTTAGAACAAATATGGCTTCATCATAGGTTAATGCATATGTATGGTTTTTATTTGCATACATGTATCATGACTGCATTTATACTCCCCATAGAGCATTTCTGGAGATCTGGGAATCCAACAGTGAATACCAAAAGAACTAAAAATAGAAGCTATTATATGTAGCACACACACACCCCAAAACAGAGGCCAGAAATGAACATTTATCAATCGTACACTTGTTTTACTAATTGAGAAAGCTATAAACTCAGGGAAAGTTAACAATACACTCAAAAAGCCAATGTATAGCAACCACACTACACCTAAAACCCACATTACTGTCTCTAGACCTGTTTTTTGTTTGTTTGTTTGTTTGGTTGGTTTTTGTTTTGTTTTTCGAGACAGGGTGTCTCTCTGTGTAGCTTTGGACCTGTCCTGGAACTCGCTCTGTAGACCAGGCTGGTCTCGAACTCAGAGATCCACCTGCCTCTGCCTCCTGGGATTAAAGGCATATGCCATCAACACTGGCTAGACCAGTTTTGGTTTTTCTTCTTTAAAGATAATGTCACCCCCAGAATATGAATGTCATATTCTAACAAATCTTAATTATTATTTTTTGTACTGTCAGTCATATTTCTCCCTATTAAAGTTCCAGCCCACCAGGTTAGGGTCAAAGCAGGGGCACATACAACTAAGCCATAACTAAAACATAATACCAAAGCCCTTCCTTACCATGACATATATAAAATAAACACTTAAAGCACTGTTTTGATGGAATGAGTTTTCTATTCCATATTTTCAACTTGAAAGAAAAAACATACACAGATGCACCTGCTGAATAATTTACGGTTCCTTTGCTTCATGCAAGTAACTGCTGTTCTCCTGGAACATGAGTAGAAACATGTCAATTTCTCACAAACATGAAGTTCCAGAGCGAAACCTGCTGAACATAACCCATGCACTCTTCATTAAAAGCTTTTGTGAAACACAAAATATAGACCTAAATACAGAATTAGAAACCTGTAGTCTAAGCTTCTCAGAAAGCCAAAGCGGGAAGATCCCTGAGTCTAGGAACTGAAGGACAATTAGTTCACAGGAAACATCTGAGATACAAGTGACCAACAGACAGAGACCAAGGGGAAAGATGACAAAAGAAACCACACACATGCC
>NC_022012.1:68942142-68956944 GCF_000317375.1 Microtus ochrogaster | reverse complement strand
GCCCAGCCCTGGCTAGTCTTGTTAATATTTCCCAATGTCATTCAGGCCAATTCAAAAATATCCTATTTTTTTTTTTCCAAATACTACTGAGACTCTTCTTAGGTGACAAGCAATCAGAATACAATGAAATAATTTGTTCATGGTTAAATCCTAAGGGAGTAGCAAAAGTAATACATATTTTCAGGGTAGGTATTTAAGACAGGGTAGGGTCTCTTTACGTAGCTGGGGCCATCCTAGAACCCACTAGGTAGATCAGGCTAGCCTTTGAACTCACAAAGATAGCCCTGCCTCTGCCTCCCGAATGTTGGGATTAAAGGTTTAAGCCATCCCAGCACTCCTGCTACAAAGGTAACATTTAAAGCTAACTTGTTTCTTTCTCTCTTCAGAGTAAAAGAGTTTCCTTATAACCTATGTCACAATGTAACAAAATACTACAGTTACCAGTTTGTACAGAAACATTTTTACTAAAAGAAAAAGCAAAAACAAAAATCACATAGTAAGAAACTATCAAAATATAGATCCGGAGCTGGAGAAATGGTTCGGGTTCAAAAGTGCTTGCTATTCTTGTAGAGGACGCAACATGGGGGTTCCAGCACCTACACAGTACAAAATCTTCCTTAACTGCAGCTCTTAGATCCTCTTCTGACCTCCAAAGGCACCTGCACACACACCCACGGACCCACACACTGACATACACTCATTCGAACGACTTTTTTTAAATGTAGATCCCGATTCTAATAAGGCTAAGTAAAGTAAGAATTAAGGAAAGAAGGCCTACATAAACTCAAGATCACAAGATAGTTTTTGCAAACACAAACGGGCAAGGAGAGGTAACCTCAGTTCATCTTTTTTCCCATTCTGTTCGTTTTGGTGAAAGAGGTACCCAAAATTAAAGACGAAACGCCAAACGGAACGAAGTCTGGTTTAAGAGCTATCAGAACTCTTACAATGAAGTCTCTGTCAGCTGGCTCGCCGCTACTCGGGAGTTCTAAACTCACTCTGTACGTAAATCAAATAACAGGAAAGCTCTCAACAGTACAATGGAGTCACCCCAAACTACAGACATGAGCAAATTAGATGAAGGCGCTATAACTTCCTGGTTGTTGGGGTTCTTTTTTTGTTTTGTTTTGTTTTGTTTTTCGAACGCTAAAACTCACACTTGCTTTAAGACGTTATCTACAAAGCCCTATAATCTAGGAAGTGTGGTGACAAACCTCTATTTCTCAGTACAAAAACCGATGCTTCCACCGCACCACTGCTGACTGCGATCAATTATCTAGGCAGGATAAAGAAAACATCTTTTTTTAATGACTAACCAGCCAACTCCACACAATATCAGACGCGTCTGTCTCCTGCTCCACGGACTGCGCGTGCTCACCCGCCCCGGGCGGCTCCCGGCATCGGCCCGGGTTACCTTCTTCACTCCATTGTCACCCCCACGCCTCGGCCTTCAGCCCCCGTCCTGCCGGCGAGCAGCAGCGACAGGGCGCGATCCCCTCACCCACTCCCGCACAGGAGGCTGTGGGTGTGTCCGCGGGCGGACTCTCACCCCGACACAATGAGCCGCTCCGCGATGCCCGGGACCCGCGGTCATCCCCCTGCCGCCGACCCTGGCCGCTGGCCGCGGCCCTTCCTCTTTCTCCCCCACGGCTCGGCCCCTCCCCCGCAGCGCGCAAGCGCCGCCGCGCCGCTCCCCTCCCCCGCACCCCCCTTTCCGCCGGCGCCCTCACCCGAGTCCGCAGCCCCCGTGCGGCCAGGTCCGGGGCTCGCTGGCGCGGGCCGGCAAACACCGCTCGGCCAAGTAAGGCGAGGCTGAGACGGACCGGGTGGTTCTCCTCAGGAGGGCGTCTGTCAACGCCGCGGCCGAGCGTGCGGCTGAGCCCGGCTCGGCCCGACACCGCTCAGAACACCTGATCGTGGCCCACGCGCCCTCGCGACCCTGAGTGGCCGGCGTGTCTACGCCGCGCAGTCCCGGCGCCCCGCCACCATCGCCGCCGCCGCAGCCTGGCCCGGCCCTCCCCGACTGCGCGAGCGCGACACCGGGGGCCTTTTACGACAGTTCGGAAAGCAAGCGCGCCGGACCTACACGCCCTCTCACGTCGGTCTGTCTGCGCGTGCGCGGACCGGCGGCTACCGGACCCGCCCCCGGCCGTGTCCCAGCCTTTTCCCCTTTGCATTGGCTTTCGCGGACTGTTGGCCCAGATGAGCGCTGTTAAAAATAAGCTCGTTGGGTTCATTTTCTTCGGTGATTTTGGGCTCAACAACACTTCAACATAATTCTGCCCACATCGTGGTTACTTTTTCTCTTCTCTGCTGGAAATTGCAACTACACCTTCTTGACTGCACTTGCAGCTCTCTTAAAGCAAAAACATGGGTGTCTTTCCCAGCAAATGATACCTAAACCAGAGATCACATCTCGCTGTTGAAGTGAATTGTTTCCAGAATCATTTCAAGAGTGCTATTTGATAGCCTGGGAGCTTATACTCAGAAGACTTCGTAATAACCTCACAAAGCAAGAAGATTCCAATATTTCATTGTGTGCCCTACAAGGACAAGATGCAAGGACAGAGTGTGCGCTCTGCAGTCAGACAGACTTTCGGTCAGAGAGCTGATTTAGTACACCATTTTAACTCTCAGTTTCCTCCTTTATAAACCAGGATATCCTTACATGCTATAAAAAAAAAAAAGATCTTGTAAGGTCAAATATGACAATTCATATAAAGTTCTTATACACCGGCTTTTCAATAATTCTATTCACTCATGTTCTCTATATTCAGTGAAGAAGATGTTTTTAAATTAAAAACGAGGGAAAATGAAAGAGCTTTGGTTCTAGATTTCCTAAGCGCCCCTAATTGCTTCTCTTTAAACATAGAATACCACCTGGACTATTGAGCCCTTGACATGTTGACTCACGATATCTCAAACCTCTATTTCCATCCCTCTCCTTTTCTTCCTAAAGCTTTTGACGTATTCTTTAATGAGGTAGAGACACGTACCGCGTATGGCTCTTGAACTCTTGAAATAAAGCACCATTGCGTTTGTATTAGCTACATCAACTTTCAGAGCGACGGTCCAAAAATGTGAAAAGCCCAACACGTTTTACTTTTGATTGTGTGTTCCAGGAATATTTTTACTTTGTAGTATTAAACTGATGGATACCAAGATTGTCTGTGGTGTTTTCACAACAAATGATTCCCAAATCACACACGATACTGAATACAAATCAGAAGAACTCAATACTCAGGTGAATTGATTCTGAAATCAAGTCCAACACGGTATCAAACGGCCAGGAATTCTGGCTACGCATCATAGAAACACTCACATGCCAAGATACAAATGGCCTAATCCCTTCCCACTGGCCAGTGACACCTGGAAATGTTTTGTGTTGTAACATGAAGGGAGTGGCCATCTAAGCAGGAAAAAAGGATACAGCCAATGCCACCTATTTGCATAGGATTGCCTTCAATGAAATTCTCTAGACCAAAACTGTTTCTTCGTTTGTTTGCTTTTTTTTTTTTTTTCTTTTTGTGGTGCTTGGAATCAAACTGAGAGCCTCATGTGTGCTACCACTGAAACACATGCCCAGCCTGGGCCTAATGTGTTCTCATGGTTGAGAAACTCTGCGCATGGTGGTCTGAAAGAAAATGGTGCCCCAAAGGGGGTGGCACTAATGGGAGGTGTGAACTTGTTGGAGTAGGTGTGAACTTGTTGGAGTAGGTGTGGTCTTGTTGGAGGAAGTGTGTCATTGTGGAGGAGAGCTCTGAGGTCTCATATATGCTAAATCCACACCTAGTGAAACAGACCACTTCCTGTTTCCATTGCATCAAGATACGGGACTCTCAGCTCCTTCTCCAGCACCATGTCTTCCTGCATGCCACCATGTCGCACCATGATGAAAATGGAATGAACCACTGAAAATGTATGAAAGCCAGTTAAATGGTTTTCCTTTATAAACTTGCTATGATCATGGTGTCTCTTCACAGCAGTAGAAACCCTGTAGGTGGAGACTGCTCTTTTGTTTCTCAGCCACCCAGACCTGAATAATCACACAGAAACTATATTAGTTACAACACTGGTTAGCATATGTCTCCGGAGTATTTCTTGCTAACTCTTACATCTTGAATTAACCAATTTCTATTCATCTATGTATTACCACAAAGCTGTGGCCTACTGGTAAGGTTCCATGGCACCTCTTTGACTCTGCCTACTCTCTCTATATATGTATTCCAGCCTGGCTATATTCTGCTAAGTCATTGTCCAAAGCAGCTTTATTCATTAACCAATAAAAGCAACACATGGTGCTGGAAATTGAACCCCAGAGAGGCAAGTGCTCTCTACCTCTGAGCTACAGTCTCAACCACAGAATTCTGTTTCCAGAGCAGCGTGGCGGTTTCTCAGGAAATTCGGGATCAACCTACCCCTGGACCCAGCAATACCACTCTTGGGAATATACCCAAGAGAGGCCTTATCATACAACAAAAGTATATGCTCTACTATGTTCATAGCAGCATTGTTTGTAATAGCCAGAACCTGGAAACAACCTAGATGCCCTTCAATAGAAGAATGGATGAAGAAAGTATGGAATGTATACATATTAGAGTACTACTCAGCAGTAAAAAACAAGGACTTCTTGAATTTTGCATACAAATGGATGGAAATAGAAAACACTATCCTGAGTGAGGTAAGCCAGACCCAAAAAGAGGAACATGGGATGTACTCACTCATATTTGGTTTCTAGCCATAAACAAAGGACATTGAGCCTATAATTCGTAATCCTAGTGAAGCTAAATAAGTAGCACCCAAAGAAAAACATATAGGCATCCTCCTGAATATTAACCTTCATCAGGCGATAAAGGGAGACAGGGACAGAGACCCACTTTGGAGCACCGGACAGAAATCTCAAGGTCCAGATCAGGAGCAGAAGGAGAGAGAGTACGGGCATGGAACTCAGGACCACGAGGGGTGCACCCACACACTGAGACAATGGGGATGTTCTATCGGGAACTCACTAAGGCCAGCTAACCTGGGTCTGAAAAAACCTGGGATAGAACCGGACTCGCTGAACATAGCAGACAATGAGGACTACTGAGAACTCAAGAACAATGGCAATGGGTTTTTGATCCTACTGCACGTACTGGCTTTGTGGGAGCCTAGGCAGTTTGGATGCTCACCTTGCTAGACCTGGATGGAGGTGGGTGGTCCTTGGACTTCCCACGGGGCAGGGAACCCTGATAGCTCTATGGGCTGACAAGGGAGGGGAACTTGATTGGGGGAGGGGGGAATGGGAGGCAGTGGTGGGGAAGGGACAGAAATCTTTAATAAATAAATAAACGAAAAAAAAAAGAATTCTGTTTCAAGTTAAGGACACTGACACCATCTGAACTACACAGATACAAAAAGAGGTTTTTCTCTCTCTAACTTCAATTGCTTCATCTAAAAACATGTCAAAAATTATTGTTCTCCAAGTAGAGAATAACTTAACAATTGTTTCCCCAACTGAAAAGTATTTGTTTGTATTCACTATAAAGTAATTAGGAAAAATATTTATGAATAAGAAACTCCTTGCTAAAATTTCCAGTTCAAGCCGGGCGATGGTGGCACACGCCTTTAATCCCAGCACTCGGGAGGCAGAGGCAGGCGGATCTCTGTGAGTTCGAAGCCAGCCTGGTCTACAGAGTTAGTTCCAGGACAGGCTCCAAAGCCACAGGGAAACCCTGTCTCGGAAAAAATAAATAAATAAATAAATAAATAAAATTTCCAGTTCAGCAATCAAGACTGAGTGGCTCTGAGCTGAGACATAACAACAGAGGGACAAACTTATTCACCTGAGGGCCAAACAGGATGATTCTAGGCTTCTGGCCCTAGACAGCAGGTTTAAAACAATGGCTTTGGGCCTGGTTTTGGCTCAATGGTAGAACCTTTTCTAGTATGCAAAGCCCATGTCTCAACCCCCAGGGCCACAGTTGAAAATTCAATCATAATGGGGCACAAAAACTGACAATGATTTTTTGGTTGTTGCTGTTGCTTTTTTTTTTTTTTTGGTTTTTCGAGACAGGATTTCTCTGTGGTTTTGGAGCCTGTCCTGGAACTAGCTCTGTAGACCAGGCTGGTCTCGAATTCACAGTGATCCGCCTGTCTCTGCCTCCCGAGTGCTGGGATTAAAGGCCTGCGCCACCATCACCGGGCTGCTGTTGCTATTTTTAACTGTAGCTGGTGAAAACATACTCCTTACCCCATGCTCAGCTAAAGAATAAAGAAATTTTTGAAGGCAAAATAAATTATAAAAAATAAAAGCAACGGGCTGGAGAGATGGCTCAGCAGTTAAGAGCACTGACTGCTCTTCCAAAGGTCCTGAGTTCAATTCCCAGCAACCACATGGTGGCTCACAACCATCTGCTCACAACCATCTGTAATGGGGTCTGGTGTCCTCTTCTGGCCTACAGGCAGGATACTGTATAAATAAATAAATAAATAAATAAATAAATAAATAAATAAATAAAATAAAAGCAACACATATGCATGTGTTTCCCACATCAAAACCCTAAGATACTGGGTTAAAGAAAAAGCACTATTAGCCAGGCGGTGGTGGTGCACACCTTTAATCCCAGGACTTGGAAGCAGAAGCAGGTGGATCTCTGATTTTGAGGCCAGCCTGGTCTACAGATCAAGTTCCAGGACAGCCAGAACAAGAAAATAACTATTAAATATTATCCATCTGCTTTTAAAAAGAAACTCTTCACTATCTCTTCCAGTAACTCAAAAGGTAATTTTATCTCATGATTATATGTTTTGGACACAGGCATCTCATATACATCATACCCCAAATGAGAAAATATGCTTGTTATAGAATCTGCTCTCCACTGTCTCTTCCTCTCCTGTCTGTCAATAGCACCAAATAGAAACCTGAACTTCCTCTCCTGCTGTCCTCAGTCTTCCTCACTTCCTACCTGTAATTGAGTGGTAAATCCTTCCAGCTCTGCCTCTGTCTTATTTCAAACCCACCCTTACCCTCTGCATATTTTTCACATGTCTAAACTTCCAGTGTCTCTGATGTTTGTTTAGTGGCCATTGATCAAGCACTTGCGAATATGCCAGACCCTGCAGGTACTAACTACATCACCACTGCCCTACTTGCCCTGTTTCCTTAGGCTCTGAGAAGGAAGTCCATCCTTTATATTTGACATGGACATGCTTAGATAGTGTCAGATTGCTGTGACAACAAGAGGAGGGAACAAGACAGAGGAACCTGGAGGAAGTACGTTTTAAAACAAATTTTACAACACGAGAAAGGATGGCTACATGAAGCAAATAGAGACCTCTGGACAGAGAGTCACTCGTAGTAAGATAGAGAATTCTGGGGCTGGAGAGATGGCTCAGTGGTTAAGAGCACTGGCTGCTCTTTCAGAGGACCCAGACTCAATTCTCAGCACCCACATGGCAGCTCACAACTGTCTGTAACTCTAGTTCCAGGAGAGCTGATACCTTCACACATACATACATAAAATAAAGTTAAAGAATATATTTTTTAAAAAAAATATAGAGAATTTTGTGCCAGAAACAGCACCAAGCAAATTTCCTCCCAAGATCTACTGGCTGACTTACTGGGGAGTAACTAAAAGATGAGTGAGAAGAACAGAGAAAAGTAGATTGAGAACATCTGAAATTTAAAAAATAAGGTAAAAAATACTAATATGTGTAGTTTTTACTTAAAATTATGGAAAGCCATTAAGGAAAGTTGGTCTGAACAGTGAGATCCTGTCTCAAAAAAAAAAAAAAAGCATAATCTGAGCACTGGTGATCAGAATTGAGTCCTGGAGATAACATCGCAGTGTAGAGTAGAGGGTGGGCTGGGAAGAGGGAAGCGCAGTGGTAGGAGACAAGCCAGGATTACAACTGAGTATGGATGAGGGTGATAGAAACGAGAATGGGGATCCCCTCCCCTGGCTCTATCCCGGCCCACACCTCCAGCTCCTTTACTGGAATCCAGGCCAGATCTATGGACCTAAGATAATTGCCTCCCCCAATTGTCATCAGAGAAGCTTCAACAAGCAACAGAAGGAGACAGATGCAGAGACTCACAGCCAAACATTAGGTAGACCTTGGGAAATCCTGTGGAACTGGAGGAGGAAGGATTATGGGAGCCAGATGGACCAAGGACACCACGGGAAAACACACAGAGTCAACTGACCTGGACTCAGACTCATGGGGGCTTGAGGAGACTGAACCACCAAACAGAGAACTTGCATGGGACTGACCTGGGCCCTCTGCATATGTGTTGGTGTTGTGTGGCTTGGTCCTCTTGGGACTTCTGGCAGAGAGAGCAGGGGCTGTTTCTGACTGTATTCCCTGCTCTTGGGACCCTTTCGCCCTACTTGGTTGCCTAGTTCAGCCTTAATAGGAGAGGAAATGCCTAGTCTTGCTGCAGCTTGATATGCCATGGCTGATTCGTATACCTGAGAAGCGTGCATTTTTCTAAATGGGAGAGGAAGTATATGAAGGTGTGGGAGGAGGAACTGGAAGAAGGGGAAACTGATCAGGCTGTGAAAAAATTAATTGATTAATCAATAAAAGAAAACAAGTCTACAGCCTTAAAGTGGAATGTTTTAATTGCATAATTCACACTATTTTACAAAATATGAATTCTCTGACAAAAGTTTGTGTTTTTATGAAGAGCGATATAAACAAGATCTGCAACCAAATAAATAAATAAATAAGAATGAGAAGAAAAGCCGGGCGATGGTGGCGCACGCCTTTAATCCCAGCACTCGGGAGGCAGAGGCAGGCGGATCTCAGTGAGTTCGAGACCAGCCTGGTCTACAGAGCGAGTTCCAGGACAGGCTCCAAAGCCACAGAGAAACCCTGTCTCGAAAAACCAAAAAATAAAAAAAAAAATAAAAAAAAAAGAATGAGAAGAAAGATGGTGGCCAATGGTATGTAAGGATGAAGAAGTCTCTTCTGAGTTTAAGGTGATGGGTGTGTGGTTAGTGCTCATGCCATTCAAGAAAGACAGGTTTACCAAACTCAGTTTCTTGGGTTGGGGACTTTATATTAGAGGCAGATTTGTCTGTTCTGTCCAGTAGAGTTTTGAAGTGTCTAATGTTTACTTAAAGGGTTGATTCCATTCGGTTGTTGTGTGCATAGGTCTGAAATTCAGGTGACCACTAGGCTAATGTTGGACCTTTGGGTCCATTAGCATGTGCATCTGACAGTTGAAGCAATGACTTTGATGAGTTTGACCAGAGTAGAAGGGAGAGGAAACAGAATGGAAGATGAAAAGAAACTCCAAGAGGAAATTAATGTGTTAGGATAAAGGGAGGAAGTTCAAGATACACAGGCAGTGGAATTTAACAATGAAGTGTGTGATCAAGGATTCATGAGATGCCTGTTGGTTCAACAATAAAGAGATCTGTAAACGTGACCAGTTTCATAAATTATCTTGATAAAAGTGGTTTTGACACTCAGGTATTACTTGACAAAACTGAGTGATGGTTTGGGTTGTCACAACTGGGGAAATGCTACTGATATCTAGTAAGAGGTGCTAAGCACTGGTACCACACACAGCAAAGAGTCATCTGGACTAAGATGTCAGCATCTCAGCTGAGAATTCCTAGTATACAAAGTATTGAACATTAGTTACACTAGAATTGGTACTATTTCATTAAATTAATAGTGAATGAAAAAGAGAAAAATCTAGCAGGATAGAGAGTCAAAAAAAATCTTTTTGGTATGTTGATGGGGAAAGTTAAGAAAAAAGAAGCAAATGAAAATGGACCCAATAATTCTTGGAGAATAATGAGTTCTCAGATACATAAAATTAGTCATTCTACTGAAACAGGTGAGAAGAAGTGATAAGATAAATGAAATTAGGTTTGTTTGCTTATGGGGGTAAATCAAGCCTGCCCATTGAATGTCCTTGATTTCTCTATGAATCACAAGGTACCATTTACCAAGGTAGAAAGTTTGGAAGTGACTGACTGGATAGAGTGATTGGAACACAGATTAAAAACATCAGAATAAAATGGGTGGTGTTGGTGCATGCCATTAATTCCATTACTCAGAAGGCAGAGGCAGGCAGATCTCTGTGAATTCGAGGCCAGCCTGGCCTACAAAGCAAGTTCCAGGACAGTTAGGGCTGTTTTACAGAGAAACCCTGTCTCAAAAATAAAAACAAACAAAGAAAAAACGGGAAAAAAAACATCAAAATAGTGGCGCACGCCTTTAATCCCAGCACTTGGGATGCAGAAGCAAGTGGATCTCTGTGAGTCCCAGGACAACCAGGGCTACACAGAGAAACCCTGTCTTAGCCCTGACATAGTGACAGAGATAATGATGACAAAAGAAACAGGATGCCCCATTAGAAAATACTTGAGACAAGAGGTCAGGTGCTGCAGCTTCAGTTTTGTCCTGGAACTAGCTCTGTAGACCAGGCTGGCCTCAGACTCACAGAGATCCGCCTGCCTCTGCCTCCGGAGTGCTGGGATTAAAGGTGTGCGCTACCGCCGCCACCACCATGGCCAGTAAGGAAGGAGAGAGCTCGCACCTAAAATACAATAGCCGCCTTCTGGTTTTCTGGGTTTTCCTCTATACTCCCATCCTCCCCATCAGTTGTACACTAAATAACTGTCAGGACAGGGCAAAAACTGAGACAATAAACTGCTTAAAATCCTTTAATAACTCTTCATCATCTTCAGGTCCCAAATCCTTAGTTTGACAAACAAAACCACCTAAAGTCCAGATTCTGTGGTGTCTTTTCATGTCAGGTCTTACCATCCTGACCACAACCCCATTTAGATTTCAGCGCTCTTCTTAAACTTCATGTAACTCTTTCAAAACAAAACAGGTAAACAAAATGTATATCTTAGCATTCCAGTCCCAGCCTTGGGTTTACTCCCTGAAGTTAACAACCTTCTGTTTGTACAGTTACGTTTGCCAGTTGGAGTGCAAGGAGTCTCCTTTTTCCTATCCAAGGCTAATTCATTTGAGCAGTAACCATTTGCCTCCATCGAAACTTTCCCCCAGGAGATTGTTCCTCTCTTTTTTAGCTGACTCTTTCCCTTCAACAAACCAAGAGGACTCAAGCTTTGCCCTTCCCTGACCCCAGACCTGCTGGATGTACGCCGCCTATATGTCCTATCCCTCTATCTTTGCCCCCGTCGTCCCTTTGGTCTGAAAACACCCTTCCCTTCCCTCCACACTGCCATCACGTGTCATCTGCCTCTGCCATCTCCCAAGCCCTCCTCCCTGAAGCACACCCTTATGTAGTGATATTTTGTTTGTGCTTTAACAAAATAGCCGGGCGGTGGTGGCGCACGCCTTTAATCCCAGCACTTGGGAGGCAGAGGCAGGAGGATCTCTGTGAGTTCGAGACCAGCCTGGTCTACAAGAGCTAGTTCCAGGACAGGCTCCAAAAACACAGAGAAACCCTGTCTCAAAAAACCAAAAATAAATAAATAAATAAAGTTTGCCTGAAGACCAAAGTGCAGAGCTAAGTCACTAGAGGCTAGAGAGTGGTGGTACACAGCTGTAATTTCAGAACTTGGGAGACAGAGGCAGATGAATCTCTACTAGTTCAAAACCACCTTGGGCTACATAAGATTGAATCCATCTCAAAGAGAAAAAGAGCTCACACAAAGGTTATCCCAGCACTTGGGATCCCATGCCTTTAATCCCAGCGCTAGGAAGGTGGAGACAGGAGTGATATGGCTGGGAAGAGAGGAATATAAAGAAGGAATAAGACAGGAAATCAGTGCAGTCTGAGGTTTGGTGGCGACAGTTGCAGTCTGAGGACAGGATCGCCCTTAAGGTCTGAACATTGGTAGAGGTAAAAGATCTCTCTGGTGGCTGGCCACACTGCTTCTATGATCCTTCATTGTTCACCCCCTAATATCTGACTCCAGGTTTTATTTATTAATACCAATTAGAAATCGTGCAACACGCTTCCTCTCTGCATACCCGACAGTAACCATTCCTTCTGTTGTAGTCTCTCCCATCTATGTTCATATGTTACTCATTAGAGTTTTTATATGAATTCACCTATCTTCCAAAACACTAAACTCAAAAAAAAATCTTTCTTTGGCACAAAGCTGGTATTCCACAAGTATTTATTGAACTATAATGAGAAATAAGCTTTGGATTCTAGTATCATTTTTACTAAGATACTACAAGTCTATAATTTTGACCAAATCACCTGAAATCTCTGGCAATTAATTGAAGTTATCACCTGTGGAAGGGTCAGGATCATTCGTATACACTCCAGGCCAAATCCGATTGCTTTCCCTATCTATCTATCTATCTATCTATCTATCTATCTATCTATCTATCTATCTATCATCTATCTATCTATCTATCTATCATCTATCTATCTATCATCTATCTATCTATCTATCTTTATGTGCATGGGTGTTTGGCCTACTTTTATGTCTGTGTAGCATGTGTGTGCAGTGTCTGCAGAGTCCAGATCCCTGGGAACTGTTGATATAAGCAGTTGTGAGCTGCCATGTGGCTGCTGAAAATTGAACCAGGGTCTTCTGGAAGAGAACCCAATGCTCTTAACCACTGAGCTGTCTCTCCAACTCCCTAATTTGCATTCTTTGAACTGCAGCAAAATGAAGTTTAACACATTAGCCTGAGTTCATGGGCCATAAGCATCTAATTCTGTGTCTAATTTCAGGCAGGAGTTTGAGGAGCTTGGTCTAAACATGGAAATATCGGGGGGAGTTAGATGACTCAGGATTGTGTGGGCCCAGGGGTTTGCCACTGAGCCTCATAATGGGGGTTTCATTCCTGGAGCCCACATGGAGGTGGGGATGCTGATTTCTGAGGTGTGTTCTCTGACCTACACATGTGATGCCTCCCCAGAATAAATGTAAAAATCAAAATTAAAAATTATTAATAAAAAATGTGGGGCTAAACTGGGCGGTGGTGGCGCACGCCTTTAATCCCATCACTCGGGGAGGCAGAGGCAGGCAGATCTCTGTGAGTTCGAGGCCAGCCTGGTCTACAGAGCGCGTTCCAGGACAGCCAGGGCTACACAGATAAATCCTGTCTTGAAAAAAACAAAACTAAAACCAACCAACCAAGCAAATGAGCAAAAACATGGAGCTAGAGTGATAGCCCAGTGGTTAAGAAAACTTGCTCTTCTTCCAAGGGTCCTGGGTTCAATTCCCAGTACCAACATGGTATCTCCAAACCTCTATAACTCCAGTTCATAGGATCTGATGCTCTCTTCTGGCCTCTCATGTATGGGCAGACATACATGCAGACAAAACACCCAAACACTTACAAACAATTACAAAATTTTTTTTTATTTTATTTTATTAATTAATTTATTTATTTATTATGTATACAATGTTCTATCTGTATGCCTGCAGGACAGAAGAAGGCACCAGACCTCATTACAGATGATGGTGAGCCACCATGTGGTTGCTGGAAATTGAACTCAGGACCTTTGGAAGAGCAGGAAATGCTCTTAACCACTGAGCCATCTCTGCAGCCCCCCTTCAACCTTTCAGAAGCATACCTGTAGTAACACACTGGATAACAGCAGGCATCTGGAACACTCTCTCTCTTGGACTGGTCTCAGGTAACAATTACAAAATTTTGATATAAAAATAAACATGGACATACTAAGCCACTAGAAATAAAGGAATGAATAGTTTCTACAAATGAACAAAAACCAGAAAGTGAATGGGGGGGTGAGAGGAATACCCAAAGTCCGCTGCATACTTCACAACTTTACAACTGAGATTAACCAAAGATGTGGTCAGATTTCTAATGAAGACAGTGAAGCAACACTTAGTGATTCAAGGCAATGATATGGGAAGACCCTGGGAGACCGCAAAGAGTATATACAGAACTACTTTTCCTCATGAAATCTTTGGACAGGATGGGAAGGATCTCAAAGGGCTTCTGAACATATTCAGTGATTCACAACAAACTCCTTTTTTTTGTTTGTTTTTTTTTTTTTATTTTCGAGACAGGGTTTCTCCGTAGCTTTTTGGTTCCTGTCCTGGAACTAGCTCTTGTAGACCAGGCTGGCCTCGAACTCCCAGAGATCCGCCTGCCTCTGCCTCCCGAGTGCTGGGATTAAAGGCGTGCTCCACCACCGCCCGGCAACAAACTCCTTTTGGATGCACTGGAAATTGAAGCTGAGAAGAACATTATAGACCCCATAACTGCAAGTTTAGCTTATGTGGTTCCAGCTCCTCTGTGTGCACACACAAGTATGCACGTGGACGCTTATGCATGTGTGTGTGGGTCCATGTATACATATGTGTTCATGGAGGCCAGAGCTCAACCTTGAAGGAGCCATCCTTCTTGTTTTTATAAATCAGGTCTCTCATCGATCCTGGGTTCACCCATTAGGCTAGGCTGACTGGCAAGCGAGTCCCGGGATCCTCTGGCCTCTGTCTTCTCTATACTGGGGTTACAGGCAGTGCCACGTCACCTGGCTTTTTACATGGGTGCTGGGAAATTGAACTCAGGACCTCATATTTGCATGGCAAGTGTTTTATTTGAATGAGCTCTCTACTTGGGCCCTAAAAGTTTGTTTATATAGAAATGAGATTTTATTTAGGTTACGTAACTGCAGAGACCATGTAGTTCATGTACACTACACGGTCTTTTATTGTAAATACAAAGAGATAGAGACAAAGGTAGTCAACAGACACAGCTTTCATTTTCTTCTAGTAAATTGTATTAAGAAGCTGCTTGGGCCAGGCGGTGGTGGCGCACGCCTTTAATCCCAGCACTCGGGAGGCAGAGGCAGGCGGATCTCTGTGAGTTCGAGACCAGCCTGGTCTA
>NC_022012.1:68939371-68941957 GCF_000317375.1 Microtus ochrogaster | reverse complement strand
AAAAAAAAAAAAAAAAGAAGCTGCTTGATATAATGATAACCTCAAAATAGAAGTTTTCTTTTGATTTTTTGAGACAGGATCTCTCTGTTATCTCAGGCTATACTCTGTAGACCAGGCTGGCATCGAACTCAGAGATTCACCTGCCTCTGTTTCCCAAGTACTGGGGCTAAACGCATGTGCCACCAATGTGGGTTCAAATAGAATTTTAAAGACTATTTACTATATTTTAGGTTTCTCTAATTGCATTGAATATGGCCTTCAAGATATTATGACTCATTAGTAACTAATACTGTGTGGCTTGGCATGTGAAAAACTAATATCACAAATGATCATCTAATAAAATGATACAGAATACCTACAATTTTAGTTGCGCGTGGTGGCACACACTTGTGACCCTAGTAGTCAAGCCATAGGGGCGGGAAGATCCTATCCTGACCAAGGCCAGCCTACACTGCATAGTGAGACTGTCTTACCCATTTAGTCCACCCATCCTTTAGACAAAAAGCCTGCCTGGAACTTTGAAGACAAGCATTTGAAAGTTCATGCATCCCCAGACATTCTGGTTATTAAGCTGAGTTCTGTGCACAGATGAGGACCGCTGGTTCCAGGAAGGTGTTTTTAAGCAAAGGTTGTCAAAGGATGAAAGAGAACGCGAGAGTCCCATGATTGGTGACAAATGCCCAGAATCATGACTGAAGAGTCTCAGGTGACTGAAAACCATTCTCAGAGGTGGCTTAGTCTGTTAGTCACTGTGGCTTTTCCTAAAGTCAGTCAAAACCAACACAGGCTTCACGCTGAGCTTTGACTTTAGGTTGCTTTATGTGCTTTTCCATGCTCTGCCATGCTGGTTTTGAAACCCACAAATTCTGAAGTCTTCATCTCTGCTCACTAGAAGAAAGTGAGGTTCTGATTATTGAAAAATAAAACTCCATACATGGCAAAGGCCCTCAGAGTTCTAACATTTCGTGTTTACTAGTCAGGTTTATATGAATCCTGTGAAGATTATAATTTCACATGTGTTCTACATACTGGTTAATTTTTTTAAATTCAGAATAGTAAGTAAAGATGCCCCTATGCATTTTCTTATTATTATTCATAGACTAGGCAAAATATTCTAAAGACATTAAAATGTATTGCCCTAGTATTGATTTACTTATGTAAGTACATCTTGACTGACTTGGGGTGATAGGATAAAAGAGAAAGAACAGAGAACTGTAATTGGCCATGTACAATTACTAAAAGGGGATTTTTTTTTTTTTTTTGGTTTTTCGAGACAGGGTTTCTCTGTGGTTTTGGAGCCTGTCCTGGAGCTAGCTCTTGTAGACCAGGCTGGTCTCGAACTCACAAAGATCTGCCTGCCTCTGCCTCCCAAGTGCTGGGATTAAAGGTGTGCGCCACCACCGCCCGGCTAAAGGGGATTTTTAAAAAAAAAAAAAAAAAGATTTTTGTGTGTGCAGTGTTCATGAAGCCAGAGGCATCAGATGCCCCTGGAGCTGGAGTAACAGGTTGTTAGAAACCAGCCCACATGAGTGCTGGAAATGGAATTCAGATTCTCTGCAAGACTAGTCCAGACTCTTAACCGTGGAGTCATTGCCTCAAATCCCCTCAACAGGGATTTAAGAACTACTTAACGGCTTGAATCTGCATGCCTCTAGTACTGAGCGCAGCTGGTAGTATGTTTTGAGGTGCTGGGGATTCAACACAGGAGCCCCAGGATCTTAATGCAGGCTTGGGAAGTGTTCTATCAGTGAACAGCCAGCCTACAGAGCATAAGTCACCGTTATGCTAATGCTTCAGAGACTTGAACCAGTTTGGAGATTTCAGTTGATTTGAGATGTGCGTTTATGCTGATAAAGGCAAACACCAAAACCCATTTGTTTCAATTGTACTGGTTGGTACAGCTCAGTCTCCAAAGTGAGAGTGCTGAACCAGGAAATGGTGCCACCTACTGAAGCAAAGCTAATGGTCTCAACAACCAGTTCCTTTCGAAGAATGTGAGGTATTCATTTTCCCAGAAATGTACATCTAGGGGCCTGTGAGATGACTCGCCGGTAAAGGTGTTCAACACCAGAACTGATGAGCTGAGTCCAAGTCCCACATGGTGGAAGGCAAGAGCCAGTTCCTAAAAGTTGTCCTCTGACTTTCTCCATGTGCACGGTATGGCTTCCCCCGTGAATATTTTAAAAAAGTACATCTAATTTGGGTCTCTGTCTCTGTGTGCTTTCATCGCCCGATGAAAGTTAATCTCCAGGAGGATGACTATATGTCTTTCTTTGGGTTCACCTTCTCATTTAGCTTCTCTAGGATCACGAATTATAGGCTCAATGTCCTTTACTTATGGCTAGAAACCAAATATGAGTGAGTACATCCCATGTTCCTCTCTTTGGGTCTGGCTTACCTCACTCGGGATAGTGTTTTCTATTTCCGTCCATTTGCACGCAAAATTCAAGAAGTCATTGTTTTTTACCGCTGAGTAGTACTCTAATATGTATACATACTTCCTTCATCCATTTTTCCATTGAAGGGCATCTAGGTTGTTTCCAGGTTCTGGCTATTACAAACAATGCTGCTATGAACATAGTTGAG
>NC_022012.1:68937287-68939085 GCF_000317375.1 Microtus ochrogaster | reverse complement strand
CTGGGATAAAACCAGACTTGCTGAACATAGCGGACAATGAGGACTACTGAGAACTCAAGATCAATGGCAATGGGTTTTGATCCTACTGCACGTACTGGCTTTGTGGGAGCCTAGGCAGTTTGAATGCCCACCTTACTAGACCTGGAAGGAGGTGGGAGGTCCTTCAGGCTGATGAGGGAGGGGGACTTGATTAGGGGAGAGGGAGGGATATGGGAGGTGGTGGAGGGGAGGAGGCAGAAATGTTTAATAAATAAATTAAAAAAAAGAAAAAAAAAAGTACATCTAAAAGGATCTTCACACAGCAAATATTCTTTGATTTAACTTAATCTTTCCCTTCAGTTAAAGGCAGACGACTGTTCACAGGTGTTTATCATCCCCAGTGTCACCCTGACAAGGGAATTCAAAAGGTACCAACCTAACACAAGGAAATGGGCTCAGGTCATCAGTAAGCCAGTTCCTCTGTTGAATGTCTGGAAAAGAACTCAGAGAAGAGGTGCAAGACGTGCGAACTGCAGTGCGGTGGGAAAGGCAGCAGCAGATTCCTGCCAGAGAGGCCTGGTAGCTGCCTGGCTGGATGGGAGAGGATTGGGACTCAGACCAAGACGCAAAACAGTGGAAGGGGGCAGTTGTAGGTCTCTCTGTGGCAGGGACAGACCTCTCCACGCGTCTCTTCACCACACGGAAAGAATATAGTACCTGGGCCTTTGAATACTGGCTAACAGTTGGGGCAGGGAGTTGAGCAGAGAAACCGATTAAACTAGTTGTGGAGAACCAGAGCAGCTGGTGTGACAAGCTGTGACAAATACTTCACATTCTAATGCTCAGGGGCCCCACCTGCCCACACCTGCCTAGCAGTAGGTGGCAACCATTTGTGCAGACTTCAGGCTTGGTTTTTCAGCTACAACATTTGTAAATGTTTATTGACAGCTAGAAATGCCAGTTTTATGAGAAGCTTGTAACATGAAAGAGACACAGGTAAATATTTTTGAATGGGTGGAGGTAAGTCAACGAATAGAAGGAAAATATTTTAAATTCACATGCAGCAGTCTTTAAAATTTGTTTGAAGCTTTTAAAAAATTATGTGTAGCCGGGTGGTGGCGGCGCACGCCTTTAATCCCAGCACTCGGGAGGCAGAGGTAGGCGGATCTCTGTGAGTTCGAAGCCAGCCTGGTCTACAAAAGCTAGTACCAGGACAGGCTCCAAAGCTACAGAAACCCTGTCTAGAAAAAAAAAATGTGTATTAGTATTTTGTCTGCATCTCTGTCTGTGCATCACATGTGTGAAGCGTCCACAGAGGCCAGAAAGGGGCATTGGATCCTCTGGAACTGGAGTGACATGTGAGCCACGCTGTCAGTGCTAGGGATTGAACCTGGGTCCTCTAGAAGAGCAGCCAGGGCTCTTAGCAACTGAGTCATTCTTGGTTTACACTGTAGTCTTACAAGAGGGACAAAAGGTCATGAAGAGTGCCGGGTGGTGGTGGCACACGCCTTTAATCCCAGCTCTCAGGTGGCAGAGGCAGGTGAACGTCTGTGAGTTAGAGGCCAGCCTGGGTGACAGAGTGAGTTCCAGGACAGGCTCCAAAGCTACAGAGAAACTCTGTCTTGAAAAAACAAACAAACAAAACAAGAAGTCATGAAGAAGTCAAGGTAGGATGTTTAGGAATTGAAATTATAACCTTTTTCTAGAGCGGATCCTAGAAATCTGCCAGGATCCTTTCTGTCCAAGCTACAATGCTTACAATCAATATGATTCCATGCACAATATGATTTAGAGCTATTCTTTTTTTTTTTTTTTTTTT
>NC_022012.1:68934811-68936317 GCF_000317375.1 Microtus ochrogaster | reverse complement strand
GGTTTCTCTGTAGCTTTGGAGCCTGTCCTGGAACTCACTATGTAGACCAGGCTGGTCTCGAACTCACAGGAGTTCCACCTGTTTCTGCCACCCCAGTGCTGAGATTAAAGGTATGCCCCACCACCACCCAGCCTTCTTTTGCTTTCTTGAGACAGGTTTTCTTTGTTTGTGTAACAACAGCCTCACTGTCCTGGAACTCTCTTTGTAGACCAGGCTGTTCTCGAACTCAACAGATTCACCTGCCTCTGCCTCTCAGTGCTGGGATTAAAGGCGTGCGCCTCCACCGCCTGGCTAATAAAAATCATTTATTCTGCGTGTGCATAATGGGAAGTTAGTGCATGTGCCACATTAAACATGTGGACCAAAAGACATCTGTGGGCGTCAGTTCTCTCCTTCCACCTTTCTGTGGGTTCCAGGGATTAAATTTAGGTTACCAGGCTTGCGCAGCAAGGACCTTTGCTCTCTGAGTCACCTCACCGGCTCACCTGATTTTTTTTTTCATGCAGATTCTTTTCTTCACCGTGAACACCTATAGGGCACCCTTTACGTGGTTATCTAGTGGCAATATAGATCTTTTATTGTTCTTGAAGCCTGTTGTCTTCTGTCCGTGAGGGCAGTGGTGACTTCAATGGGAACGTGTTACACTGTTTTTGCTTTTTTTATGACTACATTGAGCCTGTTTTGGTTCACTGAAGTTCTGTTTTAATGTGGATGTGAGTATTTCTTTTTATTGATCCTTCTGTGCCTCTGTAGAGTTTCTTGAGTAAGTGGGTTACTACACATCGTCTCTCTAAGACCAATCCTTCTTCTCTTTTTCCCTTAGAATTTCAATGAAACTTATATCTAGTAGAACTTTCATTCTTCTTTATAGCTCTGTTGTGTGTGTGTATGTATATATATGAAGCAAGGAGTAATTTAAAAATGAAAATAATGCAGACACAGGGAGTGTTATATATTTAAATGTATGTATATGTATACACACACACACACACACACATATATATATATATATAATCACTCCCCTGTGTCTACATTAATTATTTTCATTTTAAATTACTTATTGCTTCATTCTGGAATTTCATTCCATTCTCTTTGGTAGGGGATTAATCTACTAAAGCCATTTAAAAATTGGTGTTAACTTTATTTTTTGAGACAGTGTTTCTCTGTATAGTCAGGGCTGTCCTGGAACTCAGGACCGCCCTGGCCTCAAACTCACTGAGATCCACCTGCCTCTGCCTCCTGAGTGGTGGGATTAAAGGTGTACATCACCACCACCACCTGGTGGGATTATAATTCTTGATTTCTAGATTTTTTTGTGGGTCAAATATGCTGTGTTGTGTCATTGTTTTAAAAATATAGTTCATGGCCTCCTGCTAAACGTTTCAGGGTTTTTTGTCCACTAACTACAGTACTCGTCATTGTTTTTCCAAGTCTGGCACTAGAAATTCCATTTTCTGGAGACTCCCATCACTTTTTTGTTTTCTGTTTTTGCTTTTGTTTTTTTTT
>NC_022012.1:68930719-68934326 GCF_000317375.1 Microtus ochrogaster | reverse complement strand
TTTTTTTTCTGATGATTCTGACTCATGACTTCTCATCTCTGTATGTCTCTTTTCCTGAGTTCAGGATACTGTGTTTGAAATGATTTTCACAGACATCACCTGATGCTAGCTAGCTTCCTTCTCAAAAGATTTAAGTTGTATCTGCCAAGTGCTCAAAGCAGTCATCAGTGTGGGACACAGGTTTGTGGTTTCCTCCATCACTCCTGGCCTGAAGGACTGTGGTCCACACCCTCCCTCTCAGAATACAGCTCTCCACGTTCCTATTCAAATCTGCTGTGGATCACCATCCTTGGAGGGGCACTCGTAATCTAGCCTTCATTCCTGCAGTTTAGGAAGCCTTTTTTTTTTTTAACAAATAACCAAAATGTTTTATTTGACTAAATTCAGATTCATGCATAAGCATGACAGTCTCTCTCTCTCTCTCTCTCTGTTTATCAGACTTTGGCAATTAAAACAAAAAAACCCAAAAACAAAAAAACAAAAAACAAAAACCATAAACAAACCAAGCAGCCTTGTACAGAACAATGAGAACGCCAAAGATGAGGAGTCTACAGTTTTACTGTAGGACACATATGTACACATATATACATATGTATATATTTCTGAAAGGCCGTGTCAACTCTCAGGTCAGCTCAGACACACATGACTCCAGAATCACTTCTTCACTTCTCCAAGGTCTTCGATGCTGTCATCATCCACCTCTGGCCACTTTTCCTGAATGACATCAATTATGTCATCTGTGAAGTCTCCCTGAATGATGATCTCATCCTCCCCTGTTACTGAGGCACCGCAGGAGAATTTTTGAGCAAAAAATCTTTGTGCTTCTTTGAGATCAATTTCAAATGTTGCAAGGCCACACACTCTCGTCACGTATTTCTTCTTCGCTCTGGGAATTTTGGCTATTGTGACCTTCTGTGGCACTGTCTTCTTCTTCTGTTTTATTTGACCTCTTCCCCCTCTCTTTTGCTTTTTCTTCTCCTCCTCTTCCCCCACTGTCCCTTGACCTTCACTAATGCCAGCTTCTTGTTTGGGTGAATTTTCTACAGTCAGTTTTGCAAATTCATTTGGAAAATTTTTCTCTAGCCATTGTCTACATTTAGCAACATCAGGCATATATTCACAGTACTCTGCTGGTAGTGAACAAACTCCACAATAAAGGACTCGAAGAGGGTAATCGGAATCTAACTTGGCACTGTTCCTCGTATTGCCTTTGCAATCAGTCCCACTGGATTCAGAAATGTCGGTATCCATCTCACAAACCCAGCAGGTCGCACAGCCCCCGCCGCCTCCGCTCCCGCCAGCTGAAGCGACACATGCAAGTCCTCTTGCCCAGCCACAGCAGCCCCCTAGGAAGCCTTTTATAAGCAGTTTAGTGACTCATTCATCTCTACAGGGTCTGCACAAAACACAGGAAAAACCTGCTTACAAATGGCTCACTCTGGGCCCCAGTTCTAGCTCAAGTCTTGCTTCTAATTCTTAGAAAATTACAAGATGTTTCATGATTTCTAAATCTCTTTACTTATCTGCAGTGGAACGGCAAGTGCCAATTATCTCACCCAGATGTTCTGTCTGTACGGTCTTTTCCTAAGGACATGTGTGCAACTTCACATGTGTGCTGATATCTCAGTTTTATATCTTTGTCCTCATCTTTCTTTGAACACCAGATGCATCTGTTCAACTGCCTAGTCTATATCTCCACCCTGTTATTTCATGGGAACTCCAAGCCCAAAGAGGCATACCAATCAGATTTATATCTATGTGTCATTCAATTCTTCAGTCTAAAGTTTCAGCTTATGCTTTAGTTTTTAGATGTATTTATTTATTTTTATGTGTGTGATTATTTGCCTGCATCTGTGTCTGTGTACCATGTCTGTACCTGGTGTCCACAGAGATCAAAAGAGGGTTTTAGATCCCCTGGAATAAGAATTACAGATGGCTGTGAGCTACCATGTGGGTGCTAAGAAACATTCCCAGGACCACTGCCAGAGCAGCCAGTGCTTTTAACTGTTGAACCATTTCTTCAGGCTTTATTATTGCTGTTGTCATTACTTTAGGCAAGAGCTTACCCAGGATCACTGGCTGACCTGAAACTCTCTATATAGACCAAGCTGGCCTTCAACTCAAAGATCTGCCTGCCTCTGCCTTCCAAATGCTGAGATTAAAGGAATGTGCTCCCACAACCATCAAAACATCAAAATTTAAATGAGAAATATACAAAGACTTAGTGATTTTAGCTCTGCTATTGATAATTGACAGAATAATTTTTTAACAGTAACGTTGTGCTCGCTCTGACAGCACATATATTAAAATTGGGACCATACAGAGAAGATTAGATGTCCCCTGTGCAAGGATGACACAAAAATTTATGAAGCAGGGGCTGGAGAGATGGCTCAGCGGTTAAGAGCATTGCCTGCTCTTCCAAAGGTCCTGAGTTCAATTCCCAGCAACCACATGGTGGCTCACAACCATCTGTAATAAGATCCGGTGCCCTCTTCTGGCCTGCAGGCATACACGTAGAAAGAATATTGTATACATAATAAATAAATAAATATAAAAAATTCATGAAGCATTCTATATTTAAAAACAAAAAGCAGCAACACAGGCCAGATAGTGATCATGCACGCCTTTAATCTCAGCACTTGCGGGGTCAGGAGGCATGCAGATCTCTTTGAGTTCTAGGCCAGCCTGATCCACAAACTGAGTTTCTGGATAGGCAGGGCTACAAAGAGAAATCCTGTCTTGGGAAACCACAACAACAAACAAACAAAATCAGGAAAAGCAGAGAATATCAACTTACAACGCTTTCTCATCCAGACAGTGCTGCACATTACTAGATTATATTATACACTGACACATAAAGCAAATGTTTACACATCTACATGAATGAATTCATGCACGAAGGATTAAATTAGATAACAGAAAAAGTATTTTAAAACTCCCCTACAAGTAATGGAAGTGAATAAAAACAACACCCTTAAATACCTGGATCAAGAAAGATCAGAAAAAAAAATTTTAACTGAATTAAGGTTAAAAACACAAGTATTAAAATATGTGAAATGCCATTAAAGCAGTGTTCTCAGAGAAAAGTATAGCATTAAATATTTTTTGCATTAAATATTTATATTGGGGAGAAAAGGCTTTAAAGTGAGTGATGTATGCTTCCATTAAGCAGAAAGCAAGCAGGGGAACCAGAGAACCTAAGTGGCTCCTGGGCACCAGTCTCCTCCTGGGCACTGGGCTCCTCCTGGGCCATGGGCTCCTGACAGGCTGTGCACTCCAGTAGAGCTGAACTGGGGATGCCCTGGTGAAACATGAGCTTGTTCAGAGGATTCTGGAGATGCCTTAGACAGTAAAATGCTTGCCATATGAACATGAGGACCTGAATTTGGGTCCCCAGCACCCTCTGAGAAGCTGGCCAGTGCACATCTGTAATTTCAGCACGGGTAAGATCCCTGTGGCTCCGTGGCTAGCTAGTCTGCCCAATCAGTGAGCTCCAAGTTCAGTGAGAAAGCCTGTCACAAAAATATGGTGGAAGCCAGGAAGTGGTGCACGCCTTTAATCCCAGCACTCAGAAGGCAGAGGCAGGCGAATCACTGTGAGTTTGAGA
>NC_022012.1:68929082-68929614 GCF_000317375.1 Microtus ochrogaster | reverse complement strand
CGGGTGCTGCTTACTGACTTGTTCCTCCTGGCTTTGCTCAGTCTGATTTCTTATAGAACCCAGTACCACCAGCAGAGGGATGATACCTCCTACAAGGGGCTGGGCTCTCCGCATCCGTCACTAATTAAGAAAATGCCTTACAGGGTTGCCTACAGCCCATGTTATAAAGGCATCTTCTCAGCTGGGGTTTTCTCCTCTTCGATAACTGTAGCTTGTGCTAAGGTGGCATAAAACTAGCCAGCACAGAAACATTATTCAGCTGTGATGTGTCTTTAGGTTTATCCTGGCTTTGATCATGTCTCAAACCTTTCTTCCTTATGATTATCTTGATAGATTTTTAAAAATTATTGTATACGTATGGTGTGTTTGCACGTGGGGTTCAGAGAACAGCCTTGGGTGTCAGCCCTTTCCTTCTGCTATGGGTTCTGCAAACTGAATTCAGGTCATCAAGCTCACATGCCAATCACTTTGACCCACTGAGCCACAGGGCATTCATTTACAGTTTTAAGGAATCCCAGTAAGAAAACCAAAC
>NC_022012.1:68927397-68928927 GCF_000317375.1 Microtus ochrogaster | reverse complement strand
GGATCTCTGTGAGTTTGAGACCAGCCTGGTCTACAAGAGCTAGTTCCAGGACAGGCTCCAAAGCCACAGAGAAACCCTGTCTCAAAAAACAAAAACAAAAAAACAAAAAAAACAACAACAACAAAAAAAGAAAACCAAACAAAAAACTTTGTGTATAAAGGTCTTTCCTTGTGCTCTCAATATATTTAGGTCCTGGGACTTGGACAACCATGACCTTGTATTTATTGGACAGCTCCCTGCCTCTGAGCTATACTGTAAGCCCGTAGGTTGGAATGTCAAGTGAAAAATTATTTCCAAGGAAACGAAGGAAGACTACTTGTTGCAGAACTCTGAAGTCTTCTCTGTGTAGTCATGACAGGCTGCTGTGTGGATCTGGAGTGAGGCAAGAGAACTATGAACCACTAGTATAATTTTCCAAGGTCTCTTTGTTTTTAGTCCCCTGAGTGAATAATGAGGACACAGAGGACACCTTACAACACAGCTATCTTACAGTAAAGGCACAAAATGTCTTCTTGTTTCCCCATGGTTCTGAGGACCAATTCCAGCACCTCCTATAGGCTAGACAAGCACTCTACCATTGAGCTACATCCTCAGTCCAAGACATTTTTAGCCTATGTTTGTTGTTACATTTACTTCTTTAGTGGAGTCACAGTGAGCTTGCAGAGGACAGAGGACAATTTGCAGGAGTAGGTTGCCTCCTTTAACCAATGGGTGGTTGTGGGGTCGAAATCAGGTTGTCACAGTTACTGACAGTCACCTTAACCTGCTGAGCCATCTCCCGGGCCTTTGAAATTTTTTATTTTGGCACAGGGTCTCACTATGTAGCCATTACCTGGTTTGTAATTCACTGTGTAGAACAAAACAGCCTCAAATTCACAAAGATTCACCTGCCTCTTTCTACCTCCCAAGTGCTGGGATTATTTATTTGTTTGAGACTGGGTCTCATGTTTCCCAGGTTAGTCTAACACCAGCTGTGTACCCAAAGAAGACCTTGAACTTCTTTTTAAAAATCATTTATTTTTATTTTATTTGCATTGGTGTTTTTCCTGCATTTATGTCTGTGGGAGGGTATCAAGATTTTGGAGTTACAGACAGTTGGTAGCTGCCATGTGGGTTCTGGGAATATTGAACCCTGATCCTCTGGAAGAGCAGTCAGTACTCTTAATTGCTGAGCCATCTCTCCAGCCTGAGACTTTGAGCTTCTGATCTTCCTGCCTCTGTTTCTTGAGTGCTGGGATTACTGGTGTGAACTACCATGTTAATGTTTGGGACAGGACCTAGGGCCTCATGCATACAGGCAAGCAGCCTAGTAACTGAACCCTTTACCCAACCCAGCCCAAGGCATCTTTACATGGCTCAGTAGACCCTGAGAAATATGCCACTAATATTGTTACACTCTTTTTGTTCAATGCATGGCTTGAAGTCTTAGCAAAGCAATAAGTCAAGAGAAAGAAATAAAAGTGAGGGCAGGGCGGTGGTGGCGCACGCCTTTAATCCCAGCACTTGGGAGGCAGAGGCAGGTGGATCTCT
>NC_022012.1:68923939-68927084 GCF_000317375.1 Microtus ochrogaster | reverse complement strand
AAAATTGTAGAAGACACTAGAATGACCCCATGAATGGGTCATTCATGAGTCATTCATGAACATGGTTGATAGAATTAAAATTGTGACAAGATTCCAAACACTTGTAAAATTCCAGTGATCTTCACAGAATTAGAAAAAAAAAATCTCAGATTTCATGGAGAAAGCCAGCAAGATGCTAAGCATATGCCTAGCCTGTGCTTAGGATTTCTACCAATAGGTAGGCAGCTTCAAAAACTGAGAGCATATATCTCACTCTCGGGTCATGTTGGCCAATGGCCCTAGGCTGGGAGTCATCTTGCACTTAAAGCAGAAAAATGGTGGTCACGAAGATGATAAAAAAAAAACTTTTTGGCATCGATCAACTATAGCGATGACTTTTTATGAAAAGCAGACAGTAGGCGCTGGGGGACAAGCTGACTCTGAAGAGGATCAGACAGGGCAAAGCACAGCTGGTTATTCTCGCCAAGTGCCTTGCTTAGGGAAAATCTGAAATAGAACACTATGGCACAGCGGTCAGAACTGGTGTCCTTCAGGGCAGGGGCAATAATCCTGAGCTGGGCACAGGATATGGAAAATACTACACAGTGTGCACACTGCTGTCACTGATCCAGTTGATCCTGATGCCATTAGAAGCCTGCCAGGATAGCCTGGAAAAAAAATGAACCAGGAAAGAATCTCCTTAACAAAGCTTGACCGCAAAACAAAACAACAACGACAAATACACGAATTTTCATAGCCTTATTCTTCAGTTTTTCTTACAACAGCCATGAACCGTGAATGGCTTAAATGTCTACAGAGAAAAAAAATGAGTCATTATTTGGTAAATTCAGACCCTGTCGCATCACACCGGAGATTACAACAAGATGGACTATTGTACCAACATCATTTTACACTCTGTGGTGTGTAAGAGACCCCAAAATTGTAAATAGTATCTAAATCCATCATAAATGTTAAAAATATACAGAATTAACTGACCATGATATAACTCAGAAGAGTGGTTATCTGGGAGGAGGTGGGCACTGATTGGAAAGATAATGGATTCTCCCTGGCTGCTAAAGACGTTCTCTATCTTGAGTTGGCTATATCTGAACACAAATAAAGCAATGCTCAAAGATCATGTGTACAACAGTTGTTTCATAAGATTTTGTTGTTGTTGTTGTTTTGAGACAGGGTTTCTCTGTAGCTCTGGGGCCTATCCTGGAACTAACTCTAGTAGACCAGGCTGGCCTCCAGCTCACAGAGATCCACCTGCTTCTGTCTCCTGGGTGCTGGGATTAAAGGCGTCTGCCATCACTGATTTGATCATCTAGGGTTCTGGAGAGATGACTCGGTGTGCAGTAATGGCTGTTCTTGTAGAGGACCTCTGTTTGGTTCCCAGAACCCATGTGGATCTCACAACAATGTGTAACTCCAGTTCCAAGGGATCCAATGTTCTCTTCTGGCCTCCAAGAACACTGTATGCATATATTCACAGACATACATGAAGGCAAATTGTCAAACTCATAAAAATAAATAAATATGGCAAAAATTCTATTGCCTAGAGACTTTATAGCCATATTAGTTTTTGTATAGTCTATGATGTTCACATGTTGGAAAACTAACAGCACATTTCTTCAAATATGTCCCTATCAATATGCAACAGATGAAAAAATATGCATATATACATATTTCTTGTTATGTGTATTACAGAAAGATGTAACACCAACATTTTCTTTGTGGATGTTTTCTGTCCCAAAATTGTTCTACAAACATCCAGATTTTCCCAGAGACAACTGATCTTATCTGCTTCTGTTGCTACTGTGAACTGTGTATTCGTTATGGTAAACACAGTCTGCTACAACTAACAAGTCCCCAGAATTTCACTGAGTTAGTGCTGCAAAAAATTAATTCTCAGTCGGGTATCAGTGCCGTACACCTTTAGTCCCAGCACTCGGGAGGCAGAGGCAGGCGGATCTCTGTGAGTTTGAGGCCAGCCTGGTCTACAGAGCCAGTTCCAGGACAGCCAGGGCTACCCAAAGAAATCCTGTTTTGAAAACAAACAAATAAACAAGATTAATTCTCAATGCACAGCCAGATCATGTTCAGGTGAATCTCTGACATCCTGAATTGTGAAGTCTCCTAGGCCGTAGTGAAAATGAGGCTGGAAGATTGCCCGTGGAGCTTTTAAGGACCAGCCATGAAAATAGCTTACATCAGTTTCACCCTCGTCCCATTAGCCAAACTGCTAGGGAGGTTTGCTTCAAGCTAACTGCCTCAGCAACAGGGAGAAGTAACACATAGCTTCACTTTCTCTGCAACTCTCCAGAGGCTGTGGTGTTGTAGCCCAGCATGTCTGGCAGAAGGAAGGTCCTGGGCTCTGTCTCTAGCACCACGGAAAGGTAACAAAGAAACGAATGTAAAGTTAGTGATGGACAATGTATGGCATCTGCAGGAAAAAAAGAAAACCTGGATGGATGGAGGGGCCTCCTCAAATCCCCACAAGAGATTATTCATAATTTCCAGATACCTATACAGAGAAGAAACATTATCACCCTCTTTTCCTTTAACGTAGTAATTCATATATTTAGTGTTCCTTTGTCAACTAGGTTGGCACCCACAGCTTGGGCATTTACAGTGGGACATCTGCTTACCGGGGTGACTGACTTCTTCCTGAGAAGCTGGCCTGTGTGCTTACCATGAATCAGATGGATTTATTACGAACCTGTTTTTCCAGTTTAAGTGTTACTCTAATTATGTGGTTTAATTATCTATTACTCAAGTCTAAGAAATATAAGTTTCAAAATTCAAAGAAAAGTCTTCATCCCTTTGAAGAGCCACAGCTAGGCCTGCTTCCCTGAGACTTCAGGCAGGCTCCTTGAACTCCCAGGAGCAGGAGCAGCTGTTGAACGATGGCAGTAGAGGGACCTGCTCCCGCTGCAGCTGTGCTTGCCACGCCCAGCCTCATCCAGCTTTGAAGTAGAATCAAAGACAATTGCTGACCTGTCAGTCCGGTGCCCCTGGTCTAGAGAGTGTTCATTGCCTTGGACAACTTGGACTTCTGACCACCATGAAGAATAAAGGTAGGTCTTGAGGACCTTAGTTATTAGTTACTCCTGTTGACGTTCACACACACACACACACACACACACACACACACACACACACA
>NC_022012.1:68918253-68923839 GCF_000317375.1 Microtus ochrogaster | reverse complement strand
GAACAGGCTTCACAGCTTCTTAGAGGTTTAATAATAGCGATTGCCACTATTGATGTTTGAACCTAGACTGGTTTACTCAACCAGTAAAAGTTTAGACAACATCTGTATGTTTTAAATGTAAATATTCAAAGATGTGTCATCATGAAACAGGGTCAAAAGAGGAATAGAGGAATAGAAACCTTACCTGAAATGTGTCTGTATGCAGCTCCCCACACAGATGGCCGTCATTAAGACAGGGCAGAGGGTCCTGATGGCAGGCAGAATTTTCTGCAGATCTCACCTCCCAATATGAATCTTCAGCAGATTATTGTCCAGTCATATTTTCCAAACCAGATACTTCTGCCTTTATGAGACAATGGATCTCTGCTTCCATTGCTAGATGAGTGAGTTTACACGGAAAGGTTTAGAACAAATTTACAGATAAATAAATATCAGACAGAGAATATTCATTTTGCATTTTTGTCTAGAACAACTCCTTTACATTTATTCTTTAAGGTGTTTGTTATACTTTAAAAAAATTCTTAGCTATTTGAAACTGAAAGGCATAAGAAAATGTGCATATTTTAAATGCCTTGGAGGTAGAAGTCTGAGTGGAGGCTCTAGAAGGCAGGTGGACACAAGGGTCCTAAACTGAGAGGTCTGGATGGAGACGTGGGTTTTCTTTAACTTTCTGGTTTGTTTTTTGGTTTTTCAAGATAAGGTATCTCCGTATAGCTCTGCCTGTCATGAAACTAGGTCTGTAGATTTTCCTGGCCTCGAACTCACAGAGATCCGCCTGTGTCTGCCACCCAAGTGCTGGGGTTAAAAGCATGCACCACCATTGCGCAGCCCCAGATGTGAGTTTTCTAACTCCACGTGGTTGGTGAAAGTCAAGATGGTGGTTAAGATCTCCTTCTACCATAATGGAAAGGTGGGGGGTATCCTAAGAGTACAAACTTCTATAAGTGAGAACTGTAATTTGACTAAAAACATAGTTTATTTAGCTATGCAATAAGGAGACTGGATGTAAGCAGCTCACTCTGGCAAGGACAAATGATGCCAGCAATCACCATCATCTTTCTCCTACACCACCTTTGCGTCACCCTCAGTCTTGAAAGAACAAAAGTACCCTTCCAATTCTGTATGTATGCTCTAGTGATAAAAGGGCAGAATGATGACATTCAAGCCTTCCCTTTGCCAGATGCCTTATTTGTTTGTTTGTTTGTTTGTTTTCTGCAATGTTGAGTATTGAGCTCAGGCCATTCATATGCTGGGCAAGCACTCTGCCACAGAGCCACTTTCCCAGACCTGCCAGCTACTCTTCATGGGAAAAGAAAACTTCTGAAGTTTCTGTCTACATACAGGTTGTGGTCCTGAACTGTGTCCCATGGCTCTCCCTAACTTCAGAGTAAAGGATTGAGTGTTTCCTCTTTCTGCTAGAAGAAAGCTAGAGAAAGAGGGATTAAACTGGGCATGTACTGACTTGACCTCTAGTACCTCCTCCAGTACAACCCTGAGTACTGAACGCTTGAGTGAAGGTAATGAGAAGGGGTTGGCTTAGAAGGGAGTCTACAGCTGAAGCAGAATGTTGTAGTGACGAGCTGAAAATGGGAGGATGTCAATATTGCTGAATTTGAGGGGAAGGGGTTTTAAACAGGAATCACCATCAAAAATGGAGTGGGTGGCTGGCAGTTTAAATACTCAAACGCTTATGGTATATTTTAGTGCCCAGCGGGAGACAGGGGAACTTAGATCGAGCAAATGCAAGGCAGTAGTAGGGACAGAAGCCATGTCGAAAGGAGCTCAGAGGACATGGAAATGTGAGGAAGAAATAAATGCAGAACGGATGCAGCTAGCTCTTCCGGAATGCTCTCTGTACAAGGAAAGATAGACTAAGATGACCTTTAGTTTCTGATCCTAAGTGCTGGGATTACAGGCATGCCCCTCCATGCCCAGTTTTACAAAGAATTTGAGATGCAACCCAGGGCTTCATTCATGCTAGGCCAGCATCCTACCAACTGAGCTACATCCTCAGCCTGAAATCAAATGAAATGTGAATTTCCCTCTTTCTTGCCCTCTGGCCTCTTCCTCCTCTTCCTTCCAGTGCTGAAGGTAGAAACCAGTGCAAGGTAGAGGTGGCACATGCCCTTGGTCCCAGCACAGGGGAAACAGAGGCAGGCGGATCTCGGAGCTCAGGGCCAACCAGATCTACAGAGTGAGTTCCCGGACAGCCAGGGCTACATAGAGAAACCCTGACATGAAAACCAAAAGAAAACAAACAACAACGACAACAGAAAAACTTCCACCCTTCTCCTCTGCACCGCTTCTGTTCCTCTTCCTTTCTTCTTCCTCCTCCTCCTACAGCGCTGGGGGAACCCAGTACCTCTCTCACACTAAGCAAGCCCTCTGTTCTTATCTTTTCCTGGATCCTTGCAGCTCCTTTTTTTTTTTAAATATTTATTTATTTATTATATACACAGTGTTCAGCCTCCATGTATGCCTGCAGGCCAGAAGAGGGCGCCGGGTCTCATTACAGATGGTTGTGAGCCACCATGTGGGTTGCTGGGAATTGAACTCAGGACCTTAAGAAGAGCAGTCAGTGCTCTTAACCACTGAGCCATCTCTCCAGTCCCTTGCAGCTCCTATCTTTAAACTCAGCACTGATACCATTTTTTTTAATGAGTTCCCTTTACTTGGACTTAGCATCTCAGTTAATGTCATGATCCCCTGCTGATCTAATGACTAAGGCCTGTGGACTGTACTGCTGTAACCCATCCCTTCCTACTCCACCTCACTCTTTACATACTAATAGCTCCCTAACTGGTCTTGCGGCCTCCTTTCTCAATGTAGCCCACATGAGAATCCCCATGCTGCCTCTCTAGACATGTCTCATCATCTCTCCCTTGCAACACGTGTAGTTTCCTGACTGCGATACACTCAAATCTCTCGTTTCCCTACATGCCGATCCTGCTGCTTCACCTTATCACCACACTTTTTTTTTTTAAAGACTTATTTATTTAATGTACGTTGGGGTTTTGCTTGCATGATGTCTGTGTGAGGGTGTCAGGTCCCATGGAACTGGAGTTACAGACAGTGTGAGCTGCCATGTGGGTGCTGAAGTTGAACCTGGCTCTCAAATCTGTTACTGTGTTACTACTGCTTGTTACAAAGACACTTTTCCTGTATTAAAAGAGTAAGAGTAAGTGCTTTTTGTTGCTGATATTAAATGTTTACAAAGTTGTCAGTTAATAGCAACATTTGTCAAGCGCTCCTAAAATTACGCTTGTGAAATGTTTTTAATCTAAAAGGGAGTGTGGGGGTTGGACAGATGTTAAGAGTGCTTGCTGCTCTGGGCAGATCAGGGTTCAATTCCCAGTAGTCAGAGGGTAGCTCACAATGGTTTGCAAGCCCAGTTCCAGGAGGTCTGACGCATCTTCCAGCCTCTGTATGCACTAGACAGGCACATAGTACACAGACGTGCATGTAGGCAAAACATCCATATACATAAAATAAAAATATATAAAAAGAAAAACCTCACCCCAGAGTCTACCTTCATTAGAAATGTTATTTTAGGGACTGGAGAGATGGCTCAGAGGTTAAGAGTATTGGTTGCTCTTCCACAGGTCCTGAGTTCAAAACCACATGATGGCTCACTACCATCTGTAGTGGAACCCCATAGTTCTCTCTCTCTCTCTCTCTCTCTCTCTCTCTCTCTCTCTCTCTCTCTCTCTCTCAGCTCTGTAGACCAGACTGTCCTCAAACTCACAGAGATCCGCTTGCCTCTGCCTCCTGAGTGCTGGGTTTAAAGGCGTGCACCACCACCATCTGGTAGCCTTTTTTCAATAATATAAGTGAAATGTCATAATCTATGATATTTTATATTTGGTTTCTTTTTAAAAGTTAAAATAATAAAGTGGGTGGTGGTGAAAATGAGGAAGATACAGGTTGAAGTTAGGTATCTTTTTATATTCCAACCCTTCTCCCCTGGCCCTGTACTTGGTTTCTTCCAACATCATTTTTGTTAGCTGTAACCATATTGCTGGAGGAAACAATAGTTGCTTCATATTGAGTACTTGAGAATATTACATTGCATGATTATACCACAATCTGCTTATTCTCTTTTCTGTTAATTGACGTTTGTGTGGCTCTGAGGTGTGACTTACAAATACTGCGGCTATGTGCACAGTCATGTGTTGCTTAACAACAGAGATATGATCTGAGAACTGTATCATTGTGTGATTTTGTCATTATGTGAACATCAGAAGGAGTACTTACACAAACCAGATGGCTATGGTGTCACTGGGTAATATGACCTTTTTTTTTTTTTTTTGGTTTTTCGAGACAGGGTTTCTCTGTGGCTTTGGAGCCTGTCCTGGAACTAGCTCTTGTAGACCAGGCTGGTCTCAAACTCACAGAGATCCACCTGCCTCTGTCTCCCGAGTGCTGGGATTAAAGGAGTGTGCCACCACCGTCCGGCCAACTATACCATTATTAATCCTCTCTGATGGAGATATGACACTGGGATCTAAAGACAAGACATTGGTTTTGATATGCTGATTTTGATTTTCATGTACATTTTAATTATACGCACTTATATATTATAATTTGAAATAAATATATTTCTTATATACATTGATGTATGTCAGAATGAACTTTGAATTTTCATCTTGAAAAGTGCTTTTTCAAGTCTTGACCATTTTTTTTTACAGAAATTTAAAAGAAATTTTCATTATTAATTTTTATCATTACCAATACCAGTGTTAATTGTGCTGGCATCAAAAGAATATGTAGTTTCAAATGATCTTGAGTTTTTTTTATCCTTTTGTCTCTGCTGATCCTTCTGTCTCTGCTTCCTGGGTGCTGGGGTTACTGGTGTGCAACCCCACACCCAGCTCTATGCAGTGCTCTAACCCAGGGCTTAGAGCACACCAGACAAGCCCCTACCAACTGAGTTACATTCCCTAAGGGCAGACATTCTTATTTCTTCCTTTCTTTCCTTTTCTCTCCCTTTTCTTTTCTTTCTTTCTGTTTATTTTTTTTTTTCAATACAGGGTTTCTCTGTGTAGCTTTGGAGCCTGTTCTGGAACTCACTCTGTAGCCCAGACTAGCCTTGAACTCACAGAGATCTGCCCGACTCTGCTTCCGAAGTGCTGGGATTAAAGGTGTGCGCCACCACTGCCCAACAGGGCAGACATTCTTATTCACACTGTAGTCATCTCTGTGAGGCCTTCCCTTTGTTGGTGGTGCAATGGTGGGTACTTATAAGTCTTTTCTTACCACAGAATCCTGACCACACACTCCCAAAACGGCTTTGAGGGGACACATCTGTGAACTAATGATTTACTCCTCCCTCTGGCAATTCAGTTCAATGGAAAAGGATCCTCTGAAAAAAATTTCCTGGGTCAGACAACTATGTAGCTCCAGAAAAGTCTGATCATTGTTGAAGTAGAAGTGGCGGGCTGCTTCCCACCTCTCAGCTCCCGGCCACCGGCTAGCTTTACCCGGAATAATTACACAGAAACTGTATTCATTTAAACACTGCCTGGCCCATTAGTTCCATCCTCTTATTGGCTAACTCTCACATCTCGATAAACCCATTTCTAATAA
>NC_022012.1:68916062-68917842 GCF_000317375.1 Microtus ochrogaster | reverse complement strand
GTGCGCCACCACCGCCCGGCTTGTTGTGGAATATTTAACTCTGAAAAGATATGTTGCATTTCTTTAACTATGTAAAGATGTGTTGTATTTGTTTAATTATCTCAAGATATGTTGCTGTTTTACCTTGCTTGCCTAAGGTACTTAACTAGTCCTAATAAAATGATGAACAGCCCATAGCAAGGGAGGAGGTATAGGCAGGACTTTTGGGCAGAGATAGTAAATAGGAGGAGTAATTTAGGCTAGGGGAGAGAAAGGAAAAGAGATGCCAGGGGCCAGCCAGCCGGACATGGAGGAAGCAGGAAAGCAGGACGTACAGAATGAAAGAAAGGTCAGAAGCCCTGAGGCAAAATATAGATGAATAGAAACAGTTAAGTTAAAAAAAGCTAATGGGACAAACTTAAGCTAAAGCTGATCATAACAACCAAAAACCAGTCTCCATGTCTTTCTTTGGGAGCTGGTTGGTGGCCTAAAGAAAGTTCCAGCTACACCCCATCTCCAGGTTTCCTGTCGTAGAACACTACGCATGCTCTGTTGATGCTTTGCCCTGTCTTTCCACTTCCATTTCCCTACTATATCCACACACTGAAACTGGTAGGATGTGTGTCCATGTATTTTTTTGCATGATAATCTTTATTAATTATATTACATATTATTATTATTATTATTATTATTATTATTATTGTTGTTGTTGTTATTGAAGCTGGTTCTCACTATGCAGCCCTGGCTGGCCTGGAACTCTCTGTGTGTGCCACCATACCTGGCTTAAGAAATTATTTTGACGCATATTTAGATCTATGATCTACATAAAATTGAGTTGTTTTTTGTGAAGCAATCACAATGGAATTTTGGCTTGTTTTGAGACATAAGATGGCTCTGGGGTTAAGAGTACTGTTAGCTCTTACAGAGGACCTGGGTTTGCGTCCCAGCACCCACATGGGGGCTCACGACCTTCGGTACTCCAGTTTCAGGTGACCTATCACTCTTCTTCTGGCCTCTAACCACCCACATGGGGGCTCACGACCTTCGGGAACTCCAGTTTCAGGTGATCTATCACTCTTCTAAGAAAAGTGTTTGCACGTGGTGTATAAACAGACATACGAACAAGCTAAACACTCATATGCATAACATAAAGAATAAGTATTTTGAAAAAATCAAGTTCAAGGGCCTGTTTTGCTTTTCTTTATTTTGTCCCATTGGTCCATTTCCAGTACTCTGGTCATACCACACTCTATAATAATCTTGCTATACACTGAACAAGTGCTGACTGCCATTTTCTTCCTTTAAACAGTGTTGCTAGCATGAGTGAGGACCGAGTGTGACCAAGAGCAAGAGAGAGTGACAGCAAGAGTGAGAGAGAGATCAATTATTCTTAGACTTTGCCTCCCATATAAAATCCAAATGAATCCCTCTCATCACCCTACAAACAAAGAGGTTAGTATTTTGATTGGAATTATACTGAGTACATAAGTTTAGAATGAACTGATACCTTTACGATACGGAATGTTTTACATCTATGAACTGGATGTCTCTCCCTTTATTCCAGCCTGCCTTAATTCTCTTGATGCTGTTTCAGTTTTCCATGTAGTGACTTCCACAGGTTAGTCTTGGTACAAGACACTTGGTGTTCTTCTTGCCATTGTAAATGAATTTTTTGTGTGTATTTAGAGATCTCAAACCAGATATGTGATTGAATATTGGTAATTTTAAATAGTAAATTTGGGTTTTGTTTTGTCTGTTTTTTTTTTTTTCTTTTCGAGACAGGGTTTCTCTGTGGCTTTGG
>NC_022012.1:68883634-68915617 GCF_000317375.1 Microtus ochrogaster | reverse complement strand
ATGCCACCACTGCCTGGCTAACAATTGGTTACTCTATACTGATACTGGGTCCAGAAACTTTGCCAAAACATCCCCAAATCTGAACAACTTTTATAGATAATGTCACCTAGATAGAAGCTTGTGTATATACTGTTATGGCCCTACCCTCAGCTTACCCTGCCCAATGGCTGCTTTGTCATGAAGTTACCATGATGGTATGTCTTACCTGGAGACACAGGCCTGTTGACCCTCTATATAGCTCTCCTTCCTGTGTCTTTTTTTTTATAAGGCTTTATTTTTTTATTTCTAACTAATTAATTAATTTTGGTTTTTCAAGATAGTGTTTCTCTACATACCCTGGAACTCACTCTGTGTAGCCCACAAGGTCTCAAACTCACAGATCCACCTGTCTCTGCCTCTGCCTCCTCCTCAGTGCTGGGATTAAAGGCGTGCACCACCATGCCCAGCTTCCTTCTTGTACTTTAATGATCATTTCTTCTCTGCCTGTTGGACAATGATTTTAACCCAGATTAACTACCATATTAATTTCCTAGATACCACCCTCATCTTTGCAAATACTTCCTTTACTAAGCCTTTCTTAAGTGATTCAATTTGAGTTTGCAATCCCTTTCCTGCCAGAATATTAATACTCCTTCATGCTTTCCACCCTTTCTCTTTCCATAATCCATGCCAGTGTGTTTTGTTGATTGTTTGATTTCAAATCAAACAACCAATCAAGCACTGAGGATCAAACCCAGGGTCTCACATATGCTAGTCAAACACTATGCTGCGTTACTTCCCATCCCTCTTGCGGTTCATTTATTGTCCCACCCACTCAGTAATGAAGGTTGAGCCTAGGGCCTCATCTATGATAGACAGGTGCCTTACTACTGAGCCTTTTTTCATTTTGAGAAGTCTCACTAAGTTACCCGGCCTGGCCTTGAACTCTAGAGTCCAGGCAGCCCTCCAACTTCTGATCCTCATGCTTTAACTTGTCAAGTGTGTAGGATTACAGGCCTAGGCCAGTTCATTATTCATTCTTGGTAATTTATTCTTACCATTCAGATTCCAGATAGCCAGACCTCTATATTTTTCTACTGAAAAACTTGCTCACCAATTTCTTAGTTTTATTTATATCATTGCCTGGTTCTAGAACTCCTCCTTTCAGCTCAAATTTGTAGTAACACTCATAACTTCAAGTTCCTTGACTCCCCTCTCCCCCTGGATTGGGTCTTACTATGTAGATCAACTGTCCTTAGACTCACAGAGATCTGCTGTGGATTAAAGGCATGCACCGCCATATCCTGCTTTTCTGTGGATTTTTTGCGTTTTGGTTGCTTGCCTCTTCACTATCTGATCATTCTATGTGCAGAGCCAATAGTTTGTTCTGCTGTTTGTCATTTAATCTACTTTCTAGTCATAGGATCTTGCCTCTCTATGATATGACTGATGCTAGACATTTAATTTCTAGTATTTGTAGAAATATTTGTGAACAAAGTTAAAGGTTTATATCTTAATGTAAAGAAAATTTACATTTGCCCTACCCAAGTAGTGGTGGCACTAATACCACAAATGCCATGGGTACTGGGGACACAATGTGGCACTAACACCACAAACAACATGGGTACTGGGGACACAATGTGGCACTAACACCACAAACAACATGGGTACTGGGGACACAGTGTGGCACTAATATTACAAATGACATGAGTATTGGGGACACAGTGTGGCATTAACACCACAAACAACGTGGGTACCAGGGATACAATGTGGCACTAATACAACAAATGACATGGGTACTGGGGACATGATGTTGTTTCTAACATGATATGATTCATAGTTTCTAACATGATATGATGCATAGATGCAGTCTGTCTTAGGGTTTTTATTGCTGTGAACAGACATCATGACCATGACAACTCTTAACAGGAAAGCATTTAATTGGGGCTTGCTTACCGTTTTAAGAGATTCAGTCCATTATCATCATGGAAGGAAGCACAGTAGCATGAAGGTAGACATGGTCCTGGAGATGTAGCTGAAGAGTCCTATATCTTGCAGGCAACAGGAAGTCGACTGAGATACTGGGCAGTATCCTGAGCATAGGAAACTTCAAAGCCCACGCCCTCACAGTGACACACTTCCTCCAACAAGGCCATACCTACTCCAACAAAGCCTTACCTCCTAATAGTGCCACTCCCTGTGAGATTATGGGGGTCAATTACATTCAAACTACCACACAGTCCTTGCAAGATTTCTTTGGTTGAAGTTCATCTTTGGTTCTAGAATGCTACACATTAGCATCTCAAAATAAACCCTGGGATGGTCTCTTTTCCAGGACAGCCATTGCAGTTTTCCCCTTCACTTTATGTCCTTAAAAACCACTTAAGAATGATGTTCAGCTGTACGGTGGTGGTACATGCTTTTAATACTAACACTAGGGAGGCAGAGGTAGGCGGATCTCTGTTGAGTTTGAGGCCAGCATGGTCTACAGAGTGAGCTCAAGGACAGGCTCCAAAGATACAGAAAAACTGTCTCAAACAAACAAACAAACAGAATCAGCATTAACAAATGCCTGTTTCTTTTTTTTAAACTTCAAAGAGTGGGCTCATCTCTTTAGCTTTTAGTCTCAGTCTCTTTCTGTGTGTCCTCCCCTCTCTGCTGCAGGGAATCAAATACTGGGCCACAGCTCATGCTAGGTAAGTACATCCCCTGACACTCAGTAACATCTTTGGGCCTTAAATATAGCTGAGTGAACATTTGTGTCTCTGCCTCCTCTGTCATTACCAGAAGCTCCACACTTTTCATTAGGACAATGATACAATACTGCATTGCTGCCAGACCATGGTGGCACACACCTTTAATACCAGCACTCGGGAGGCAGAGACAGGTGGATCTCTGTGAGTTTGAGGCCAGTGAAGTCTACAAGAGCAAGTTCCAGGACAGGCTCCAAAGCTACAGAGAAACTCTGTGTCGAAAAACCAAAAACCAAAAAGCAAAAAAAAAAAAAAAAAAAAAACCAACCAAACAAACAAACAAACAAAAACAACAAAAAACCAAAAAAACAAAAAAACAAACTGCCTTTCTGCCAGCAGGAACTAGCTGGTCAAGTAAAGACACTTCAAGACAAACAGGGAAGACTTGGCCTATCTGACGGTAGGAGTCGGAGCAACTATGTACAAGAAGGTAAAAAGAAGTCTCAGAAGTGAACAGTATAAGTTAGAATTTTGGAACTTAGAATTTGTTTTTTTAAGACAGGGTTTCTCTGTGTAACAGCTCTGGCTGTCCTGGAACTAGTGCTGCAGACCAGGCTGGCCTTGAACTCACAGAGATCTGCCCCTGCCTCCTAAGTGCTGGGATTAAAGGAATGAGCCACCACTGCCTGGCAGAATTTAGAATTTTTAAAAGGCAATGAATTTGGAATCATTTGGGATTTTAAAAAAAGATTTACTTATTACGTACACAGTGTTCTGCCTGCATACCTGCATGACAGAAGAGGACACAAGATCTCATTACAAATGGCTGTGAGTCACTATGTGGTTGCTGGGAATTGAACTCAGGACCTTTGGAAGAGCAGCCAGTTCTCTTTGTTTTTGTTTTTTTGGGTTTTTTTTTTTGTTTTGTTTTTTTGAGACAGGGTTTCTCTGTGGCTTTGGAGCCTGTCCTGGAACTAGCTCTGTAGACCAGGCTGGCCTCGAACTCACAGAGATCCGCCTGCCTCTGCCTCCCGAGTGCTGGGATTAAAGGCGTGAGCCACCATCGCCCGGCTAGTCTATGTTTTTTTTTTTCTTCTTTTTTTTGGTTTTTCGAGACAGGGTTTCTCTTTGTTAACAACCCTCGCTGTCCTGGAACTCACTTTTGTAGATCAGGCTGTCCTCAAACTCACAGACATCTGCTTGCCTGTGCCTCCCAAGTGTAGCCTGTGCTCTTTTTTTTTTTCTTCTGAGAGGCGATCTCCCTATTTCAGGCTGACCCTAAACTTCCAACCATCTACAGGTGTGCACTACTATGCCTGACTTATCGACACAGTTAACTTTGTCTATCCATTTGTATCCATTTCTTCCATAAAACAAACCATTTAATCCATTTCTCAGGGTTATTATTTTTTTTAAAAGAATATTATAGGCTTTCAGGGTACTATGTTTATCTACTTCATTTCACTGGCTACAGTTATAACTGCACGTCTTTTTTTCTGATATATGAACGTTAAATTTCATGTGGGCAGAACAGTTGCTGTTTAAGTCTTCAGTATTCATGAGAGTACAAGTTAAGAGACCATACCATATATGCAAGGCAGATATGGTAATGATGTCTTCTCAGAGCCAGGTCTGCCTTTAAAATATTAAATACTATATTCTGAACATAGATTTGTTAACTGGTAAGCTTTTATGAAAATATACGTGTTAAAGGCTCAATAAACAAGTGACTTTATATAAAAATGTATTGCAGTATTATTTTTCTATTATTATTATTGTGTGTATATGATGTGTGAATATGGGCATTTTGTGCTATGGTACATGCTTGGAAACCAGCAGATAGCTGTGGAGTTGATTCTTTCACCTTGGCATGGGTTCTGGAGATGGAACTCATCAAAGTTCTGGGGATGGAGGGCATAGAGTTGGTGGCTTAAGCATTGCTACCTGGTGAGCCATTTTGCTCATCATCGATTGTCAGTCCTCTTTCTTTCTTTTTTTTTTTTTTTGTCAAGCAGGGTCCTCTGTGTAGCTTTGGAGGCTTGGAGGCTGTCCTGGAACTTGCTCTATAGGCCAAGCTGACCTTGAATTGAGCTCTGCCTCCCAAATGCTGGGATAAAATATGTGCACCACTACTGCCCAGCTTGAATCGTATTTTTTTTTTTAAAAAAAATAATATACTTTGGGCTTGGCATGGTGGTGCACACCTTTAACCCCAGTACTCAGGAAGCAGAAGCAGGCAGATTTCTATGAGTTCTAGGTCTAACTGGTCTACACAGATAGCTCCAGCTTAGTCAGAGCTATATACATAATGAGTTACTATCTAAACAAATTGTATTTATTATTATTGTGTCTTGAGTGCATGGGGGTGCCTATGCTATGGAGCACTTGTGGAGGTCACAGAACAATTTTTTGGAGCCTCCTCTCTAATTCCACCTTTACAAGAGTTTTGAGGATGGAACTCAGGCCACCAGGCTTACTTAGTAAGTGTTATCTTGTTGGCCCTCAAACTTATTTTTAAAAAGCTTGAACAGTATATAATGAACAACTTTGCACACTTGCCTTCACTGGGGCTCAAGTTTGGGGTTTCAGTTATGTTTGGCAAACACTCTACCACTTAGCATCGTCTCCAGCCATCACAGTTCTTTGCTTTTCATCTAACTAATGAAAACTTTTCCATACTTGTTACTCCTGTTAACATCTTACTACAAGCTGGGTGGCGGCAGTGTATGCCTTTAATCCCAGCACTTGGGAGGCAGAGGCAGGTGGATCTCTCTGAGTTCATGCTCAGCCTGGTCTACAGAACGAGTTCCAGGATAGGACCCTGTGTCAAAAAACCAAACCAAACCAAAACCAAAATAAATAAATTAAAAAAAAAAAACCAAAACCATCTTACTTTTGGTTAATTAATAAAGAAACTGCTTGGTCTCATAGGTTAAAACATAGGTGGGTGGAGTAAACAGAACAGAATGCTGGGAGGAAGAGGAAGTGAGCTCAGACTCTATAGCTCTCCTCTTTGAGGCAGACACGATGAAGCTCTGACCCAGGATGGACGTAGACTAGAATCTTCCCGGTAAGCACACCTCGGTGTTACACACATTAATAGAAATGGGCCAGGCAGTGTTTAAATGAATACAGTTTGTGTGTTGTTATTTCGGGGCATAAGCTAGCCAGGTGGCCAGGAGCCGGACTGTGGGAAGAAGCCCGCAGCTCCTACTACATTACTAAATTTACTTTTATGATTTTTGCTAACATAATGTCATTTTTCTCCTTTCTCTAATTATTTGCAAATAAACTGCAGGCAGAACCACATTATTTACTTCTACTAGGACTTCCTACAAAATCCTATCCTATTCTACGTGTTTAACATTGTTGGAGTGACACGATCTAAGAAGTTGTTTCCACTTATACCTTTACTATTGCTGCCTTCTTTGAGCCAGGACCCAGATACTAAGCACCCATCATGTTTGGTATGTCTCTGGTCATTTTTATCTCACTTCTTTTATTTTCACCACTTTGCTCTTTTGAAGAGGTCAGAGCTGATACCTTACCGAGAACTGAAAATGATCTGTTATTTACTGCTTACCAGATTCATGGTAAGCACTCTGTATTTGGGAAAATGAAATCTTTCTCAGATGAGAATACAGAAATTTTCTTTTTAAAATTACTCTGTTATTAGAGGCCTTTTCCCCCCCGAAAACGGATTGAATATATCATTAATTTGGAGTCAGTAATTAGATCCCTGGTTAAAAGTATCCACAGAAGATGATCTGGAAGAGGGAGAACAAAAATAGCATCAGATCTAAAGTTTGCTGCAAACATGGACAATAGGTGTCGGCCCTAAGTTAACATCTTTATTGTGAAGGGATGGGTTGGGTTGCAATTGGTCTGGAAGATTAAGAACCTTTGAATTCTAAAATTTTGTGTGAAACTCATTTGTAGTAGAATACAGTTGAACCAAGAATCAGGACAACTCTGCCACATACAAGCCATGCGAACTTTTTAAAGTCATTGCATCTTTTTTAGCTTATGGGAGATTTACCTCACAGAGTGGGGTTGGATCACAGGGGTTGTTATATCTGAGAGTTGTCACAAAGAAAGCGGGGCGGTTTTAAAAAATCATAACAGTGGTGGCACATGTCTTTAATCCCAGCACTCAGGAGGTAAACTGATGTGAGTTCCGGGCTAACCTGGGCTACAGAGTGAGTTCCAGGACAGCTGGTCTACACAGGCAAACCTTGAATAAAACAAAACAAAACATTACCTTAAATACTGAACTGTCAGGTATGATTTTATAACATACAGTTTTCTTCCATTTGAGCTAACTGCATCAGAAAAGACGGTAACCCAATGTGAGTCACACCTCATCAATTTACGTTTTAAAAGCAGGAAACTGGAGAAAGGGGTAAAAACAAGCACGCAAACAAAACCCACCACCGGTAAATATTAGTCCAGTTCCTTGTGTATCCTACTTAACTTCATCGAACTTTTAGTTTATTCCATGTTTATGTTGTGATTATTAATACTGACTAAAATTACGAAGAGATACTATTACGGGGCTGGTTCTTCAAAAAGAAGCCCCGTCCTTGACATCTCAAATGCTGGGGGCGCAACAGTACACACGGCATAGGATCGAGGAAACAACTACTTATGAGTTAATCTTTTGTGAACAATTTCATTGAGCCGCCAGGCCCACCGGGGAGGATGAGCTAACAGGTTAACACGGACAGGACATTTTTCTGGTGGTTTTCAGGTAAAATGGGGCAGCCCTAGAACGAGCTAAGCTTCAGGGGATCGCAGCGTGGACACTGCGAGAGCCAGCGAGCCGGGTCCTACAGGTCCCCTGGGCTCACAGCCTCAGGAGGTTTCTCTGGGCGTTCGGGGGCTGAACCCGCCGACCCAGGTTCACGGTGTACCCCGACCACCTTTCTGTGACCATTCTGTACTTCTTCCGGGGACGCCTTGGCTTCAGTGGGGAGACTCGCCTACTCTCTGTACTATGGCGTGCTTCTCACGCGGCGGTGGCTCCAGAGGCGAGACGCGACGAGAAGATGGCTAATGGAGAAGTGGGGAGCACGGGGCCAAGGACAGCTGCGCGGTCGAACACGCGGGACGGTCCGGGGCCTCGCCAGGGGCAGCGCCGGTAGTCGTTCAGAGCTCCGCCCCCGCCATGCATGCTCAGTGCGCACGCGCACTCGTCATCCGGGTGCCGCTGCAGGTTGCGCTGAGGCTGCGGGCCGGGGGGGGCGTGGTCCCCGCGGGGGCGTGGCCACCGGCTCATTGTGCGCAGCGTAGCGCGGCGCCGCTGGCCGCCCGGGCCCGGGTTGGAAGTTGGTGCTGCCGCGGCCACCGCCTCCACCGTCGCTGCCTCCTCCTCCGCCGCCGCCGCCCTGCGGCCCACTCGCTGCCTCGGCAGCGCGCTGCTCTCCCAAAATGGCTGCCGCTGCCGGGGCCGTGGCAGCCTCGGCCGCCTCAGGGCAGGCGGAAGGGAAGAAGATCACGGAGCTGCGGGTCATCGACCTCAGGTCCGAGCTGAAGCGCCGCAACTTGGACATCAACGGGGTCAAGACGGTGCTGGTCTCCCGGCTGAAGCAGGTGAGGCCCGAGCGCGCAGCCTAGGCCGCGCCGCTTGGATACTGCGCTTCCGCGGTCGGTTCGGACCGGGCGGCGCCTATGCGTGCCGGGCGCGCGAGGCCCGAGCCTCCGCAACAAGCCCGGCCTTCCAGCGGCCTCGCGAGCCGCCGCTGGTCGCGCCCCCTGTCTCCCCCGGGACGTCCTCTCGGTCGGCGCCGCGGCCTGCCGAGGGCGGTGCTGCAGACCCGGGCGGTGCCGGGTAACCCGGCCTGCCATCGGTGCTCAGCGCGTGCATCGCTCGGTCTCCGAGGCGATGGTTAGTTTGCTGACTTGACCGAAGTTACCGTTTAATTGTGCCCAACCGTTTCTTCACCCCCTGTTCGGAGAAATCGGTAGTGGGAGTTGATGGGTAAATGAGAAGGAAGGCTTATCTTCTTCCCCTGGGCTTTTAGTTGATTTATTTTTAATTTTTAATTTCTGATTGCATCAGCGTAATCATCTATGTTCTCAGCCCTGCTAAGCTTTCAGGTTTATTCACGTGAAGCTGAGGAACAAGTGTACGCAATACACGTCAGGAAAACTCTTCGTTACTTAAGTAGCTGCAAACTTTTCTGTAATATATTTAGATTCTTGTACCGTATATGTGACATATAACTATCGACTGGTTCGAATTTCAAGTTCCATGACATTTTTATTCTTAATGACATACCTCCTCCCCGTGTACTGTAATAACTCGTTTGTGAAGTCGGTTTGTAAAATTACTGGCAATTCTAATGTCTTGAGGCTTGAGGTTTGCTAATATATTTTCATTAAGTTTTTATAAAGTTTAGATAGTTTGTGTAGCATATTAACCTCTCTTTCTAATGTAGGCTATTGAAGAGGAAGGAGGCGATCCAGATAATATTGAATTAACTGTTTCAACTGATACTCCAAACAAGAAACCAACCAAAGGCAAAGGTTGTTACGAGTTCTGAACATATTTTAAACTATATTTTGGTTATATAACTTGGCTCTGCTCTTGTACCACTTGCCCTGTTTATATAGTGCTACTCTTTGCTATTTCCCTCTGGCACTCTGCCTTCTTGGGTCAAGGAAGAAAAGTTACCAGGCTCCCAGTCCTTGTAGCCTTTTAGATCGGGCTGAAGTTGACTAGAAAGTGAGAAAGTTCTTTATTGTTTCTGGAGAAAGTAAAGTTATGTTGCATACTGAGCTTTCATAGTAGGATTACTGAAGAATAAAAATACCATTTGATCCGTGTCTACCTTGCCCCACAATTGGCAGAGTTTTGATGAAATTCCTACCAGACCTTTCCTTGGCTCTTTGCTGTTCTTTCTAGTGTGTTAAAGTTCTGTGACCTTTGTGTTTAGTGTTTTAGTTGACATACTGGTTATTTTGCGTTTATTCTATTATGTAGTCTAATAATTTCCAGTGAAATTCAAAAGACCTCATCAGTCATACTCATAAAGGCAAAACTTCCATAATTAATTAGCTTTTAAAGAAGTTTTTAAGCTATGGGGATACTAAAGGTTTTTAATATCGTAACTTTTAAATTAGGTTAGGTGTATTTCCAAGGGAAGAATGTTTTGGTGTGAGTAGCTATAAGTAGTTTTCAAATGAATGTCTTGGTAACAAATGGTAATTGGGTATTTTTGAAAACATCTAGTTAGTGTAATCTTATTTGAATAATTGCAAACCCCCCCCCCACACACACACACACTGTGGCAGGGGGTAGACAAGCAGTTGTTTGATGCCCCGGCTCTCTAGAAAATCTAGGTGGAGTAAGTCCTGGATTTCTATGACACTTTGTTACTCTAACATAACTTTCTTCACTGCTGTACCTGATCTACCTAAATAGGATTGTAATGGGAGTAAGATGATTGAATAGGCCCTACAGTTTCAGCAGCGCACTTGCTTGAATCTTAGCACTCGGGAGGCAGAGGCAGGTGGATCTTTGGGTTTGAGGCCAGCCTGGTCTACAGAGTGAATTCCAGAACAGCCAGGGCTACACAGAGAAATCCTGTCTGGAAAAACCAACCAACCAACCAAACAACGATGATTGAATAGATTAATCTTAATAGAAGGGAATCAATTTTGACCTTAAACACTGTATCTCAGCAACTGGTCAGCATACTATTTGAGATTTCTTGATTCAAGAGTTCCCTGGGTGTGCTGATAGAAATTAAAAAGGGAAAAGAAGCATTTCCTGGGTCGGTAAGTAATGACAACATGGTGATAGAAGTTTAGAAAATTAACAGAGTTACCTTGAAGATCTGTGGCTTTTAAACATTTATATCACCGTGGAAACTGCTGGTGAAGCAATTGTTTCATAACAGGAAAGAAATATTATAGGAATGAACATGTTTTGTATAGGTTTCTGATTCACATCTTTTATCTGATGTATTGTGATAGCTGAAAAGCCTGTTAATCATAGTCTCAAGTTAACTTAATGATTTTAACTTTGATATTCCATCTGATTTATTCAGTTCACACATGCTTTTGTTGTTTGATTTTTTTTTTTTTTTTTTGGTTTTTTTTTTTGAGACAGGGTTTCTCTGTGGCTTTGAAGCCTGTCCTGGAACTAGCTCTGTAGACCAGGCTGGTCTCGAACTCACAGAGATCCGCCTGCCTCTGCCTCCCGAGTGCTGGGATTAAAGGCGTGCGCCACCATCGCCCGGCTTGTTGTTTGATTTTTATTCTTTATATTTGTAGTTCTTGGCATATACATACATATATCTTAAAAGAATGTTTGCTCAATCCAGGGGTAAATCTCAGTGGGCTAGCCCACGTTCAGTCCCTGTATCTCCCCCACCTAAAATATGTTAAATGATTACTCTCAGACAGGTTAGAGGAAAGGGAGTTTATAATCTTACATATAGGATGTTTAAAAAACACAGTTACAAGGACAAAAGTCTGTGGTATTGATTATGTTCTAGTGGATTCTGATATTTGTAATAACATGTAGCTAATATTAAGCAGTTTGTATTCTGAATTAGTTCTCAGTTTCTTTACAGTCTCTTTCCGGGGAACTTTTTAATAAGTAACTTAGATGAAAGCTTCTCCCATCGAGAGTTAGTTTCGTATTACTTGGGTGTGTGTTAAGAAAGCAGTTAAACAGGTGTTGCTAAGGCCTCCCTGCCTTGTTTTAGAGATATTATATTTGATTTTGTCTATATTTTCAACCTTCAAAATCACCTATAAACTTCAACAAATTATGTATTACCAAGTCAATATAGCATTCAGAATTAAATATAATTATTTAATTGGCATTGAAAGTAATTTTTACTGCATATAGGCTAAAAAGAAAAATGAAAACAACAACAAAAAACCCAAAAAAACAAAACAGATGTAGAATTTCCCCCTCTAGGAGTAAGTGTAATTGGAATTTTGGTTAGGTCAAGCATCTGATACCTAATATTTTTGCGAGAAAATAGAATAGATAATATTATTTGTTTATTCTACAAAACTTTCAAAAATTACTGACTAGGATAATGTAATTAGTAGCCACAGAGCACATTCTGAGTAGTTCAGTCCCAGTGGATGGTTGTTCTGCCCCGCTACTTACTTTAAATTTTAGCGTGTTGAATGTTAGTCACTAATAAAAGTGTAGTGGAAGGTGGACTTTGAGCGCAGGACTGTCACGGGTGCTTCTTGTGTGCCTGCTAGACTGAAAGATTCATAATGTAAGGATCATTGAAGACCCAGGATGTAGTCTTTACACCTCTAACAGCCTGAGGCAAGTGATGTCTGCTCAGATGTTTGTTGAATAAGTTCTGAAGACTATTGTAGATGTAATAATTTCCAAAGTATTTCTTGCTGCTTGTTTTACTTACACGTTTGTGGGAAACTTTTACATCAGGCATTAATAGTCTGTCAGGCTATCTCAGGAGCACAGTGTGTTCTTCTAATATCCTCACTATGTGAAGTATACTTTGAGAATGCACAGCTCACTGTAGTTCTTCTGTTTGTTACCAAGCTGTAGCTGCATTGGAAAGCCTCCTGTCCCTTGCTGGAATATCACCTGGTGTCAGGGCTCGTATGTTGTTTTCATTTCACATAGCCAGCCCATTTGTCCCATCCATTAAAACAATATTATCAATAGGGTACTATTGCACTGTTTTCAACTATGATATCAAATATGGCTTATAGCTAGTTTATACCAATATAGGACTTTACTGCCAGGGCAGTCATCTTAAGTATTCTGTGTCAGAGGCTGGAGACTTAAGACTTATTTCCATTTTGTGACTCATGTAAAATAAACTGTTGGTTGTGCATGGATTATAGACAGAAGTCATTATTAGTGTTGATGGCATGAGATTTTAATGGAAAGATTGAACAACGGCTTACAGCTCATGTGGATTATTGATTTATTTAATCAGCCATTCTTCTGACAGAATGAAAGGACCACAGTGTTTTACAGCTTCTGGAATTAACTGCAAATCCTAAGCTGCACAGCCTGAGTCGCTGTGTGTCAGCCCTTCTACTATGGAATAGTAGCTTAGTGTTTTCCTGGTCATAAAGGTGAAGTGTTTTTCTTTTTTAAATTAGATAATTCAGAATAATGCAAAAAAAAACAACAAAAAATAGCTCATTACTCTATCATCTTGAATTTGTCATTGTGTTTTTTTTTTTAATTTTTAAAATTTTATTAATTTTATCAGCCAGGTTGTGTTGGCACATGCCTTTAGTCCTAGTATTTGGAGGCAGAGGCAGGTGAATCTCTGAGTTTGATGCCAACCTGGTCTACAGAGTTCCAAGCAAGGGTGGGCTCACAAGGAAACCATGTCTCAAAAAAACAAAAACAAAATTTTATTTTATCTACATAGTTTTTGCTTGAATGTTTGTATGCATGTCGCATGCATACTTGAGGAAGTCAGAAGATGATGCTGGATCCCTTGCAGCTTGGAATCTGGAGTTGTAGGTGGTTGTAAACCACTGCGTGGGTGCTGGGAATCAAGTTTAGGTCCTTTATAAAGTAGAGCCACAAGTGCTCCCAGCAGCTGAGCCATCACTCCAGGCCTATTTTTTTCCCCTTTTCAGCAATTTAAATAAGTCCACATCATATACTTGTTGCTCAGTGTTGAGAATCTGAAAACAGTCGTTTGTCTCTCATATTTTTCTCACTCTGGCCTCATTTGTCAAACCCATCATTTAAATAATATTCTCTACTCTGCATTAAAGTCATTGGCATTTTCAAAATCGGGCACCAGGTTCCCACTTCTTTGAGGCTTAGTTTCCATGCTCTGGCAGGGCCTAGGTACCAGTCTTCTCTGGAAGCTTCCGGATGGTTCTCATGTGCAGCTGGAGCTATGCTGCCTTTTCTGGGAGACTCTACTCGTCAGTTTTGTAGTTCCAGAAACCTTTCACACTGCATTTGTTTGATTCTCACAGATGTGCTGAGATGTAAGCAGGACTCTATCTATTCATGAGCACATCACACATATTTAAGAGTTTTAACATTTTTTAGATTTATTCCTTTTATGTGTGTTTTGCCTCTATGTCTGTGTACTACCTGTGTGCCTGGTGCACTTGGAGACCAGAAGAGGCATCTGATCCCCTGGAACTGGAGTTACAGATAGCTGTGAGTCACCCCTAGGTCCTCTGCAAAGGTAGCCATTGGTTGTTGTTAATCACTGAGCCATCTCTCCAGCCCTAGAACTGTTTTTATTTGATAGGTATAAACCTTAGCCTAACAGGAACTCAATTAAGTTTTACTACTTTTTTATTTTTAATTTGTTTTACTATTTTTTTTATTTTTTACTTGTTTTATTATTATTTTCTCAGTGCTAAGGTGTCAGTCCTGATCTAGGGCCTCACATGCCAGGCAGATGCTCAGCTACTGAACTATATATACCCCTGGCCCTTTCACTATCCTTAAAAATCATGACTGTTTATTCTAATTATCTTTTTTTTTTTTAAAGAAAGCATTTTTTTTTTTATTTAACTTTTTTATGTGCATTGGTGTGACGGTATCAGAGCCCTTGGAAATGGACTTACAGACAGCTGTAAGCTGTCATGTGGGTGCTGGGAATTGAACCTGGATTCTCTCTGGCCTTATACTAATTATCTTTAGATGACAGATTTAAGGGACTTAAAAAAACATACTTTGGGTATTGATTTCATTACGATGAATGTGAATCACCTTTTATACACACATATGCACACACAGATCTATATACATAAATATATATGTGTATGTATTTCTTTTCCCTTGCTTTCCCCTGATTAGAAAAAAAAAACTCATTTGTTCAGCAACTGCTATATTTAAGACAGGGTACAAAGACTTTCAGAAATTTTGTTCTATTAGTAAAGTGTTAGTTAATAGAAGCTAAATACAGCGGGGTGTGATGGTATACATCTGTATTCCTAGCACTTGGAAGGCAGGCAGGAGTTTTAATTTTGAGGCCAGCCTGGCCTGTATAGGGAAACTTTATCTCAAGAATAAAGTAAAATAAAGCAGCAGTAGCTAAAATACATGCCAGCAGTTACCACAGGAATGATTTTTTGGTAAAAATATTCTAGGCTGGGGCTGGCCGAATGACTCAGTGATAAAAGGTGCCTGCCACTGCACAGCTTGAGTTTGATCCCTGAGGAGAAAACTGACTCTGTACACGCACCACGTATGTGCCCATGCACATACCAGACACACAAAAGAAAGCGTAGTGAAAAGATTATTCTAGGCTACTGCATGCCTTTGGGGGGAGGTTTTGGCTAGAAACATTAGCGGTCACTTGGAAGCCATATCCTTTCCAACAGACATTTGGTAACTAAGCTTCTTTCCCTCCCTGAGAGTGGGGACTAGACCCCAGGGCTTTATGTCTGCTAGGCAAGAGCCACCGCCACGCTTTACAACTCAGCCCTTATCTGTATTTCATAGCAACATCTTGTGCTTAAGGATAAAGTTACTTGGAAAAATTACTTTAAAAAATTACTTTAAAATCAATTTATTAAGTAGATTTTGTTTTGTAACTACTGAACTTAAGGAAGATTGTAAATCTTATAAGGACCAATTTATCTTTGGAGAAGAAAAATCAGTTTGTAACCTAAAACTTTTATTTTATTTTATTTTTTTTGGTTTTTTTTGAGACAGGGTTTCTCTGTACTTTGGAGCCTGTCCTAGAACTAGCTGTTATAGACCAGGCTGGCTTCGAACTCACAGAGATCCACCTGCCTCTGCCTCCCAAGTGCTGGGATTAAAGGTGAGTGCCACCACCACTCAGCAACCTAAAACCTTTTATGTATGATTTCTGAAATGTATATGTTCTGAAAGCTTAAAAAATTTGGTAAAAATGAGCTATTCCTGTTTGATGTAACCTTTCATACTATTCATATATTTCTCTAAATATTTCTTTTTTTTATTTTTTGCTTTTTGTTTTTTGAGGTAGTTTCTCTCCTGGCCTTTAATTCAGGTATCTGCCTGTCTCTGCCTCTTAGGTGCTAGGATTAAAGGCGTGTGCCACCATAACTGGCATTTCTGATGATTGTAAGGGAATTGAATTTAGGAAGTGGAACATAGAATGCCCACTGTTGCAAAGTCTGTATGTTTGCAGTTCTCAGACATTACTGGCCTCAAGGTTTCATTAACAAGTTCATTGGGACTGGAGACGTGGCTCAGTGTTTGTGACCACTGACTGCTCTTCCAGTGGACCCAGGTTCAAGTCCTAGCACCCATGTGGCAGCTTACAACTGTCTATAACTCCGTTTCCAGGGTGTCTAACATCCTTACACAGGTATACATGCGATATATGTACATAATTTATGAACACCATTGTACATAAAATACAAATCAATTGTAAAAAAAAACCTGTTGACCTATACATTGTCATTCACAGACATGTTTCTAATTTGTCAACGTTTGGTTTGTGTGATTTTTGCTTAAATAGCATTTTGGTGAATGTTATATGTGTCAAAATAGTTACCTCTTCCACTATAACTTAAGATATGATATGTTAATTTTGCTTTAATTTTCAGACAATATTTACTAGCCAACTTATTTTCCAGTTTTGTTTCACAAAGCATTAAAAATAACGTGCAATCTTCATTATCTTGAGTTAGTCTTCATCCTGGTCATGCTACTTTCCTTTGGGCCAGTTTGCCTTTCTGTGGTACATGCTAGATTCCCTAAAGGACAAAGGAGGTGAAGTTGCCTGTCTGTAGGACCTTTGCATAGCACAGGGTTAAGAGGAGCAGACAGAAATGATTACCCCTACATAAAGTGTGCTAAGTGTAGTGTTATTGAAATTGAAGTCCTTGCACATCTGTGACTGCACGAGAAGCTGGAGAACTACAGACACAATTCATAGCGTCAGTTAAAGTGACTGCAGCCTTGTTGACAGGATGAGGCGGCACATAACTTTTTGACTGCCATGTCACCTCTTTTGTCCCAGTTGGGCCTAACAGAAGTCTAGACCTTGGGCCTAGTAGTGTCCAACATACTACTTAGTCTATTATGACCAGCCAAGAGATGCAGGACAATGAATACATCTGCTGGCTCCAATGCCAAACTGGGCTCCCTGCTGTATGGTGCACATGGTGACTTATGCAGGCTAGTTATATTTGTAGGGAGAGGTAATAACTTCTTTGTACAGAGGAAGCAGTTGCAGAATAGTGTTTCTTTTTCTTTTTTCACTATAGTTTCAAATTCAGCATTAGTTAAACCAGAGTTACAGATTATGAAAGTGATCAAAAGCTAGTGTGAGTTTTAAGTTTTCTCAAATACTGTGTACTGCAGTCTCACCACTGTGTTGCCCAATTTCATCCTTGTGGTTTTAAAGTGTATAAGGAAATGGTAACTATGTAGTGCTTTCGTGTAACATGACATCTGGAAATAGCATAGAACAATAGTAAGACATTTCTGTGTACCCTCCTCTGCCTCTTGACTGTGTGTCCTGGGGCAAATTACTTAACTGTTGAAAATTTCACAGTTTACAGTTGTGGTGGTGTTGGGGCACGTTTGAGACAGGGTTTCTTTTTGTGTCCTAGAAGTTACTCTGTAGACTCAGATCCGCCTGCCTTTGCCTCTGTCTCCCAAGTTATGGGATTAGAGGCTCGTGCCACCACCATTTACATTTTTAAAGATGGCACTTTGGAGCCTTTATTTACAGCATGAGAAATAGTAGTTGAGCATGTGACCCATTTTAACTTCTCAAAGATCTCCTGGCTTCCAGGAGTAGAATTGGGCTTGATTTAAATATACTGTCTTTGTGATCTTTTCAGCCTCAGTTTTCTAGTTTGTGGAATGAGTGCTTCAGAGTAGCTGGAGGGTGAATAGCTGAAGTATGTAACTGTATAGACTTGGAGAGTCTGGACAGCAGGAAGCCAGTGAGCAGTAGCAGTGCTGCTGGTAATTTTTATTGAAGTGCCTTTGAGCTTCCTCTAAGTAAACTAAAGCATGTGGGCTTCCCTTTGGAGCGTGCCCGATGTGTAGCTTGTTGCGATGCTGTGTGGCGTCTGTGAATTGTGTGCATTAACTATTTCCTAGAATGGACCTTGTTAGTGGGTCAGAAAAGCCCCCTGGAACCGAGGGGAGACTGCGCTGGTTTGGGGCATGCTACTTGACCTCTGAGCACCTCATCGCTTTGTAAAATTGTGGAAACCTGTCTTGTGTACCCAAGCATGCCTGTAAAAATAAGTCATATCTTTAAAAAGTGCTTTGCAAATTCTAAGACAGATTTTAATTACAAAGTAAAACTTAGAATTTTTGAGGCAACTAAGGGAGCTCACCCTAAGCTTTGCCCTCTAGGTAACTTGGATATGTATTTGTAAAGGGAAGGGCTTCAGGTTTTTGAAACTTTTTTTTCCCCCAAAATATAGTATCCTTAAATTTAAAAAAAAATGTTTATTACTTTATGTGTCTGAGTGTTTGCCTGCTTGTATATTAGTGTACTGGTGTCTGGTACTGGTGCAGGCCAGAAGAGGGCATCCGACCTTGGAATTGGAGTTGCAGACTGTTGTGAGCTGCCACTTGGGTGCTGAGACTAGAACCTGGGTCTTGTAGAAGAGCTGCAAGTGCTAGTAATAGTTGGGTCAACTTGCTTGTCCTTAAATAGTTCTGTTAGGATGTGTCCTTCTATAATAGAATAATTTAATGAGCTTGCTTGCATCCAGTTTTCAGAAAAGCAGTACCTTTGTTTGTTTTCTTCCCAACAGACTAAAAGGTTCTACTAGGGCCATGAAGTGGCTGGCTTTCAAGTCACTTCTATATTTAAACTTCAGTCTTCCCAAGGGCTTTTTTGATTGTTGTATAAAATACTAAAAAAGTAAATTTTTGATAAAAATGTTAATAATTGTAAATTTTAAAGTATATTATACATCTATGAGCTCCCTAAAATATAGGCCCCAGTATTCTAAATAGGAAATTCAAACCAACAGTGGTAGTTCATGCATCATAATCCCAGCACTAGAAGGCCAGTGCAAGGCCAACCTGAGCTACATAGTGAGTCCAGGCTGTCTAGGGCTATAGAGTGAGACCCTGTCTTAACTCCTTCCTCTTTGAAAGTAATCTTTTAAAAACTATATGTAGTCTCACTTGACTAAATGGAAAGCATATTCTCTCAGTCTTGCTTCTTACAGTTGTAGGACCAGTATTTTGTTTTCTGTTATCACTCATTCATTCATTCATTCATAGAGAGGGTTTTAAATTGGGAACATGTGAAAGAAAAGGGGTGACTGGGTAGAGGATATGGAAAAACTATTTAACATTTATCCTAGTAACTAGAGTCTCTCGAGTCACCGAATCTAGACAGCAGCACTGTCAATACCTGATCCAGGCAAAAGGAAAATGCAGTTTAGTTTGCCTCAGAAGGAATGTCCATTTACATTTCAAAAGAAATGGAAAAAAAAGGTTAAAATTTAAATATGAAAGTTTCAATGGCTCTGATTTTCTAAAGACAGCATTTATGGTGTGTTACAGATTTCTAGGCAGTTTTTTTGGTGGGAGAGGAGCTTTATTGAAGAGACAAGAAACTTTTAGCATTGGCTGTGTGGAAAAAATTTTTTTTTCTTCCCAAAACTGCAGTAGCACTCGTTAAATTCCACCAAATAACACAGTTCTAGAAATGAGGGCTGAGCAGAGAAATCTTGTAGTCTGCCTGGAAACTGGGGATAGTCTGCATCTGGAATTCAGTTCTCCTGCTTTGCATCTGCTAAGTGTCATGCTGAGTGACCAGCATCTGGTCCTCATGCTAAAGTGGTCAGTACTGCTATACTGAGGTTTGGGGGTAAAGAGCATTTAGCCAGGTACAACCAAAGACTATTTTCCCTCCATGGGGAGGTGTGAGGTCCTGGAAACAAAACCGGGCAGTTTGTGTTAACTCTGGTGTGTTGTATAGGGGATGGGAAAGACTTCTGTCATGTAGCCTAGGTTAGCTTCAGACTTGAAGTAACTTGAGCTCTTGATCCGCCTGCTTCCACCTCCCGAATTGGTAGGATTACAGGTGTGACCAAGTGTGAAATTTTTATTTTAGATAAAGCTATTTAAGAGGAGGATTGAGGATTTTATGGGTATTTAATCTTGAACTTGGCTATAAGATCTGATTACATATATAGATTGTAAAATACTATTTAAGGTGCTACTGCAGACAGAACTGAAGACAGAGTGTATGTATATAAAGAAAATATATGTTGGCATTAGGTGAGTTGAGGTGATGGGTCCCTGATAGCATGCATGTCAGTGAGGTGGCATGGCTTTGGGAAAACTTTTTGTTTGGGATAGCTGTGACGAAGTGATTTTTAAGTAGTTCCCATTTATAGATGATTTTAGGTATGGAGAGTGATACTGTAGAGTAAGTGTAGAATGTTCTATTTTCTTAAAGTAATAAAATACTGGTTGTTAGCCCATTTTTCTTCTTTCGCAGGTAAAAAACAAGAAGCAGATGAGTTGAGTGGAGATGTTTCTGTCGAAGATGATACTTTTGTCAAGGTAAAGTGTTAATCTCTAGGTTAAGATGTTTACTTTGTGTGATGAATTCATGGATTTTGACTTGAAAAATAAACACTGAAGTACATAGATTAAAGAGACTTAAATATTGGCAGCCCCATGATCTCTTATAACTGAGTTATACAAGAAGTAACTGTAACCAACTGAGACATGAAGAAAATCTAAGCTGGGTGTGGTGGTACATGCCTTTAATCCTAGCAGAGGCAGGCAGATCTCTCAGGCCAGCCTAGGCTATGCAGACCCTTGGCTTAAGAAAACAAATTAAACTAAAACAAATGAGTATATTTGGGCATTCAAGTGGGACTCTGAGTCCTGTGGACCTGGAGGACAGCCTGGATAATAGGGTGTTAGTGGGCCCAAGCTGCTGATACTTTCCCAGTCTACTTACTGCATTAACTTTTATATACTACAGTATGTAGGACTTGATAGTATATACTTTAAAACTGGAGAGGGAAGATTGCTGAAGTGTTATTATCTAGTAAAGATCGAATTAAGGAATTCGTTATGCCCTTTAAAGTTAAGTATACCACATCTTTTTGAACCAAAAAGGAATGTGCCTCAAAAACAGAAAATTAAATAGTAATTTTGATTGGGGCAGTGAGAGTTCTATGTATTACAAGTATAGAGCAAGTTATTTTTAGTTAATAGTAGGGTATTTTGTTTCTTTGAACAAAATGTAGTGTGCTGTTCATTGGGTCTTAAACACTGTGGCATTCGCAGGTATTAATGATCACAGTTCTTTTTAAATTACACATATTTTTATTCTCACCTATTCTGTGTTCTGTGTTAGTTCACATTGTCACAGTTGTCTCTGGGTATGTTTGTGCATTGACTATGAGGTCAGCTCATGTGCCCAGCTCTGTGCCCTCTCTACTCCACACCCATGACCCCACACAGAGATAGATGCATTTTATTGAGAACCCTGACAGCAGATCGTTTTAGTAACTATTTGCTTGAGGAGCCACTAAACTTCGTGACTGCATTCCCATAATCAGCTTTTGTTTGAGCCCTTAAGAACTCCTTAGTTTTGGTGTCCATTATTCTTGTGGTATGTTTTTCACTAGGTCTATTTCATTATTATTTTCTGTACTTCTTTACTAATGTGTGACTAAGCAAAAATTATAAGCTGGAAACACTGTGTTTAGTTTCCTCCTGCTGTAGTCTGTGTCAGTGTGAAATGTTGAGGACTCAGGTTTCTTTGATGGGAGTATTGAGATGGCATCTGCTGGGAGGAGCGCTTCTGTGTCAGCCTTAAAGTGACCTGTGGTCTGGGAGAGCCAAAGAGATTTTGAGAAAACTCTGTGAATATACTTTTAGTTCTTAGTATTTCTTTCTTTGCTTTGAAAGTATATGTGATATATTTGATAAAATAGGTGAATTTCTTTTCTTGCTTCTAGAATTTGTAATTTTGGATTTTTTTTTTTTTTTTTTGGATTTTCGAGAAAGGGTTTCTCCGTAGCTTTTGGTTCCTGTCCTGGAACTAGCTCTTGTAGACCAGGCTGGCCTCGAATTCATAGAGATCTGCCTGCCTCTGCCTCTCGAGTGCTGGGATTAAAGGCGTGTGCTACCACCGCCCGGCTAATTTTGGAATTTTTTTAGAATAGTGGTGGGTAAATGGCACCTACTGCCTAGATACTTGGACAGTACAGCAGTTGTTTCTGTGGGTAAGTGAAGTCTAGGTTTGCTTCAGAATGGTGTAGTTCCTCAGTGACTCCTCCCATCTTTTTGCTTCTTTGCTTCTGCACTGTTATCAGTTCCCACTGCTGCCTAGCCACACTGTGATGATGTTAATCACACCAGAGCCAGTCTTCAGGCAGTGTGCACTGTAGAACAGCCATGGTCTTTGCTGCCCTCCTTTCTCACTAGACATTTTTCCTTTTTAGCCCAAACCAACTTCTTAAATCTTATGTCCCCATCCTATTTAAATTGGCAGTGGGAGATTTTTAAAACAAATACTTTTAAATGAATAATATTCATACTTTTAAAGACTAGACTGATGCAGCACTTGGGAGTTCTCTATTATTAACTAGAAGTAAACTTGCTGTTTAAATATGCATATGACTTTTGGGGTCTTTGATATTAAATCTGACTGGCACATGGAAAATGGAGAATCACTTCATTTCTTAGAAGCTATGTCTTTTGGACAACTCTTATACTGTGGCTTAGAAACTCTTAAATAATTGAGCTTAAAGTATCTCTCTAGCAATCAATTCAGCTTATATTTCATTGTGAAATTTGAGTTTCAGTCATGGCTCATTGGTTGTGGTATTGACTATATGCTTAAAAAACAGTTAATGTGACAGGTAAAAATGCTTAGACTTTCACTCTGGGAATATCATAAAGTAAAATCAAATCTGTCTCGTGTAGAGTTGTCAATTTCTGAAAGTGTTTGGTGGATAACCCACACCACTTGCCTCTAGTTGTACCAAATGTTTTTACCATTAAAAGGACTGTGAATTGGAGAATCAAGAGACACATGAACAAGATGGAAATGACGAGCTAAAGGACTTGGAAGAATTTGGTGAAAATGAAGAAGACATTGTGCATTCCCAGGAGTTGCTTTCTGCAGAAGAGAACAAGAAAACTCATGAATTAATAGAGGCAGAAGCAATAGAAGATAGAGAAAAAGAGGACATCGAAAGTCAGGTCTTTAGCCGGTTTTGTTAAAACATGACACAGAGAAATTAAGATTTACTAGTAAGAAGTATTTTTTTTTTTTAGTTTGATTTGGAGGTCTCAGAATTTAAAAAGAAATTTATAAAATTATCCAGAATCCTATCATCTAAGGCTTTTAAATTTTTTGCTTATTTTACGTATATATTTACATAGTTATTACCATGCCAGAAATTGCTGTTGATTCTATATTTTGCTTTTATACAACATGCCATAATGACTTCGTAATTAGGCTATTTTCTGTATGTCTGATAGCCTCTTTACAACCTTGAATATTTAAGGTTTGGGGGGTTTTCTATGTCACTAGGAATGAGTGTGTCTGTTTCACTCAGACCTTGTCAGTATTACTTGGTGGTCTGTCCCTCCACCCTTGTTTGCTGCTTCACTAGGATAAAAAGTACATTTTTTCATTTATTATTAAGGATAAGAAAATGAAAGTTGAAATATAAAGCAATTTTCTGATTTTTCTTTTGAAACAGACCATTTATCCTGCTGTGAAGTATGTTAGATCTTAGAAAAGCCTTTGGCTTTTAGAGAATGAGGGCTTCAGTATCCATAAGGCTCTTGCCACCTGCCTAGCCTAGTAACTGAGGGCTCAGGACATTATAATCATGTAGTGACATGACTGGTATGTTTATGTTGTCATAAAGAGGATAGCCTGAGTTCCTGGTTGGTGCCCGCAGTTATCAGAGTGAGGCAGACGATAAGCAGGTGTGAGCGTCAGAGCATTCCCATTGTGCCCCGATGTCTTGTAAAGCAAAGCTGTTGTGTACCTTTTACTTAGGACGTTGAAGCTCAAGAAGGTGAAGATGACACCTTTCTAACAGCCCAAGTAAGTTTGCATTAGTCTTGTGAGTATAATACTGTGGGTGGAAGGGCTTGGAAAAGCAATCTCATTTTTACTTTAATTTTTTAATTCATAAAACTGGTTTAAGTTTAACTCTGAGCTTTGAATGTGATGTGCATAAACTGTTGGCAGTTGAAGGTCCAGGTACCACATAAGTGATTAGGACTCGAGGTTCCTGTAATTTTTAGAGTTAGAAAGTCCAACCTTTGTGTAAAATAGTAGAGATTTCTCAAAAAAAAAAACCCAAAAAACAAAATACAAAAAAAAAAACAAACCAGACTTTTGGGAGGTGTATAATCTTGATTTTTTTTCTCTATGTGGCATAAAATAAAGTATATCTTTTTCAAGGTTTTATTTAATTTTTTATTGGTTTAACAGTGGTGGATCAAAGTTAGTGGTGGATCAACTTTGATAACAGTGGGGAAAAATCTCGTTCTTGACATTGTTGTGGAAGGTAGAATGTGAAAAATGGCTGTGCGTGAATTTGGTGAAACTTGTTTTAGTCCATGCTATGCATAGTGTACATCTGGGAGTATGCTACCATTGTAAACAATATTTATATCTTTGTTTCTGCAGTGTTAAATACTATCCTTTGTCTTTTCGCCTAGTCACAAGGACCTGTTGTATATTAATTCTTTAATAGCCATGCTTTCAAATAGAGATACCTCACTATTGACTACATTGTTAGGTTTAGCAAAAATGGTGATGAGTCTGTGACTTGATAGTGTCCGCTAGAAGAGCAGTTTGAGGAATGTGTGTGCAGACTGCAGAGCTGGGGCTAGAGAGATGGCTCCCTACTTAAGAACATTTGCTGTTTACAGAGGAGCCAGGTTTGGATCCCAGCACCCACATGGTGGCTCACAGCCATCTATCACTCCAGTCCTTGGGGATATGACACCCTCTTCTGGCCTACACTTGGCAATAGGCATGCACATGGTACACAGACATACATGCAGGCAAAACACTATACACATAAAATAAATCTTAAAAAAACCCACAACAATTGTGTAGCTGACTGTCCCTGGCTGTGAGATGAGCTGTGGCTCCCTCACAGTGGAAGAGAACTGACATTTCTGGCCATTTGGACAGTGAGAGGCAGCAGACTTGTCCCTCTTCTGTCTGTGCACATTTGTTTCTGCATGATAGCTGAGGGAGATGAACCTTCACACGGGGGAGTATTTTTCTAGATTACTAAATTTTCAGAAAACTGGAATTGAGCTCTGTGTATCTTTGGCAGCTAGCTTTTTGTTTTTATTTTGTTTTTCTGAATTTCTCTGTGGCTTTGGAGCTTGTCCTGCTCTCTCTGTAGACCAGGCTGGTCTCAAAGTCGTCAGAGACCCCCGCCTCCGCCTCCCGAGTGCTGGGATTAAAGTCGTCAGAGACCCCCTCCTCCCCCCGCCTCCGCCTCCTGAGTATTGGGATTAAAGTCGTCAGAGATCCCCTGCCTCCGCCTCCTGAGTGCTGGGATTAAAGGCGTGCGCCACCACCGCCCAGCAGCAACTGGCATTTTGGTTCCACTACTGGGATGCTTCTGGGTTATACAGATTGTGAGCTGCCTGGCAGTGTTACATCTAAGATCCCTGTTTACGCCACAGGCTACTTTATTGCAACATGTTTAACAGGTGGAAGTAAAGTATTTCATGGAATGGTTATCTTTTTAAAGTTTAATCTAATTTTTATAGGATAGACTAAGTGAACCATTCCATCCTGATAGTAAGAAACAGTTATTTCAGAGATCAAGATATAAGACATCTTTAGAGAGATTTTAAATAAAATCTTATAGTTGAGAATTATAGTACAGCCTTAACTTGGAACTTAGAAGACAAAACAGGTGCATCACAGGCAGCAGGATTGCAAGTTCAAGATCAGGCTGAGCTACAGAACTAGACCCTGTCTAAAAATCCACAAGAAGACAATATAACTGGGCAATGGTGGCACTCAGGAGGCAAAAGCAGGCAGATCTCTGAATTCTAGACCAGCCTGGTCTACAGAGCGAGTTCTAGAACAGCTGGGGCTATACAGCGGAACCCTGCCTCAAAAAAACAAAACAAAACAAAAACCAAACAAACAAATAAAAGTAAGAAAGAAAATTATAATCCTTTATTTTCCTTTTTATAAATAATGTATATGCATTATTTATATAATATATTTATGTAATTTATAATATATTTATATACTGTATAGACATTTATGCAGATTCCCCTGTGGTCTGATGCTTTTAAACATGTTTCATGAATATATTATATGAATTAGGGGTATAGAGGCTGTCATTATTAACCAACCTGAGGTATTATCAGTTTCTTCAATCTTATTTCCCCTACCTTCATTTACATTGTACTTTCTGTAGTGTTTAAAACCAAATCCATTTTCCATGACCAAGTTCAATATGTAGCTTTAAAAGAAATTCCTAATATAAAAATTGTAATGTCATTAAACAATGAAGTTAATATTCAAATATCCCTTTAGCTATGGATGTTTTTTTCTTTACAGGTCTTGTTTGAATCCAGACCTATCTACTGTGATTGATATGCCTGTTAAGGCCCATTTATTTATTTATTTTCAAATATTTACTTATTTATTATGTATACTGTGTTCTGTTTGTATGTATGCCTGCAGGCCAGAAGGGAACACCAGATCTCATTACAGATGGTTGCGAGCCACCATGTGGTTGCTGGGAATTTAACTCGGGACCTCTGGAAGAGCAGTCAGTGCTCTTAACTACTGAGCCATTTCTCCAGCCCAAGGCCCTTTTAATTTGTAGGCTTGTTCTGTAACTTAGTTTCTCTTGTTTTACTTGTTGAAAAACTTAGTTGATTATCTCATAGAGGAAGGGCTGCAAAGCCTTTCTTAAAGGGTCCCAGACAGTAAATATTTTAGCTTTTGTGGGCTATAAGGTCTGTTTCACAATTGCTCACCTATGCCACAGACAATGTAAAAATGAATGGGCCTGGCTATATTACAATAAAAATAACAGTTTTCCAAGCTCTGCAGTAGAGCCTTTAAAATCTAATTTTTATTTTTTATTCTTTTTTTCCAAGACAGGGTTTGTCTATGTAGCCCTTGCTGTTTGGAACTTGTTCTGTAGACCAGGCTAGCCTCAAACTCACAGAGATCTGCCTGCTTCTGCTTTCTGAGTGCTGGGATTAAAAGCGTGAACCACCACTGCCTAGCCAAAACCTAGATTTTGCTGGATACATTCCACTGTGTCTTTGAACATATTTCTGCTTACTGTAGTTACTTGAAATTGGTAACTGGTGGCTAGGCTTACTCTCACATTTAAGTATAGCATGAGTGACAGGTGTTTCATATGTGGAATTGCCTATGAATTGCTGGTTGTGTCTTTTTATATAGCACCGACGTCATTGGTGATACCTTACAAAGTGGTCATAGTAGTAACTGGAATATTTCTAGAAAAACTAACCCTTTATATACTGTTTGTTTATCAAGTAGTACCATTTATAAAGAAAAACCAGGATATATATTTGATTTTCCCCCCTTTTATTCACTAATTTCCAAATAATGAGCTAGTTGATCAGCATCTTCAATAGTACTAATGAGCTTTTGATCTTTTTCTTTGCTTTCTGTCCTTTTATTTCAGGCTCATAGGTTTAATATATTTAATGTATGTCAGTCTATTGTTATCCTTGAAGCTGAGAAGATTCTCACTTTCTGTTAGTGAGCAGTTTTAGCTCTTTATTTTTGGTGTATATAAAGGTGTTCTGGTTTCTTTCTGCTAGACCTTCATGTAGTCATTGCTTCATGTTAGTGGTAAATCCTTTGTCAGGACAGCAGTCAGGTTCATGGGTGTTCACTGCTCCTGAGTTGCTTATTATTTCTAGGCCTTTTCTGTAAATCATTCATAGGGATACTTTGAAGTTACTCATTTCCTTTAACTCACATTTTTCACACCAAGGTCATTACTGAAGATGACTTAAGACCTCCCCAATTAGCATATTCTCATTAAGAATGAACAAAGTACTGTATTGCAGATCAGTTCTGCCCCCAAGGAGTAGAGCACCTACTGAAACATATTTTGGTTGATTTGCTTCATCTATTTTTTAATGATTGATTTTAAAAACCCAATTTGTAACTTTCTGGGATTCTACAGTTATTTTAATCTAATTCTATACATATTTAAAATATATACTTGATTTTACATCAAGGTATGAAATGAGATATTTAAAAAGATGTCCGTGTAGTTCCCTGCCATTCCCTTATTAATTTTCTAAAATTCTTGACATGGCCTGGAGAGATGCTCAGTGGTTACACACACAATGGCTGCTCTTCAGGAGGCCCTGAGTTCAATTCCTAGCACTCACATGGCACTCAGTCTTTTATAATTGCAGTCTATGTCTGCACCCATGGAATCAGGTGCCCTCTTCTGGGGTGCAGACATCCAAGCAAATAAAACACCTGTATACATAAAATACATTTTAAAAAGTCCTTGACATAGACTTTTTATAAAATACAAACAAGGATGATGTTTGTGTGAGGGCAGTAACTCCAGTGTTAAGTGTTTAAACCCAGTTCTCAGCTTTTGACTTGAAGTCTCTGGATGAATGCTGCTTCCTGTTCTATTCTACTTAATTATAGTACTATGACTTTGAGCAGATTCTCTTAGTCAGTTTGAACATAAAAAATCATGGCTGGGAGCCGGGCGTTGGTGGCGCACGCCTTTAATCCCAGCACTCGGGAGGCAGAGGCGGGCGGATCTCTGTGAGTTCGAGGCCAGCCTGGACTACAAGAGCTAGTTCCAGGACAGGAACCAAAAAGCTATGGAGAAACCCTGTCTCAAAATAAAAAAAAAAATCATGGCTGGGGGTGTAGTTCAGTTGGTTTAGTGCTTGCCTACTATGAACAATGGGTTGGATTTGACTCCAGCACCATACTTTTTTTTTTCTTTTAAAAAACACTGCCTGACCCATTAGTTTCAGTTTCTTATTGGCTAGCTCTTACATATTGATCTAACCCATTTCTATTAATCTGTGTAGCCCACAAGCTGGCTTACCAGGAAAGATCTTAACCTGCGTCTGTCTGGATTGGGAGAACCATGGCGACTCACTGACTCAGCTTCTTTCTCCCAGCATTCTGTTCTGTTTTCTCCACCTACCTAAGGGGTGGCCTATCAAATGGGCCTAGGCAGTTTCTTTATTAATAAGAAATCACTCCCACATCATTTCCCCTTTTTCTGTTTAAACAAAAAAGAAAGGCTTTAACTTTAACATAGCAAAATTACATATAGCAAAACAGTTATCAAGCAAGAATATGGAGTTGAAGAATGAATAGATATAGTTTTCCTTAGTTATGATAATAGATATAAATATTGTAACTGTAATCCAGCACCATACTTTAAAACAAACTCTTCCTTGCTGTACCGGTGTGGTATTGTATGAACATGTACAGTTAGTGTCTTTGTGGTGTTGTTTGACTCATTTGAAGATGTCATTTACTTGGAATTTTCTGAACATTTTTTTTTACAATGTTCTTGTTAGGATTTTAAATCTTAAACGTTTCCTCTTTTCTCAAGAAGCTCTTTGGTGGCTGGGTTTGGTGGTGCACAGCTTTAATATTAGCACTTGGGATTCAGACACAAAAGAATCTCAGTGAGTTGAGACCAGCCTGGTCTAGATAGCAAGTGCCAGATGAATCAGAGCTACATAGTGAGATCCTATCTCAAAAACCAAAGAGGGACTAGAGAGATGGCCTAATGCTTTAAATGCACTGGTTGCTTTTGCAGAGGACTTGGGTTTGGTTCCCAGCAACCACATGGTAGCTCACAACCATCTGAAACTCTAGTTCCAGGGGATCTAGTGTCCTTTTCTGACCTCTGAAGTCACCAGGCACACAGTGCTTTTACATGCATGTAGGCAAAACACTTTTACTATAAAATAGAAATGAATATATCTTCAAAGGGAGTAATGAAAAGAGCCCCTGTAGTGCCGTAAGATTATACCATGTCTGTTCTTTTATCTGGTTACCTATGGATACAACACTTCTCTAATGTGAGGAACTTTCTCTTTTTGGGGTGTGCTTTGGGGGATCTGTGTGCTTCTCAAAGCATCTGTTCTCTTTATAAAATTAATGCTTCTCCAGTCTAGTGCTTACTCGCTGTTCATACTTTTACTTCTCCTTGATACATTTTCTATCACATGTAAGTCTACCGATAACGTCTAGATGGATGTACTGTTTTAATGGTAAAGACCAGCTGATTACCTACATCTCATGCTTAACCTCATCCTTTAAGAAATATGTCTCATTAAAAATTAATTACACTTATTTGGTGTGTGTGTGTATAGATCAGAGGATAAAACTTGTGGGAGTGATTTCTCTCCTTTAACCATGTGAGTCCTCAGGGTCGAACTCAGGTCATTAGGTTTGGCAGCAGGTACCCCTTACCTGCTAAGCCATCTCAGTGACTCATTTATTATTTATTTGTTCATATTACATATTTTCAGTAAGTAACCCCACACTAGTAGGAGTTTTTTAAGCTCTTTTGAACTTCGAAGTCCTTTAGAAAGAATAATACCTTACTGTATATTTATCTGTGACTTTATTTCAGCAGATACTTAGTGCTTATTATGGGCTTAAAATATGTAACATATGCTAGCCCATTACTATTATCCATATAGCTCAGATTGTTCCTATTTTTAGCTGGGTTAGTTTGTTTTTCCCGCACAGGTTAGCTCATTGTCATCTAGATGTCAGGCAGTTACTGATGCAAGATAATTTTGAAGGCTTGTTCAGACAGGCTGAATATATATATTTTTATTTACCATAGAGACCCATGTATATCACAGACTAACCTAGAGGATGGCAGTAGAATCGTGGCTGATTGAAAGTGTGTGTGAGGCTTGATTTGACTTTTTGCTGTCCCTAGGCTATGTGAAAAGAGAGGAGCTTGGTGTTGAGTAGGGTTATAGGCTCCACTACAAGATAACTACTTGAGCACCTGCTTTCTAGAAAATACAATTCATTTCCACTCATGAAATTTTCTTATTTAAGATAATTCTCACAGTGGCTAATTTAAAGACTGCTTTCAGTGAGGAGACTGTTTTCAAACACATTGCATATTTGTACATAGGTGTTATGGGTATGGACATTTCCATGCTTCTTGATTTGTCTATTATAAGGAGTTTGAAACACATGTAGACTATTCGAATGAGTGTGGTCACTCACTGTCAACTCTGCTGTCACCAGCATTGTTTCCTAAGAATTAGGTCAGACCCCTCTGTCCTTTGGGCTTTGGAGGATATGTGTCTCCCTGTGTGGAGACACTTGACTTATGAGATCTTCAGTAGACTTGTTGAATTAAGAAAAGTATCTAGGGAGCTGGAGAGAAGGCCCAGTGGTAGCCTTGGCTGTTCTGGAAGTCACTCTGTTGACCTGCCTGGCCTCAAACTGAAGAGATATGCCTGTCTCTGCCTTGCCCCGAGTGCCCAGCCTAATTAGACATCTTTTCCTTCAGTCCGTCATGTTGCATCTTGACTAGAATAGCTTGAAAGTAGTGGTGTTGGTGCTGCAAGTAAATGATTAAGATATCTCATTTTATTACCCTTTCAAGGTAAATTAGTAAACCATACCTGAGCTTGAACGGAAAAAATTTACTCAAAATTTAAGAATAACTTAATTGTCCCCTTGCTACCACCACCAGTTACTCTACCCAAAGCATTGTTCAAGTGCTACACATTAATTGTGTAATTAAATGCTCAAGAGGTGGTGATTTATTTCTTTAATTTTGAAGTGTATGTGTGTGTACACGTGTACCATAGCACATCTGTGGAGGTGAAAGACAACTTGTGTTAAGTTAGTTCTTTCCTTCTACATGTGTGCCCTACGTATTGAACTCAAGATTGTCAGACTTGGTAGCAAGTGCCTTTACCCTCTGAACCATCTTGCCAACCCCATGTGGAAGTTTATTAAATTCTTGGGGAATAGACAGGTAGCTCAGTGGCTAAGGGTACACACCGTCCTTTCAAAGGACCAGAGTTTGGTTCCTGTCATCCTTGTTGGAGAGCTTATAACTGCCTATACTCTGCCTATACTGGCTCTGAGGGATCTGATGCCTTCTTCTGGACTTCAAGTGTAAATGGAAGTTTCTGTTCTATCCGGTCCCACAGCTGTCAGTCCCAGATAAACACAGAGATTTATATTAATTATAAACTGTTTGGCCTATTGTTCAGGCATATTACTAACTCGCTCTTATAACTTTAATTAACCCATAATTCTTATCTATATTTAGCCACATGGCTTGGTACCTTTTCTCAGTGAGGCATTCTTTTTTTTTT
>NC_022012.1:68861926-68883199 GCF_000317375.1 Microtus ochrogaster | reverse complement strand
TTAAACTTCACAACTGAAAAGAAATCATAGTATGCAATATTGGTACACAGACCAATAGGTTTGATATTGTAGACTGATAGCATTTATGTTGTTGTTGATTTAGTTCAGATCCCTAGCGTCTGTGTAAAAGCCTGTTGTGATGCACACTGTAACTCTGGCGAGGTGAGGTAGGGATGACAGGATGAGACAGGAAGATCCTTGGAGCTCTCTGGCCAGCCAATCTAGCTAACTGGGTTCTAGCTCTGGGTTCATTGAGAGACCCTATCTCATTAAGAAACAAACAAGTTGGAGGACTGTAGAGGACAGACACTTGTCATTGACCTGGCTGCTATGTGCACGTGTACCAACACACTCTTGTTCATGCACATAGACACAATGTTATGGTTGTTATCCGTGGTAAAAAGTTCATTTTGACTTGAATTGAAAGTTTTGTATGAAATCTTCTTTCACTGCTAGACAGGAGGAGTTGGTTGGGTCCTTCCTGGACCTGCAACATCAAAATCACCTGGAAACATGTTAAGTGGCGCACATCCTTCAGCCCTGTTTCAGACCTGCAGAATCAGAAGCTGTGGGACTGGTGCCGGCAGCCTGATTGACAAGCTCTTCCAGGCTTCTGTTGTACACTGGTGTTTGAGAAGCAGTACTTTAAGGCTTTGCTAGTGGGAAATTTCCCAGCTTCCCAGCTTATTCATCTGTATCTGCACAGCGTGTCTTTTAAGAGTTGTGTGACCGTCGGGCGGTGGTGGCACACGCCTTTAATCTCAGCACTTGGGAGGTAGAGGCAGGTTGATCTCTGTGAGTTTGAGGCCAGCCTGGTCTACAAGAGCTAGTTCCAGGACAGGCTCCAAAGCTTCAGAGAAACCTTGTCTTGAAAAACCAAAGAAAAAAAGAAGTTGTGTGACCAAGATGTTCATGGAAACATCTTTTGAGACTCTCTCACTTTTCTGTGGCTTATGTTGGGAGAGTTTATATTGGAACAACTACCTCAGTAATCTTTGTAGTGTTTTCTTAATAACGAAAGATTTTTTCCTGACTGCAGGCAGTAATGTAGTAACTGCCAAACACCCTGCCCTTTCAATAAGTTATTTTTCCTTAAAAAGACAAAAATTCCTCCTCCAAGAAAAACATCATTTTATTGATATCTTTCTGTTTTGAAGTTACCACATAGTTAATTTTGGGAAATATCAAATATTTTATTAAATAATGTCTTTTAAGTGGTTATGCTTTTTTTTTATTTTGGATCTTTTTTTATTTTAAAGATTTATTTATTAATCATGTATACAGCATCTGCCTGCATGTATCCCTGCAGGCCAGTAGAGGGCACCAGATCTCATTATAGATGGTTGTGAGCCATCATGTGGTTGCTGGGCATTGAACTCAGGACCTCTGGAAGAACAGTCAGTGCTCTTAGTTTCTGAGCCATATCTCAGCCCCGATTATGTTCTTTGCTTTGATTGCCTGTAGCACAAATACTATTTTTAAATTGGCCATTTGCTATGTATTTGTGATGACTTTGAGCTCATTTAACAGATATTTTTAAAGAAAGTAATTTGGAATTGACTCCTGATAGTCATCCCCTTCCAGTGTTGAAGTATGGAGAAAAAGCAGGGTTTTGTTTTCTTTATTTCTTTATCATGCATTCAATCCATTGCAGATCTTAAATCATGTGGGTCATGGCATTCTCATTTCCCTCCCCCACTTAATTAATATAAAAAAGATTTCTTAAAAAAGTATGAACTGAGTGACATAAAATAATCATGTCAGTCTCTTTATTGACAGCTCTATGGTTCAAGTAAGGTTTGGATTATGTTAACTAGTTTTGTTTAATGAAATGATAACCCTTAATGAGCTATTTGCTTCTTATTTTGTAGAATTGTACATAGCAGAGGGTGCTCTGTAGTTTTAAGTGGGTCTGAGTTCTGATTGGAATATATTTGTGTGTGATGCGTATCTCTAATCAATATTTTTAAATTACCCACCAGTTTAATTTGACTGATTTTGTGATTATTAAAATGTAGTTCTCCATGAGTTTATTTTACATTTGATTATTCTTTGACTTTCAGGATGGTGAGGAAGAAGAAAATGAGAAAGGTATGTTTGATGCTAAGTAGAGCTTCAAATTTATAGACATTTAGAAAAACAAAGTATATGAAAATAAACATTCTTTATTTGAAATCTTATTTTAAAATAGTTTATTTTTAAATTATCAATTTAGTGAATTAAATTAGCCTTTTAATTTTTCAATTGGTTTTTATTTTCTTTTGAACACAAGATATGTTCTGACTTAATAGTACATATCAGTTACTGTAGTAAATGATACCATTTTTTCACTGTAGATTGTTTTATTTTAAAAATAACTTTTAGCATACGGTAAGTAGATTTCTGTCTTTAGGACTGACACTGCAGTAACTCATACGTGCTTATTGGAGTCTAGTTTATGACTCAGTGAATTCTACACCAGTCCTAAGAATGGTGAATGACCAGGAAACTGGCTTTGTATGCTTCTTTAGAGCAACTTTCATGTGATTTTCTGACATGTGTAGTGGCTTGGGAGAACTATCTTATCCAATGCAATCACAGGGACAACAGTAGCAATACATATGCTCACTATGAGGTTGAGTTCTCGAACAGAAGACACATTGTCCTACTTGGACTAGACAGGACATGGAGCAGGCTCCTCAGTGAGGCAGAATAAAAAGCCCAGAAGCAATGATGAAATAAAGCAACTGACTGAAAAATCTCACATACCTGAGGCCTTTCACTCTGTGGGAATGCAAGATACCTATGCAAACAGTCAATGTAGACCCCCTGGACAGGACGCGGATAGCAAGCAGCCACTCTCCTAGATGACATGGAGGAGCATCTTCGGAGTCTTCCATAGCAGTTTTACATTCGATTCTGGACTACCCAGGGATTGAAGAGTGAAAAAGATGGGGCTTGGAGATACTCTGAAGACCAATGTCCTCAGACTGTGACCTTCCAAGAAGTCACCAAGGAGCTCCCAAGGTGATAAGGATTAAATTCCAAGATGAGCCGAACATTAAATAACAAACCTGCACATCTGCCATTCTACCATGGAGGAAAACAATTCCAATACCATTAACTTATAAGCAGAAATGAAGAACCTCATCTTGAGAATGGATCCATCTTCTCACTGTTGTTGTTTTGATGTTTGTATGTAGAGATCATTTTTTCCCCTGAAGAATAGTGATCTTAGGTAAAGGATTGTGTATGTTAGTTAATCCCTTGTGTTCCCCCTAACCCCTCCATCAGTGCTAATGACTGGCTTTATATTTTCTAGGTCCTATTCTAGCTTATGAATGTGAAATTGTTTAAACTTCTTGTTTTGCCATATTTATTCCTGTTAAATCCTCTTAGATATAGCAGGTTCTGGTGATGGCACACAAGAAGTATCTAAACCTCTTCCTTCAGAAGGGAGCCTAGCTGAGGCTGATCACACAGCTCATGAAGAGATGGAAGCTAATGCGACTGGGAAAGAAGCTGAGGATGACAACATCTCGGTCACAATCCAGGCTGAAGATGCCATCACTCTGGATTTTGATGGTGATGACCTCCTAGAAACAGGTAAAAATGTGAAAATTACAGATTCTGAAGCAAGTAAGCCAAAAGATGGGCAGGACGCCATTGCACAGAGTCCGGAGAAGGAAACCAAGGATTATGAGATGAATCCGAACCATAAAGATGGTAAGAAGGAAGACTCCGTGAAGGGTGATCCTGTCGAGAAGGAAGCCAGAGAAAGTTCTAAGAAAGCAGAATCTGGAGACAAAGAAAAGGATACTTTGAAGAAAGGGCCCTCGTCTACAGGGGCCTCTGGTCAAGCAAAGAGGTTTGTTTTTCTATGTCAGTTCTTTACGATACTGAAATTCCAGCATTCAATAAGATCACGCTACATTAAGGGGGTGGCTTCAAGACCATGTACAATAATTAGTGTCTTATGATCCTGCCTAGAATATTTTTGACCGTCATAAGTTACTTAAAAACATTCAAGATCTTCATGATATGCAGTGTGTCCTACTGAGTGCATTGTCGAATTTTCAGCATATATTTGTTTTTTTATTTTTTTATTTTTTGGTTATTTTTATGTTTTTTGGTTTTTGTTTTTTTGGTTTTTTTTTTCAAATTGACAATTTTTGTGTTTCATTTTTTAAAACCCTTGTGATGGTGGTTAATGAGCAACTATCAGTTCTAAGAACACAAAATGAAGTCAAGTCCCAGTCCTGAAATCTGGAGAAGATGGCCATATATCCACTGAATAGAATTGTCAGAAAATCTAGATCTTCAGGCATCTTGGGCAAAATCAGTGCAAGAATCCTAAGGGAGCCATTTGTTCAAGTAGCCTATTATAGGCCTTTGGAGTTATTCGTGTGTATGAGTAGAACCCGTGTTTGCAATGCTGTCAATATCAAGCTGTTCGGTTTTGTTTTGTTTTTTGTTTTCAATTTTCTCTGGTGATTTGCCTCTTTAGCTCTTCAAAGGAATCTAAAGACAGCAAGACATCATCTAAAGATGACAAAGGTAACGATATTTTTTCTATTTATTTCATGGTAACATCACACACTTCCCAACAAAAGTGTTAATTGTCTGTGCTTCCTTCAACATTTAGTCTTCTGAACTTTGTTGATAAGATAGAAGTTCTGATAAGCTTTAACTGGTGGCATTAAAGAATTACAGTAAACCCTGACATTAAAACTCTGTCCTCGAGTTACTTTGTAAACTCATATGAGCATGAGAGACTGGAGTGGTTTTAGTTGCAGTGAGTTTGAAATGTTAGACATGACCATGTCCATTTCCCTGTTCTGTCTGGGAAGAAACTTGTATCATAAATATATTTGTGGAATCTACTATTTAGAAGAAAGACAATCTAACATTTGGTAGCACTTCATTCTTTAAATTAGTATATACTTACGTTAACACAGCAAGTATATAGTAGTATTTAATTGTTTCAGAGTTCATTTCCTAATTTGACTTATTTTGTGTTGATGGTTGTCTTTATGTAGGGAAATAATTTTATATTCAATTCCTGTAAGATCTGAGGAACAATTTAAATTTTTTCATTATATATTGATTTCATAATTGTACATTGTTGTATGTTACATAAGAATTTTTATGCAAGTGTTTGTTGTTCCTTGAGCATATCTCCCCATGCTCCCCTAGGGGGCTTATTATTATTTCTTGTCATTCGGAGCTAGCTGGTTATCTTGTGCCCATGAGCAATATGGCTTCATCTTGTACTTCTGCTATGATGGCTTGAGGAGCATTTGTTTTCTCAGAAAGCAATGTAAAGGAACATACACTGCTCTTGTGTACTGCTAAATCTTCAGATCTTCCTGGGTATCATAAGGATTTCATGCATTGCTATGCGTTTGGTTTGGTTTGGTTTGTTTTTTTGAGATGGGGTTTCTTTGTGTAACAACCTGGCTATTTTGGAACTTGCTTTGTAGACCAGGCTGGCCTTGAATTCAGAGGTTGCCAGCCTCTGCTTCCCAAGTGCAGGGAGTTAAGGTCTGTACCACCACCACCTGGCATATTGCTTTGGTTTGTCTTATATTGGTGTGTTTCATAGTTGGACATAATGATTGACTTGATTCAGTAACTGTAACGGTAATACCCCTGACCTCTATAGTTTGGGTTAATGGATAAGAAAAGGTTTATCCTTTAAATTGAGAAATTCAGTCATTTTGATTAAGTGGTACTTTCTTTCCTGTTATTTAAAGCTTTTTCCTATAATTACATATTGCTAGTGATGTGTAGCTACACAAATTTCTAAGTTGCATGTCATACAGTAAAACATTTTGATGACTACCCTCAAGAATAGGAAAAGCATTAACTGAGTCATTTGTATTGATTCTCCCTAAAAGCCTTCACTGCACAGCTTTTCAGAGGTTGGCATTTATCTCATGTGACTTTAAAGCAATTCTGAAATGTTTACTTTTTCTGTTTCTTGTATATGTGCATAACATCTTAGAAAGTTTTTTTTGCATCATAACCCTAAAGGAAGAAAACACTGTGGACACTAACTAGCTTTGTGCTTCATATGCTTGTGTGTGTGAAGGCATATCTGTATGAAGGCCATTCAGAAATAAGCTATGATAATTTCCCTAGTTCAAGTTATTTTAAGGTATCTAATCTTCTAATGATTGTTTTAGAAGATTGTTTCTGATTTAGGTCTTAAGTTATCCAACTACATATAATTCCCATTTTCTTCTAACCTTTCTTTAGTAGAAAATGAAGGTGCCTGTGTGTAGCGATGCACACCTTTAATCCCAACATTTGGGAGGCAGAGGCAGGCACATTTCTGAATTTGAGGTCAGTCTGGTCTACATATTGACTTTCAGGTCAGCCAGAACTACACAGAGAAAACCTACCTCAAAAAAGAAAATGAAGGTGAATTATGAGAATGTTTGTTCCCAACTCTGGATCACCCTGTTTTCATTCCCACTTCTCAGACCCTTCAGGGTCCATGGCAGATATCCAACACTGGATCTGCTTGTTGCCACAGGCCTGCTTCCAGACACCCCAGTTCATTGTAATGGTGTGAGGACAGGTGGTTAGCATTTGCTGGAAAATGTCCGCGATTTAGTGGAATTTTTACTTGTTTAGAACTCATGTAACAGGGAGTGTATGAACATTCAGATTTCTTTCACTGCTCTGATTGATTTTTATAATGGTAAGCTTCTAAGATTTTAGATATTGTGGTGTTAGGCTATCAAAATTTAAATGAGAAAGGATTTTATAATGGAAGCCTATGAGCCTTGTAAGTCACTGCAAGCACTTAAGCTTCTGGTGTTAAATCCATCCTAGGGAGCACGGGCAGTGCTGGAGGTAGCAGTGGAAGCTCAACCAAGAATATCTGGGTCAGTGGATTGTCTTCTAATACCAAAGCTGCTGATTTGAAGAACCTCTTTGGCAAATATGGAAAGGTACATTCTTCTTACCTTTTATTTTTTTTAGTATTCAAAATAATTATGTAGATATATGTTACACTTTTTAAGTTTTTAGATTTACTTATATTTACTTTATTATTTATTTACTTAGAAATTTAGATTTATTTCACGTGTATGAGTGTTTTGCTTTCAATGTGTCTGTGCACCAGGTGTGTGCCTGATTCCTCTGGAGATCAGAAGAGGTCTATGAAACTGGACGTGAAAAAGTTGTGAGCTGCTATGTGGATGCTGTGAATCGAACTTGGGTCCTCTGTGAGAGCAACAAGTGCTCCCAAAAGCTGAGCCATCTCTTTAGACCTATAGTCTATATTTTTGTATCCCTGAGCCTTGGATTATAACTTGAGTTCCAAGTCTATACTCATTTGCACCAAGAACTGTATTTTATTTATCATGATGCAAAGGATCTAGAAGATGCTGAGACTGTTTGGTCATTCTGAAAATAGAAGTAGCTGGAATTAGGTAGTAAAGGATGTGAACTGCAGAGGAAACATATTCTGTTGTGGAGGGTCTTAGCCATGAACTAGAGAAATGTAAAACTTGCTGTGTTTTATTGCTGATCATGGGACCACGATTCTCAGCGTTTCTGACACCTGCAAGAACCTGCTTTGCCTAAACGACTTTGTATTTGAAGAAGTAAAAGCTTCTAAAGTCATTAAAACGGGGTTTTTGTTACATTAATGGTGTACGTGTGTGTATGTGTGCGCTGACACGCGTGTGTGAAAACAGTGAAATAAGAAGTCTCTTAAGTGCTGTGAAGATATGTGAGTTGATTCATTAGAAGGGTTTGTGCTGTGACTGGGCTCCCTCACGGCAGAGAGCAGTCACAGAACACTCAGTCAACAGCTAGTGCTGTGCTTCGTCCTGCTTGGAAAGTGACTTCTTACACTTCCATCCTCCAGATACACATCCTGCTTTTTTTTAACTTGCTCTGCTGTTAGCTCTTTGAGGGTAGAGTTCTTACCCTATTTTGTGTATACATGGTAGGTTTTAAATGTTCGTTAAATTAGTAACCAGTATTGGTTATCAGAGTGATAGTCCTGTAATCAACTGTGGCATATATTGTGTGCTTTTAGAGACGCAAAACAGTACTTCAGTGTTGGCATGAGAATACCATGTACATGATGGCAAGACTGGGGTCAAGTTTCTGTAGGACAAAGCAGCTTTTCTTTTCTTTCTTTTTTTTTTTTTTTGGTTTTTCGAGACAGGGTTTCTCTGTAGCTTTCCCAGGTTCCCTTTCTGCCTCCTGCCGTTATGTCTTTGTTCTCTCTTCAGCCCTGGATTAGCTCTGCTTTTCTTTTCGTTCTTCTACCATTCTCTAGTATTGAAATTGTCAGTTAGCTACTGATTACCTTACAGGTTTTGTGACCTAATCTTAAACTATATTTTGCCTGCCTTCCCTCCCCACTCCTCTTTCTCTCAATGGGGTTTCTCTGTATACCCCTAGCTTTCCTGGAACTTGCTTTGTAGACTAGGCTGGCTTCCAGTTTACAGAGATTCACCTGCCTCTGGGATTAAAGGCATTTTAATCGCGGCTTTTTCTTTTCTCTTTGCTTGATTTTGAAATTTAAGTCACTCAAAGGAGAGATTCAAGACTTCTGTAAACTGTCTTCAGACATGTCCATAATTTTCTCTTAAGAGATTCAGGGTATATCCATGGTGAGAAAACTGGTTCAAATCCAATTTCTTTTCGTTTATAATTTTGCACTATTTATTTTATGAAGCTTGTTTGTGCTGTATATTTGGGTAGAGAATTAGATAAATAATTCCCTTGAGTATTTGAAGTACACATTATCAAAGTAGGTGCTGGTCATAGAAATGAGAGGACAGAATCCCACCAGAGTGCATCTTCACTGCCTTTTCATGTGAATGGTCTTAGTGCTGAGTCTGATTGCTGTAGGGTTATACAGCTATGACATTCTGAAGTATAATCTAATTTTACAGGTTTTAAGTGCAAAGGTAGTTACAAATGCTCGAAGTCCTGGGGCAAAATGCTATGGCATTGTAACTATGTCCTCAAGCACAGAAGTGTCCAGATGCATTGCACATCTCCATCGTACAGAGCTACACGGACAACTGATTTCTGTGGAGAAAGTAAGTGTGACCACCTGTTTATAAAAAGGGAGATTAAGAAGAGGACTGATCTAAAAAAATCCAAAATCTAAAACTTTTTGAGTGTTATTAGTGGTCAAAAATTTTGAATTTCATTCTTTTGAAAGTTTTCAGTTAAAATGCTCAGCAAGGAAAGTAGGTATGGTACTTGTAAATCCAAATCAATAGGGAAAGTAGATGCAGATATCTGAAACCTAAAATGTGAAACAGTCTTGGTCCAAGTATTTCTGAGAAGAAGAGTCAACCTGTAGTCTCAGGCTAAAAATGTCTCTGTCATGAATGGTGATACATGGCTGTAATTCTAGGACTTGGGAGGCAGAGGCAGAAAAATCAAGACTGTTATGGGCTGTGTAGTGAGTTCCAAACCTGCCAAGACCATCCCCAAACTTACAGTCACCCTGTACCTACCTCACAAGTGCTAGAATTACAGGCATGTGTGGCTATGCCCAGCTCAGCACCATTTAGATAATGCAACTTTAAGAAAAAGCTTATGAATTATGAATTTTAAAAACATTTGTTTAAACTTTTCAGGTGAAAGGTGATCCTTCTAAGAAAGAAATGAAGAAAGAAAATGATGAAAAGAGTAGTTCAAGAAGTACTGGTGATAAAAAGAATACCAGTGATAGGAGTGCCAAGTAAGGGTGATTGACAGCTACTAGACTAAGACTGCTTTCTGATAAGCAGACTTCTTATACCACAACAAAGTAGTTATTCTGTTTTCTTGTCTTGGATGATATGGTCAGGACACAGGCATCTATCAAAAAAGAAGAGAAAAGGTCGTCTGAGAAATCGGAAAAAAAAGAGAACAAAGACACTAAGAAAATAGAGAAAGATGAGAAGAACGACAATGGTTCAAGTGGCCAGGCTTCAGAATCGATGAAAAAGAGTGAGGAAAAGAAACGGATAAGTACGTCACAGTCTCTCGGTCCACTGTGTCCACTGCTTGTTTTGTATTTTAGAAGGGACTATTTTTCAAATGTTGATAGAGCCTATAGTAGAAAAGGGGGTTTTATAGACCAGCTGTCTTCTTCCCTACTACAAGGTATTATTATTCTAATCAAGTTCCCTGACTGAATCCTTAAGTCCAAACTGATATGGGTTTGAAATGGAGCAAAACAGAACAAAAGAGCGAAAATGTGAGCAGTGGACACTGATGTTCAGTATCTTACTGAATTAGGATCTTTTGGTGTCCTTTCAAAGTATTTATTAATGGATTAAATAATTTGATTTTTTGCATTTAAGTAGAATAGGTTTTTTTTATTCTAGAAGTTGAAAATTAAAATTTATTTATGCTCCTTTTCAATGATATTTTGTTTGTTTAAAGTATTTCTCTTTTTTAGGTTCAAAGAGTCCAGGACATATGGTGATAGTAAACCAAACTAAGGGAGATCATAGTAGGCCATCAAGACGGAGCCGATATGAAAAAGTAAGTCTGCTTCCAAAAGATAAAGCTGTTATCTCCAAACCACTTTGAAAGACATAATTCAAGTTAAGTTTTTAAAAAGGAAATATTACTAGCTGTTTGAACTTTAGGAAGTGTTTTATTGATTTATTTTTTTTTATGTGTGTGTATAAGTTTGCATGAACTTTTGTGTACCTCACAGATGCAGGACGCCACCCCTCTAACACACACACACACACACACACACACACACAAACAGAGAGAGAGTAGAAGAAGGTGTTACATCCCCTAGAACTAGAGTTCCAGCAGCTGTGAGCTGCTTTGTGGCGCCAGGAACCAAACCTGGGCCCTCTGCAAGCGCAGTGAGCACCTCTAACCACGGAACCTCTGAGCTACCTCTCAGGTCTCCTCATCTGAACTTTTTAAATGACCAATGAAAACCAAAACACATGACCTTAGATTATTTTAACTTCATGTTCTCCTACGGTTTTTCTTTTGTAGGCTCATGGGAGAAGCAAAGAAAAGGAGAGGACTAGCCTAGATAAAAAAAGAGACAAAGACTACAGAAGGAAAGAGATCTTACCTTTTGAAAAGATGAAGGAACAAAGATTGAGAGAACATTTAGTTCGTTTTGAAAGACTGAGGCGAGCTGTGGAACTCAGAAGGTAGGAGGAGCATTTTTGACTGCTGTCTGTAATGTGCGCCTTTAGCTATAGTCCAGCCTGCTAGAGGTTGTGTCCCCCAGAAGACTGTCATTCTCAGGAAGTAAAGGTATGACCTAATGATTTCTTAAATTTGCACAACACTTTATAGCTTGTAAAATTATTTTAATCTGTTATCTCCAATTCAAATCTGTACAGTTACTTAAGCCCGCTATCTAATACTAAAATACAGAGGCCTGGAGAGGCTCCATGACTCTTGCAATGCCATGTGGCAGAGTCGGGACTCAGATCCAAGTCTGACTCCAAGTCCAGTGCTCTTTCCTCTATTCCAAAGATGCTGCCGTAAAAATCATGTCTTAAAGCACAAGATAATTCCAGATAGTATCAGAGTAAGCTACAGTGTTAACTGCTATCACAGGGTGAAAACCTGCAGGTACCCAAGTTAGTACCCAAGTGAAGGCTGAGTTGCTCTGTGAGCTTTAATGCAGTCCCTACTCCTCATTAAAGTTGATCAGAAACCACAAGAAAAATGCTTCCATTTTTAGTGTCAGTGTCAGAAAACCAACATGAGATCGTATCTACGTACCCATTTTTGGGTGCCACATGAAAGATCTCCTAGTGTGTTTTTAATCTATTAGACCTATCCAGCACAGGGATCACTTGTGGAACTTCAGCTACTCAGTCTCAGATGTTAGGAACTTCAAAAGCTGTAGCTTAGGAATACAACCTTTGCCTGTGTGTGGCTAAAGGAAATGATTCTTGCAAAACTCACCTCCATAAACTCTAGCTTTTAGGTCTGGGAAAAAATGAAGTGGGGAGCTATTAGGACAGTGGCTCTCAGACCTGTCAAACCCTGCCTATTGGGTTTTTAAAGTCTCCCTTGTTGCTCAGACTTACCATCTACTCCTGAGCTCAAGGGATCCTTGTGCTTCAGTCTCCTGCTGACCTATAACAGACTTGCACCACTGCACCCAGCCCAGTGACCCTTTAAAATAATCTGTTGAGGTGTGCCTTCTTCATACTCCTGGGGAGAAAGTCGTCTGCCTGTAATTAAAAAAAGAAAAAGGTGATGATTTAGCAGTAATATTAAAGTGAAATAAAAGTGATTTGTAACAAATACATATATTCCAAATATAAATATTTAGATGTGTAGAAGATACATTGAACTAGACAGATGTTTGTATCCTATTAGACTCACTGAGTATGAAAGTTGCAGATGCAGACCAATTCTGTGTGTCGTATTGGTGAGTCATGTAACAGGAGAAGTATAGGCATTTTGATGTGATTTCTGAAATGGTAATGACTCTTGGTAAAACCCTCAACAAAATTCAATTCCCCCCTTTAAAAAAAGATAAATTTTGAGTTGTGTTATTGAAAAATTTAATATATACATCTGTGCTAAAGCAAATAAGCCTAGCATTTATGAAAACAGTTAAATTAGGCTATCTTTTTCTCAAGGGCATGGCTGTCCTCTGTGACATAGGAAAGGGTTCAAAAGCGTCAGATATTCTTGGCTCTGTGGAGCACATTCTTCGGTCTGTAAAACTGTTGACAGTTCATGCATCATCAAGTGTTGTAGAATTTCTTGGTCTTCACCCACTGTATGGTAGTAACAGCCCATTGACTGCTGTGTTCATTTAAAATGCCACATCAGTTTTTATGGGAATAGTACTGACCCATTAAGAATGCTGAATTGCTACAGGCAAATACACAAGTGGGCAAAAATGTAAAAGTGGATTACCTGAGTGTCAGGAAATGAAGAAGCACTGTGCAAGGTCTAGTATATGTTTGTACTGAATTGTCTCTGGCTCAAAAGTATGTTCCCTGGAACTGTGTATTAGAAGCCAGTGTAGAGCCATAGTGACCCCTAAGGGCACCATTCTATTATATAACATTTGCTATAATTGTGTTTGTGATTATAATTCCAAACCATCAGAATGAAGTATATACGTTATTTAAGGAGATAAGGATATGTGGTAGATAGTAGAAAATTGTACCTATAATCTCAGTACTTGGATGCAGAGACAAGAGGTTTACTATAAGTTCAAGGCCAGCTGGGTCTACATACTGAGTTTGAGGCCAGCCAGGATTACATAGTGACACCCTATCACAAAAAGCCAAAAGAAAAAATTGTAGTTTTATACCATTTATATACATTTTTAAAATGCTAATTATTGGGTTTTTACTATGGTGGAATTTTTATTTAACAAAATCATCTAAAAGGCAAATAGTGTGTAAAATTTAGCTGCTTAGTTGACACTTATAAATAAGTGATAAGACTGGAATATGTTTAAAGTTTTATTTTGCGTTCTTTCCAATTACATTTAAATTACTAAGATTAATGTGAAATTTAAAATTGCCAATCACAAGGAAAGTGATTCAAATCAAAGCTCTTATTTTTCACACAGCGCTAGCATAATTTAAGTATTTCTAAATACTGATTTTTGTTAGACGAAGAGAGATTGCAGAAAGAGAGCGTCGAGAGCGTGAACGCATTAGAATAATTCGTGAACGGGAAGAACGGGAACGCTTACAGAGAGAGAGAGAGCGCCTAGAAATTGAAAGGCAAAAACTAGAGAGAGAGAGAATGGAACGCGAACGCTTGGAAAGGGAACGCATTCGTATTGAACAGGTGCAGTCAGAACATCTTTTCATCTTGAACAACTCACCTTTGCAAACCCTGTGATTTTTGCCCTCCAGTTTGCTTTACTTGCTGTAAAGCTCCTCTAGATGAGAATGATCACTGAAGTGTCCCTGTCGGGTAATGAATTAGGCACTCGTAAAAGTACACTCAAGAGAGACCTTGTTATTGACTGCGAGTAACCTGTAGCTCTGCAGTGTAATGGCAGCCTATAGTATGAGCATAGGACTGAGTCCAGAGTAGTTATAATCCAGGCTCTGTCACCACCCCAGACTTAGAAAATGACGAGTACTTCCTTACTTATGGGAATCATTCCCAGGGCTGGAAGGAAATAATGCCTCTCTGCATAGTTGCCACTCAGGGCTTATGACACTTACTTCTTTCCATATGTATTAAGAACCCAATTCTCTCATTCCTGCTAGGTGCTTTTGTTTAAGTCAATTTATTAAACTAAATCTGACCTCCCCCCAAATGCTCACCAGTTTCTACCACTCAACCCCTGCTATTTTAATGTCACCCAACAGTAGCTTTAGTCTAGGTGATTAAAATCTAATGTATTTGTCCCAGTTGTGTGCTCTGCCTGGTGCTTCTCTAGATTGGTTTCTTAACCCAGATGCACACTTACCTTATGTCTTTACTTTGTATTTGGTTCATTCCTGTATATCTGAAGGAACGGCGTAAGGAAGCTGAACGGATTGCTCGAGAGAGAGAAGAACTCAGAAGGCAACAGCAGCAGCTCCGTTATGAACAAGAAAAAAGGAATTCTTTGAAACGCCCACGTGATGTAGATCATAGGTAGTACTTCCTTTCTTTCTTAGTGATCTCGCTTGCTATCTTGTTCTTAATGAGCTAGGGTTAGAGAATTAGAACACACTTGCTCTAGAATCAAAGGTCCTGGCTAACATAGAAGGGAAAGGATTGCAGTACTGTTAGGACCCAGTATAATGCTCAGGTCTTACCTCTGCAGTCTTTATGAGGTTCACGGTAGCTGAGGGCTGAGGATAGCTCAGTGATGGAGGGCCTACTTCCCTTGCATGTGCCAGGCTCTGGGCCATCCCCAGCACTTTAACGGGGAAAGAACGTAACTGAAAACGCTGATGAGAATCCCTTATAATGTCAGGTGTTGTCTTTTCTATTGGGAGATGTGAGAACAGGTAGTTTAGGCTTGAGAGATAGTAGACGGGTGGAGCGATTGCTGAGCAAGCATGATATCTGAGTTTATATATCTGGCACCTATGCAATCCTAACACTGACAAGGCAGGGACAGGCAGATCGCTGAGCTCTCTGGCCAAATAATTGAAAAATTAGTTCAGTTAGTGAGCTTCAGGGTCAGTGAGAGATTCTGTCTCCAAAAGTAAGGTGGAGAGTGACTGAGGAAGACACCCACATTGAACTCTTTCCTCCACACACAGCTGTCTATGTGCTCCCAGACAACGCTTACATGTGCACACACAAAATCCAGGCACACTCCTTTCAACGTTTTTCTCCTCTCATATTTGTGACAACAGAATCAAGCAGTCCTGTCCTAGTTTCTCACTATTCTGTCTTGAGTTCAGGAGCCTTTTATGTTCATAGTTCCAATATGGTGTCTATGATTCCAAGTGGATGCTGTTTGATTATTACACAATAATTTGTATAAATGAGCAAACGTTTTTCTTTAAGGCGAGATGATCCTTACTGGAGTGAGAATAAAAAGCTGTCTCTAGATACAGATGCACGATTTGGCCATGGATCTGACTATCGTCAGCAGAACAGGTTCCTTGACTTCAGTCACCGAGAGCGGAGCAGGTTTCCTGAAACTGCATCTGTGCAGTCCTCGTCCTTTGAAAGGTAAATGGACACACTGAAATGCTCACATTTGAGACCGGAGCCTTGCTAGTCAGAGCTTTGATTCTCTATAATGTAATACTAATAATAGAAGTGCTGAGTCAAAATTGAGGGTGCAGAACCAATTGTATGGTTAGTTTGGTTTTCACTGGTGGGGAAGAGGTATCCTATTAACTGCAATTGTATGGGGTCCTTGGGAGGTATAGGCTGAAGAGTTGAGACCAGCCAAGGCTACACAGCAGTTTGAGATTCTGCTTTATAAAAACCAATTAAAAAGTTAACTAAAAACAAGTGTGAGTGGAGAATGCTAATTTTGGATGTACTGTGGCTGTCAGGAACAGTGAAACATTCAGGCTGGTAGTAACTTGATTGATACCATTTTTCCTGGAAAAGAAACCTTTGTGCTAGACATAGCTCTGTCTAAAAGAAAACTATTGGAGTTAGTAATGAAGCTTTTTTGGTGGCCTTGTCGTAACTTCTCCTAAGTTTTATGATTGTAAGTCATGCCGATGAAGTTGAGAATAGAGTAAGTAAATGCTTCTGAGGATCTGCATTTGTTTCTCATTAGTAGACGAGAACGGTTTGTTGGTCAAAGTGAAGGGAAAAAACCAAGACCAGCAGCCCGAAGAGAAGAGCCAAGCTTTGAAAGGTACCCCAAAAACTTTGGTGATTCCAGAAGAAACGAGCCTCCACCACCAAGAAATGAACTTAGAGAAGCAGACAGACGAGAGGTACGAGGGGAGAGAGACGAAAGAAGAACAGTAATCCTTCATGACAGAGCTGAGGTTGCTCACCCTAGACATCCTCGAGAAGCTGGGCCCAATCCTTCTAGACCAACCTCCTGGAAAAGCGAAGGGAGCATGTCCACTGACAAACGGGAGTCCAGGTAGTCATGTGCTGCTGCTGCTTCATGGCGAACTGTGTACTGTGTTCTTAGATGAGGGTTTGACCATTCCTGTGCTGTGTTAACAGAGTCGAAAGGCCAGAGCGATCTGGGAGAGAAGTCTCGGGACACAGTGTGAGGGGAGCACCCCCTGGGAATCGCAGCAGTGCCTCAGGCTATGGAAGCCGAGAGGGAGACAGAGGAGTCATCTCTGACCGAGGAAGTGGAGCACAGGTAAAAGTGTCTGGGCGCTTCCTATTGAGTCTTTTGAAGACACTGAAGCACTGGAGATAAATGCTCACTCTTTATATTGTTTGATTTATGTTTATCATTATTATGTGTTTGGGTGTTTTGCCAGCCTCTGTATGGATGTGTATACCATTCTTATGTCTGGTGCCTGTGGAGTTTAGAAGAGGGCTTCAGATCCCATGAGACTTGAGTTACAGTTATGAGCCATCATGTTGTTGCTGGGAATTGAACTGGGTCCTTTAGAAGAGCAGCTGGTGCCTTAACCTCTGAGCCGTCTCTCCAGCCTATAGGAGATGCTCTTGACAGGTGTCCATAAGGAGAACCATTCTGTTGTGGCTAAGATTGGGTAATTGAAATGACTGAGAGACCAACTTCCGCAACAGATGTTTCTCAGGTTCGTGCTTTATAAATGAGTATCAGTTGTCCGAAGAAGAAATACTAGCCTTAAAACCTTTTTTTTTTTTCAAGACAGGGTTTCTCTGTGTAGCCCTGGAACTTGATTGTAGACCAGGCTGGCCTTGAACTCACAGAGATCCAACTGCCTCAGCCTCCCAAGTGCTACCATGCTTACCTGATAAAATAATTTATATCTGTATATGGGAGAGAGGGATCCTCTATGTGCCATGGTACATATAGAAGTCAGAGAACTACATTTTGGGAATTAGTTCTTTCTTCCCACCCTGTTGAGGTAGAATCTGTTTCAAACTGGCTGGCCTATAAGCTTGCAGGCGATTCTCCTGTCTCTGTTTCCCATCCTAGGAGTACTGGGATTAGAGATGTGGACTCCCGCATCTGGCTTTTTACATGGGGTCCAGAGGCCAGCTCAGGCCAGGCTTTGCATGGCAAGTTCTTTTACCTGCTGAGCCATCTTACTGGCCCCCAAACTTTGTTTTTATTGCAATTCTTGTTCTACTTTGACAGTAGTTATAGTTGTTAAATGAGCCTTCCAAATGATAATTTGGCTTTTTTCAAACACAGAACACATCATAACTTGATCTGTGTCTGTGAGCAGGGAGCATGCTAATCTCTGCTGTTCCAATTTTAGTATATGTACTGCTGACGCTAGCATATTAAGTATAGAGTAAAAGTCGCTTCTGCTCTGTTTTAAAAAAGTAGACAAGTAGAATCATTTGAAATTGCTTTCTATTTAATATTTATGTAAGCCAAGTATGGTAGTGCACCCCCTAATCTCATCACTCCTGAGGCAGAGGCAGGCAGATCTCTGATTTTGAAGTCAGCCCAGCTTGAACAAAACAAGGTTCAGGACAGCCAGGGCTACATAGGGAAACCCTGTCTGGAAAAATAATGATAATAAATTAATTAAAAGATAAAATATATTGTATGTGAATGTTTTGCCTACATGTATTCTGTACATGCAGTATTCACAGAGGCCAAAAGAGGGCATCATATCCACTGGGACTGGAGTTACACCCAGTTGTGAGCCACCATGTGGGTGCTGGGAATTGATCCTTGGTCCCCTGGAAGAGCAGCTAGTGCTTTTAACCACGGAATCATCTCTTGAATCCCAATTTTTATTCTTTTGATATTTTGTTGACTTGAATATTCTTTTAAGTTGTTGAGCTTAGTAGAGGAAAATTATAAATGATACAAATATGTAAAAATTGCACTTAGCTTAAAGCATTCTCTTAATTGATAAAATACTGTCGTGCCATAATTGATAAAATACTGTCGTACCAGTGAGGTTATTGCAGCATGAATAGAAAGGATGTGCTTTTTTTTTCCTTGTAAAGATGTATTCCAGGTTGGCTTCTTAACATTATGTGTAGCTGAGGGTGAAGCCAAGAATGGCCTTGGGTTCCTGCCCCTCCTGCCTCTACCTTTTGGAGTGCTAGGATTATAGGCACATACTGGGGTTTCTCTGGCATTGGGACTCCAGTCCAAGGTTTCGTGCATGCTAGCAAGCAGTCTACCAACTGACCTGCATCTCTAGTCTGACGGAGTACACTCTTTAAAGTTCTATGCCAGGCCAGGCGGTGGTGGCGCACGCCTTTAATCCCAGCACTCGGGAGGCAGAGACAGGAGGATCTCTGTGAGTTCGAGACCAGCCTGGTCTACAGAGCTAGTTCCAGGACAGGCTCCAAAGCCACAGAGAAACCCTGTCTCGAAAAACCAAAAATAATAAATAAATAAATAAACAAACAAACAAACAAACAAAGTTCTGTGCCAGATGGAATTTGGAGCTATGTTTGTGTTACACCCTTGAATACAGACCAGGTCTCATCGCATCTTTTGGCACAGGTGTCGGCATGAGTATGCAAGCGTCACTGGTGTCCTCCATTGTTTTGCACTTTATTTATTGAGTCGGGGTCTCTTGGTGAACTTGGAGCTCACCAATTCTGCCTAGTCATGGCAGCTAGCCTGCTCTAGGGACCGTGTGCTTCTGCCTCTCCTGGTGGCAGCTGCCGCTCTTACCTAGTTTTTCTTTTTCTTCCACCTACCTCTGTTTCCCAGGTGTGGTGATTATGGGTGTGTGCCAACTTTCCCAGCTTCTTACCCAGCTTGTATGTGGGCTCTGAGGATCTGAACTTCAGCCCTCAATGATAGCATTTTTTGTTTTAGACAGAAAATGTCTTACTGTCTTGGCATGTAGAGTGTCACTGCAAATCATTTCACCCAGCGTATTTATAAAGTAGGTTTGCAGCTCAGTGGTTCTGAAGTATTAATTTGTCTTAATAAGGAGAAATGTTTGCACAAGTCCATTAAGCTGGTTACCCTGAACAAACTTAAAACTAAGCATGATGCAGATACTCTATTTAGGGTAGAATTTAAGAAATTATTCTAGACCAGCACCCTACATTCAGAATCCCTTTAAAAAATAGTCTTCTCCTGTCCGAAGTTTTCAATGTTAGTCTGTTAGTTCTTTGACCAGCATTGTCTCTAAGCCTTTGTGGATGCCGACAGCTTTGCCTAAGTGAGGTGTCAGCAGGCCTTGACTCCTCCTCTTGTCTTTAGTTCTAAATATAGCCATAATGGGGCATCCTGGCCAAGTCACAGCACTAAGCAGAGTTGTCTACAATTGGATGACTTTTGCTGTATACTCTTTGCAAGTTGGTTTGATGTGTTGATTATATAGCCGACTTAACTAACTGCCCTTTAACTTTTGACCTCTTGTGTAAATTGAGAGCTCTTTAGATCTATCCAAACATTTGAAATTCCTGTGCCCAAATAGTGCTGGAGTAGTAGTGGGTGTGGACATAGAAATGAAGGTCCAGAGGAGCTCCTGCCAGAGTACATGTGTGGTCACTCCTTCCGTCTGTTACATTCTCAGACATTCTACTCGTTTGCTCTGCCGTTAAAGCACAGCAGTATGAGCTAGTGCATGGGACAAAGAGGCCCGGACTCACTTTTTTATTGGGCTTTCCTCAGCACTACCCTGAAGAACGACATGTAGTGGAACGTCATGGACGGGACACAAGTGGACCAAGGAAAGAATGGCATGGCCCACCCTCTCAGGGGCCTGGCTACCATGACACAAGGCGAATGGGTGATGGCCGGTCAGGAGCAGGCATGATAACCCAGCATTCAAGGTGAGACCTGTTAAGATCTTTTCTGCTGTTCCATAGCCGAGTAGTTGTTAGAGAGCGCTGGAGTGTGAGGTGACATTGCTGTTGGCGAAGCCCACTGTTGTGGCCTCACCTGCTTCCCTGTCCTCTCCCTCACACCCTTGTTTGGAGGAGCTGCTGCTTTGCACTTCTGCTGGTGACTCCTGTGTCACATCCTCATAGCAATGCCATTTGCTTTTGTGCTGCTGAGAGAGGGCCAGTGACTTGTTCCATGTAAGCTCTGGGCTTCTCACCGGATGCTGCTTTTCACCCTGTTGCTTTCCTGATTTGGGGGGCAGTGTTTTGGTTGCCTGGTTTGTGATGAGTCTTAGAATGTGTAGGAGGTGTGTTTGTGGGCACGCCCTATCATACCAGCTCAGCCCTCTTTTTCTTTGTTTTTTAAGATAGTATTTTTCTGAGTAACAGCTCTGGCTGTCCTGGAACTCACCCTGTAGACAAGGCTGGCTTTGAACTCACAGAGATCCGCCTGCCTCTGCCTCCCAAGTACTGGGATTAATGGTGTGTGCCACCACCTCCCGGCTTTTGGTCCTTTGTTTTCTTCCCTTCTTGATCCTCCTTTCTGGCTCCTCCAAGCAGAGCTTCAGAAGGTACTTTCCACTGTGTTTTCCATGTAATTTTTTGTTTTGTTTGCTTTGTTTTTTTTGCCTCAAGCTTTTACCTCTCAGTGCTGCCATCCTCAAAACCTTGACTGGGGAAACATGCCCCAGCCTTGTCTTTGTTCCTAGAAGAAATTAAAAATGCTGTCCAAAATTGTGTTTCTGATGCCTCTCTTTTCCTGCATCCAGCCTGTGCCTGGTCTTCCCAGAGAGCTTCCTGATACTCACACTGCTTTTGCATGATTGTGGGACCACATGTTTTGTTGTATCATTTACTTGCTTAAACCATAGCGGCTTCTGTAGGTAACAAATTGAGTTCTTGGCTAGTATTTTATTTTATTTCTGTTGTTTTTTG
>NC_022012.1:68861137-68861603 GCF_000317375.1 Microtus ochrogaster | reverse complement strand
TGCCTCTGCCCCCAAATGCTGGGATTAAAGGTGTGAGCCACCATCACCCGGCTGTAGCTGGTTTTATTTGGAGTATTTCACTGTCAATTTTTACCTCTCCATTGTGATAGAGTTTTACAGTATCTTTTTCCTGACATTTATTGGCATCTATAATATTGCTCTATACATAAAGAAACTAGAAATAATATTGAGTGACTTCCTGGTAGTCAATTTTTGAAACTCTAGTGTGTACCATCATCTCCTTAATTGCTGATTAAAACAGACTGTAGAGCCTGGAGTAGTGAGTGGGGTTAGAGTGGTCTGTGTCATAGGACTAGCAGTGGAGGCTAAAGGAAGGATCTTGAGTTTGAGGTTTTCCTCATCTCCAGAATTACATCCTGTTTAAAAAGTGAGGGAGAAGCAGCGGGAGACCTGAAGAGGCTGTGTGTGCCCTTTGCACAAGCCGCCACTGCCACTGCCGCTGCTG
>NC_022012.1:68859356-68860879 GCF_000317375.1 Microtus ochrogaster | reverse complement strand
ACGTTGAAATAAGAGTGCCAAGGTCACACACTTGCTGCCCACCACGTATTAGCTCTGTGTCTTGGACAAGATTACTTTCAGGTCTCAGTTTTTTCCTTGGTGAGAGGGTTAGTAATGGTATCCACCTTATAGGATTAGAGTCTAGATGTAGATCAGGAAAGCAGAGAAGCCTTTGGGAGTGCTAAGTGCTGGGAGGGTATTTCTTGTGATTGTTTGTTCTGACCCTTTCCCTTTTAAACTCCCTTTCAGCACCGCATCCCCAGTTAATAGGATTGTACAGATGAGTGGCAACTCCATGCCAAGAGGAAGCAGCTCCGGGTTTAAGCCGTTTAAGAGTGGACCTCCACGGCGGTTTTGAACACAGACTTCCTGCCGAGGCTTCCAGATAATTTATTGAGATCTCCTGTAAACTTTACTTGACTACTTACGAGGAGGACCTCTGACTGCTTGAAAGCTCTATCTGACTGTTGTTTTTCTTTTTTTAAAAAAAATTTAACATGATTGCTTTTCTCAATTTTAGAGAAGATGTTTAAATAGTTCTGTTGAAACTTTTCACAGTTTTGTGTATCATTCAACTTTTTTCTTGCAGCACTGAGACCCATTTTAAAGGATTGGCACCGAGGCTGTTTTGTTTGGCTCTGTGTGAACGAGAGTGGATTGCAGCTGAGTGGTAGTGGTTTCATTTGCAGCATTAGTTCTGTGGTGTCACCAGTGTTTGCTGCCTCCATTTTGAAGGCTATTTGAGCTTCAGACGCCTGCTGTCTAATTTCTAGAGAATAAGATTGTTCCTTGCATTTCGGAGTATTATGTAACCTATTTTTGCAGAAGGTACTGTTACATTAAGTGCATCTGTGTATCCTGGTTAAAAAAATGTAATCTTTTTTGAAATAAACCTTCATATTCTGTATAGTTGCTAAAGTGTTGAAGACCTTTTTAACTGTAAACTGAAGGTAGATTTTATATAGGGAGCAGTATACTTGTCCAAGTTTGTGTGGTATAAGGCTCCATAGATGAAGGAAACTTTGTCCTTGTGCCTTGTATCACAAGGGTTTCGTATTGAGTTGAGCAGGTAAGCTGCACTTGTTGAGGGTCTTCACGGTTTGATGGATAAATCCCATGTCTCAGAATTGTGTGATAACATTTCCGTCTCCCCAAATAATGCTGAGAAGTGGAAGAATCTCAGATTCTAGACAGGGTGACTCAGTCAGGTTTTATAAATGCTACTGTGCAGCAATAATCTCTCTGTGAGAATAAAAGCCCACACTTAGAACTGTGTTCATCTTTGTTCCAGCCTCAGGGTTTAGTCCTCCAGCCTTCCTGCTAGTGAGTCCCAAGCAGCAGACTTGGTAAGAACTGAAATGTCAACATTTGCTCTCTGTTCCTAGGACATGCGGCAAGCCTTGTACTCTGGTCAAGAGTTGCTAGCACACTGTGGATGTGTTAGAAATACTCTAATCCAGCCAGGCGGTGGTGGCGCACGCCTTTAATCCCAGCACTCTGGAGGCAGAGGCAGGAGGATCTCT
>NC_022012.1:68835902-68858816 GCF_000317375.1 Microtus ochrogaster | reverse complement strand
GGTTTCTCTGTGTAGACCTTGCTGTCCTGAAACTCACTCTGAGATCTGCCCAACTCTGCCCCCTGAGTGCTAGTGAAAGGTGTAGGCCATCAAGCCTGGCACTTTTAAATACACCTGGTTCTCATAATCTGTCCCTTCCTGCCCTACAACTGTGTGTGTCCATGTCTAGCCCTTCAGCTGTGGGGTATGGGTGTATGTACATCTGTGTCAAACCCTACAGATGTGGTGGGGAGTGTGTGTGTGTCCATCTCCATCTGACTTCCTGCTTCCTGACACTTAAGAGTGGCATAACAGAACCTTCAGTGTTCGCTGACTACTACTGTAGACTGGGCCATGCTCCTATTGATAGCTGTGATCTGTGACACTGTTAAGCCTCACTGCTAAGCAGGGACCCTTGCAAATGCTTGGCTTAACTGCTTTGGTGCTCATAAGCAGCCAAGGGCACAGTTCGTGTCCTGCACGGTCCTTCCTTGGACATCTTAGAAGCAGTTGACTTGTTAATGTTTCTTTGATTAGTTTTTTGTTGGTTTTTCACTGGTCTCCGCTGTGTTAGTCATGGAGTTACATTCTCAACCTACTGAAGTGCCATTTAAAAATGAGTTTTTGAAGAACTGAGGTGATTTAGTGGGTAAGAGCGGTTGTTCTACAAGCACAAGAACTTAAGTTCAAATTCCCAGCACCCACATAAAAAAATAGGCCATGATCACGTGTGCCTCTGATCCCAGTGTTGGGGGATAAGAGTTTGCTGGTCAGTTAGCCTAAGTGAAACCGTGCTTCAGATTCAGTGAGAACCCTTGCTTGTCTCAAGGCAGTAGGACAGAGACTGTTAGCCTGCAGTCTTCTCTGGCCCCGGCATTTGTGGGCATACCTGCACATACCTACACATGATGTGCACATACCTACACATGATGTGCACATACCTACACATGATGTACTATCCCGTCTACAGTTGCAGGTGTGGTTGCTCATTCTTGTAATCCTGGCACTCAGGAAAGGCTGACACAGGAAATCCCCATGACTTCAGAGCCAACCAAGGCTACATGATGAGATCCAGCCTCAAAAAGCAAAGGTGGAAAGTAATTTAGGAAGACACTAGATGTCAGCCTTGGGTCTACACATTGGCCTACACACAAGTACACCTATGTGTGTGGTAAACATGCAAATACACACATACATATGTGAAAAAACACATATTTGGAGTGTGTGTGTGAGATCCCAGCCTGGGCTACCAGATCATTTCAAAATGGTTACAGGCCTTTGAAGGGCTGGGTATGTTTAGTGGTTTTTAGTAAAAGTCTTGCTTAATGTGGAAAAGTCCCTTTGTTCAATCCACAGTATAAGTGGTGCTTACACTGAAGTGACCAACAGTCTTCCGATATTTTTTTTCTAATGTTGCCATAGTTACAGCTTTTTCTAGCTTAGAAAACTTGAGAAACCCACCTGGAATTATTTAGGGGTTGAGAGTAGCTCTGAAGACTTGGGCCATTAATTAGCACAGATGTACCTAAGTCAGTAGTGAAAACTGATTTTAGGGAGGATTTTCTAAAGGAAGATGGCCTCTTCCTGACCTGGAGACATGTACTAGGCTAGTTTTTCCTTTTTCCGTTTTCATTTATGTTTGTGTTGTGTGTATTCTCCTGTGTGCGCATGTGAGAACTGAGGGCGATGTTAGAATCCTCGGTTACTCTTCCACCTTCTTCACTGAGTCAAGGTGTCTATCAAACCTAGAGCTTATTGAAATGGCTGGTCTTACTTGATACCGTACCTCTCTGTTGAAGACTGAAATCACAGGTGGGCAGCTATGCCCACTTGGCATTTACATTTACGTGGGCTCTGGGCATCTGAACTCTGGTCCTCACTCTTGTATGGCAAGTGATTTAACCACTGAGCCATCTCCCAGAGCATCCAGGCAGTTTGCGTGCAATAATTTAATGCCGACCAGCCTTTGTGTGGGCATCCGTATGGAAGGAAACCTAGGAATGATCTCAAGATCACAGAAAATGATAGAACTAAGATTCATACTCAGATATAGTTGTGCTCAGAACTTGAGACCATTTCTCTCCCACCCTTGTTGGTTCCATTGGGCAAAATATGAATAAAATGTAAATACACAAAAAAAAATCCAGTGGTTAAGGAATGGCAAAAAGAAAGTAACTCATGTTCAGGGTTTCAGTGTGTGGGGCTCGTACTAAAATTTCTCAATTTTCTGATGTTATGTCAGATGTGATTCTGTGCAATATGCCCATAGAGCCCAGATGTCAGCCTCAGGTGTCCTTCCTCAGGTGCAGCACACTTTGGTGTGGGGATGGGATCTCTTTATGGTTTCAGAGGGTCAGAGTCTGTAATGGTGGAGTGAAGGTCTGGAGGCAGGGAGCAGAGGACTCACGTCTTGCTCTGCAAGGGGGAGGCACAGACACACACTGGGAATGACACAAGTCTTCTGAAGCCTGCCCTTGTGACAGCTTCTCCAAAAAGAACACCTCTTTGTTCCTAGCAGTTCCACCACCTGGGGACCAAGTATTGAGACCTAGGTGCCTTTGGGGGATATACTCATTCAAACAACTACACCTCACTTTTTAAAAACATGAATTCTGGAGACAGAGCTGTCTTCCCAACTCTCAACTAGAATTTTTTTTTGTTTTGTTTTTGTTTTTTGAAATAGGGTTTCACTATAGCTTTGGAACCTATATTGGAACCAGCACTTGTAGACCAGGCTGGCCTTGAGCTCACAGAGATCCGCCTGCCTCTGCCTCTTGAGTGCTGGGATTAAAGGCTTGCGCCACCACCGCCCAGCCTCAACTAGAATTTTTTAAATCTCAGTTTTTGTTCATAGGTTGCTAATGTATGAAAGCATTTGAAACTATTTTAAAGTAGAATATACAAATGACCAGATACAACTATCAGCAAATTTAAATGGCAGTTTTGTCACTGAGAATCTTCATGTTTTTTCCTTTTTAAAAAAATTTTTAATGATGTGTATTCATGTGTGTGTGTGTGTGATTATGTGCACATGAGTGCAGGTCCCCTTGGAGCTGGAGTTACACGTGGTTATGAGCTATTTGGCATGACTGCTGGGAACCAAACTCTGGCCCTCTGCAAGAGCGGTACAAGCTCTGACTGCTAAGTCATCTCTCCAGCCCTCCATGTCCTTTCCTGGTCATCCCAAGCTGCTTCTCCAGCCTAGACAGCTACTGTTGCCTTTATTTTTTTTTAAAGTTTGATATGCCTAGAGCCATACAAAAACATCGTTTAATTCAGTGCAGTTTGCATTTGGGCCATGTTGCTATGTATCAGCAATTTTCTGTTGCTGTGTAGGTTTCCATTGTACATATGTACCATAATTTCCTATACCTTCACTTACTGATGGGAATTTAGCTTGCTTGCAGTTTGATGAGTAAATGTTTTGAGTATAAGTCTCTGTGGCCTTGTTTTAATTTCTCTTGCATAAGTAGGCTTGGAACTGGCAGGTGTTGCTGCCAGAAAACTGTAATTGCAGGAAACTGCTGGAGAGTTCTCAAGTGTGTGCCATCTTTACACTGCCCAGACTCAACTCTGCGTGTTGGCCGTCCTGTGGATATAGTGTTATTTAGCTATGGTTTAATTTTTTTTGACTCTTAGTAAACTTACAAATTTTTATTACATAAATTTGTGTGTATATGTGTCATATTGTGCATCTGAAGGTCAGTGGACAACTTGAAAATCAGTTCTACCATAACAGTTCTGGAGATTGATTCCAGGTTGTTACACTTGGTAGCAAGCTCTCCTACCCACTGAGCTATCTCATTGGCTCTTGAATTTCTGTTCTAATGATGTTAAGCATATTTCACATGCTTTTTATAATTGGTAGAGTGTAACATGAGGATCTGCTCATTGGGGTTTCTGTCCTGCCAGGTCCCCTAGCCGTTTAGTCCCAGAGAAAATCACCCAGAGAGTCTGCATTAATTATAAACTGATTGGCCCATTAGCTCAGTCTTCTTATTAGCTCTTATAACTTACGTTAACCCATTATTCTTATCTGTTTTAGCCACATTGCTCAGTACCTTTTTCAGCGGGGTAGGTCACATCCTGCTTCTTCGGTGGTCTGGGCAGGACTTGTGGAAGAGCTTTCTTCTTCCCAGAATTCTCCTTTTCTCCTCACCCCGCCTCTACTTCCTGTCTGGTTGACCCGTCTATACTTCCTGCCTGGCCAATCAGCATTTATTTAAAACACGATTGACAGAATACAGACAATTCTCCCGCACCAGTATAGCTTTGCGTTATTTGTTTATATTTTTTGTTTGTGTTTTAAGATAGTTTTTCTCTGTGTAGCCCTGGAACTTGCTCTATAGACTAGGCTGGCCTCAAACTCACAGAGATCCGTCTGCCTGAGTTTTAGACCAGTGTGCTGCCACCATCACTGCCTGGCTACATCTTTACTTTTAATTGTGTTTTTGTCTTTATCTTTGCGTTCTAAACCCTTTTCATGTATTATTTATCAGATATGTCCTGGGGAATATTGTGTCCCTGTTGATGGCCTGCTTTCTTTTTTACTCCTTCTTGAGTCTTGCTGTATCTCAAACTGGTCTTTAATTCACCACCCTCTACCTCTGAGTACTGGGATTACTAATATGTACCACCATGCAGGCTCACTGTCTTCAGTTTTGCTTCATTTTGAAACAAGGTCTTGTGTAGCCCAAGCTGGTCTGGAATGTCTGATTTCTCATGTCTGTCTCCAGAGTGTTGAAATGCCAAGCTTGCACCTCCAAAGTTAAAGATGGCTGTGATGATGAGATTCAGTACGATGCTTGAGTATATGAAATTGGTCTCTTGTTTACAGTCCTGATGTGACAGGGAGAAAGCCTGTAGTACCACCCACAAGGTTATTGTATCCAGCTACAGCACTGGGGCCAGTTATTGATGGGCAAGAGTGGTGAGGGTTGCCATCACTCAGGACTCCCCTCTGGACTAATCTGAATGATTTCATTGTGGGCATGGCTGACTCTGGTCATCTCTGTTCTGTCCTTGATGTCTTTAAGTATGGAAGCAGTAGCCTGGCATTTGAGACCCTAATGAGGGACATGGTTGAGGTTTGAACTTAGTCAACTCAGTAAGAGAAACTGGCTGTGATTGGAGCATTTTTTTTTTTTTTTGAAACTTGAGGCAATGTCTCACTTCGTAGCCTAGGCTGGCCTTTAGCTCACAGTGATCCTCTTGCTTCAGCCACCTACGTGCTGGGATTACAAGTGTGAACTACCCTGAGTGTCCACAATAGAGTTTTTGACCATTCAAGTTGGATACTAATTTTGAGCTGTAGCATAAATAGCTCTGAAAATCACTTAGAAAACAAAATAAAATGAGATGGCTCTATGGGTAGAGGTACATGTAGCAGTAGCCTGGCAGCCTGATCCACAGGGGCAGGAGGAAATGATCCCTTTCAGTTTTTCCTGAACTAACTAACTCCTCTTATAAGAGAGCTGTGTGAGATGGTGACTTCCTCACCAGAATCAAGGTTTGCAGTTTAGAGCTGATTATTAACTGTCTGTTGTGTCAAACATTGATCTAAGTGAGTCTCAGGTAAATGTGACCAGCCACACGGACAGCAGCTTACTGTGATGAGCTGACACACAGAATGTTCAGTCTAAATATCAAAGTTTATTGAAATAAAATATAATCTATAATAAAAAATACTACAATGTTATTCACTGGTTACAGTTTTAAGTATATTAACAAAAACATCCAGCGTTTTAACCCAATGATGACACTACACTTTGTATAACAACGAATTTGAGATTAAACAATAATACTGAATCATTGTCAGAACATTTTATACTTTCCCACCTGTGTTCAATGTCTTTTCAGGAGTAGTTTCCAAAAGTGAAACTTGAAATTTAAGACATAATTTTTAGAGGTGTTCTTAGCATAATTAGCATTTAAAACAATAAATTTATTTCACAGAAATCAGTTCAGCCCTGTGATGAGTAGGCGCATTTTAGGTGTCTCTTTTCAATGAACATATCCCAGTCTCTGTGCCTTTATTCTTCACTTGCATTTAAAGCAGAAGAGTGACTTGCTAGAAGTAGAAAAGATGCTGAGACAGACAGTTCCCACAGCCCATTTCAGCCAGCACATAGCTCCACAGGTCAGAATAAATTGGCCTCACACTCAAGTCGGGGGAGAAGACCTATTTCTTTTCCTTACTGCTGTTCAAAATGACAGTTTCTGTTATCATTCTGTTTACCTTTTTGCTCTCCCAATTCCATGTTTCAACCTTCGTATGCAGCCCATATCAAGGGAAACGAATCACATGTGCTGGGAAATTATCCCTTCTGTCATTTAGCAGTCTTCTATTGCCTGGTCCTATGTGGATCTGTGACAACAGTTGCCATTTTATTGAGGAAAATAAGTCAACAAAAACTACTAGGGCAAAGCTTCACTAAAACACAAACCTGGGAAGTGACGAGACACTGAATCCTTTCACAGTGGTTATCTCATACAAATAATGGGTGGGAAGGAACAGCAACACACATTCTGACAAACCAGACATCATTTTAAAGATTGAACACCAATCTCTTATCTGAGTTACAGCTGCTTCATAGGAGATTCTGTTAGGATGTTGTGACTCGAGATTTATAACGGGCATTTCAGCTCCCCGACTTTGCGCATTCAGCTATAAAATGACTACTGAAGGCAAAGGCGCCAGGACTGCCTACAGGACGGCGACTGCGCATTCTCTAGTTACAGGGCCACCGTGCCTCTCCAGGTGCGACAGTGCAGAATTGAACATTTAAAAGGTGACATCTTTACAATTCATGCTAGATAAAGTGGGCACTTTCTGGGATGGGGCTTTTGCTCTTTTAACTTCACCATGGGACAAAGGTTGGGTTTCCTATCTTTGCCATCGTATTTCAACTAGTTAATGGGAGGGTGTCATGCCCTAAAGATACCAGCTTATTAGACAAATCTAACCAACCTTTGTCAGGACAAAGGAACATTGAATTTGAGGCAAGAGTTGAAGATATTTACCCTGTTTGTTGAGTTTAGTTTTCTTGAGTTCAGAAGAAACTACAATCCTACATGTAAAAAAAATATATGCATTTATCAATTTGTTAAGCTCTATTTCCTAATAGCAGAAATACTAGGATTAAGTAAATACATGCACGAATTAAATTTTAGATTTTCAAAGTAAGTTTTCCAGCATTCTGCAAGGTACCCTATTGTTTTATCTTCTCTGTATTTATTCCCTTCAGGGAGCTTTTAATTTTAAAAGTTATTCTCAACTGTTATCTGAGAAAAGTGAACTCAATTATTCATAACTTTTGCATCAGCAACAAAAGACACTAAATTATCAGAGAAACATCTCTCAGATTCAAGTGTTCTTTTATGATTTCTCACTGTCTAAAGGAGCTGACTTGTACACTACCAGAGTCCATTTTCACAACAAGCCACAAATAAGTAGTCTACACTGACACCAGCGGAGAGACCGGTCAGTTCCTGATGCTACTTTACTCTGGAGGAAAAGACCAAGAGGCTCTAAGCACTTAATCTGTAAAAAATACCAGGAGAACAGGTCTGTAAAGTGCATTTTATATGCCAAATACCAGGAGAACAGGTCTGTGAAGTGCATTTTATATGCCAAATACTCCTGCTCCTGATACTAGTCTACCACGTACAAAAGCAACGATAATGCCACATTTGAAATAATTCTACCAGCTAATGGCATTAAAAAAAAACTGATTTAAGTCATTATAAAGTCTGCACATTCAAGAACAGAGGCTGTGCAATGTCTGTGATGATTTCAGTAATTCTCAGTGCTCAGGAGAAGCAAGTATGGGGAGCGGCAGAACAGGCGCACCCTGCACACAGGAAACTGAAGCGCACGATGATTACCAAAACAAGACAAAGTCAGGTTTGTGTTTGGAGACGGGGTCTTACTACTTGCCCAGGCTTGCCTTGAACTCAGGATCCTCCTGCTTCACCTTCCTCAAAGGTGGGGTGACAGTGTGTATTACCATGCTCAGACAAAAGCTTCAAACATCAAAGGATCCAGGATTTCACATGTCTAATCCCTTAAAATATGAATAATTACCTTTAATGTCTTTGCCTTATTTTGTCAAACATTAATTTTTCAATTTAAATTCTATGCCTACGACAATGATACATGCAAACCTGTAAGCTTTCGTAAGAAAAATAGTAACTGGTACAATGGATAAGAAAGGTAAGCAAAATGCAATCCGTTTGCTGTTAGCTTTACAAAAGTTTAAACAAGCTGGCTATGATGGCATGTGCCTGTAATCACGGCAGTGAGAAGCTGAGGCAGGAGGATTTTGGGTTTGAAGCTAGCCAGGGCTACAACAGTTGATTCCAGGTCAGCTGGCTACACAGCAAGACCAATGACAGTTCTTAAAATTCTTGCCTTGATTTGCTAGGATTTTTACAGACATCTGTTCACAGGCCAACACAGACAATGACCATGAGTCTTCCCTTTTCCTCACATCTGCCCTCTGGTCCTCAAGGTCTGCACTGAGTTTATGACTCACAGAAAACAAAATGCTGTGAAGCTGTTGTGTGAGAACAGAATGGCCAACACGAGTTTATTAAACTTATATCTGATATGAGGAGCATGAGGAAGAATTCAAAACAAACTGAAGAAAAGCGAGGCAAGAGAAACAAGATCACCTAACCCAAAGTTAAGCCTCTGTCTTGCTCAAACCCTAGCCTGACCTTAAAACATGGAGGAAGTTATTCTGCCCATGAACACTGGCTGGGCCTAAAGCCAATGCCATGATTAACTGCTTGACACCATACTTCTCAGTGTGTCTGTGCACATATGCATGTTCTGGGGACTGAACCCAGGGCCTTGAGCATGCCAGGCAAATGTTCTACTGCTGGTGACACTCCTAAACCTGGCGTGTTTGTGCATATTTTTATTATTTATTTTTTGGTTTTTCGAGACAGGGTTTCTCTGCGGCTTTGGAGCCTGTCCTGGAACTAGCTCTGTAGACCAGGCTGGTGTCGAACTCACAGAGATCTGCCTGCCTCTGCCTCCCGAGTGCTGGGATTTGTGCATATTTTTAAAATGATGACTTTCATTTGATAGGAAGTTTTGCTTTGAGACCCAAACAGAGGTCATGGAAACCTACTTCAGAAACAGAACACGCTCCTCGGTATTGACAAACTAGTACAAGTCATAGCAAGTTATACAACAGGGTTACCCATCAAGAAGTGCACACTAATAAAGACTGACCTACTAACTTTAAGACTGCTTTGAAAGCAAGAGAAAAGCCAGGGACCCTATCTGCTCTTCCACCTGCCTCCTGCCAGTTCTCATGCTGAGTGGGCACATTGGTCAAATGTGCCTGAAATTTAGTCTAGAAACATTAAGCTCCAAAATGTTTAAATTCTAACGTCTGTTAGCAAGATATGTATAACAATTTCAAGTATTACAAAGTATTGGGAGGGGGGAAAATCCCTCAAAATAACATATTCAAAGTCCTTTGTACCCAAATAAGCAACAATATGCCTGAATACCACTTGCTACCTTGAGCATAACATAGGAAACAAGCATGCAACAGTTTTGATCCTTGACAGCCTTTGAGGACAGGAAAGCATCTCACAAATTTGTTTTAAGAGCCAAACATTTAATCTCTCCCACAGTAATCAAAACAAATATTATGACTCTTGTCATATCAAACAATTCCAGGAATGTAACCAAGCCCGACTTGAAAATCTGATAAAAGATTGGATTAATAAACACAACTCATTGCTTGTCATGAGTACACACTGACACCTACTTATCTGATAGCGATGCTGGTTTTGAGTGAGTTGTGTTTGCTTTGTTTCTTCTTTTTTTCTTCTAGAGGGAATGCAGTATGTCAGTATTATCTTTGGAACAAATTAAGATAGTAAAAATAACATAATTTCTATATATAGATTTTAAGGGCAATAAATAGATATTATATATAATTATGGAAAAATATGCCTCAAGTATACTTTTTAAAATTACTCAAGGTTATTGTTTTCTAAATTAAAATAATAGACGGTTCTGGGAAAAGCAAACCCTGAGGATTGAGCTTTCTCCTCTGAGTATCAGAGTGTTGCTGTCTATGTGTTTCTGCCGAGTCAGCCCACCATAGGGCTCTGGTCTTTGACAGTTCATACTCACTCTAGGTTGGAATCAAGAGACTTACCAAGTATTTTATACACAAATTTTATAGCCCAGCAGGTTCTCTGATTGGTTCCCATGCTAGCATAGGAAATCTGAATAACAAAGAACATAAGTAGACGTGTAATATAGAAGAGTATAAAGGATACAGCATAGCCCTGAATTTTTCCCCTTAGAATAATACTTTTCATAAATAAAACTCTACTTTTTACATACAGATCCATCCTGCAGTTGGTTTGGGGTCATGGAGAATGTTGATGACAATAGTCTTAAGAAACTCTACACTACTTTTTTTTTTTTTTTGCAGTCTTTCGTTGTCTCCAGACCACAAGAAATATTCTCTGACTGGACGTTCAATTTCTGATGGTCCTGAATAAACAAGTTTACTGAGGCTTAGGGCAAATCATACAGCTACCTGTACCGGCAATAATCTTTAAAAATGACTGAAACAAACTTTAAATACAAAGTATATAAAAAGGACTGTTAAGGATAGTTTTCAAACTTGATCTAGAAATTACAATATGTGCTGCCTCATCACAAAGCTGAGTAAATATTCTTTCAGAATCCTATAAATGATATAAGATGTCTTAGGTTTATTTGGTTCTCATAAGTTAAAAAATCTGACTGCTTTTACATAAATTCCTTCAGATTCCTGCTATGTTCACAATTTTATTAATATCTTTTCATTAGAGTCAAGAGATTAACTTTCCTTCAGAAATGTGCTTTTTATTGGTTTAAATAACTATGCTTAATTTTCTAGCAATAAACATGATTTAAAATTTAAGGTTCAAGGTAAATCTAGAAAAAGGTAGACAGTGAACTCTGCTCTTCTCTGCCATCCTATTTACAAGGCTAAAACATGAGTGTGGTCTCCTCACTCACCACATCCTTAACAAACAGAAACCACCATTCAGGTTACCTAAAGGTGTTAAAATTCCTCAGAATCTCACAATACTACAAAGTCAGTATCTGATTTGGATAGGTTATATGTATTAATGTCATATAATTTTTGTGGGTTTTTTTGCTATTGGAAAATAAAAAATTTTTCTATCTAAATTGGATCCAAGCTTCATTATCAGTTCTCAAGATAATATCTAAAATGTACATTGCTAAAGAAAGGTAAAGCTGTTCAAGGGCTGAGCCAGTTCAGTGTACAATGAAGGGTCATTTATTCCTGCTTTTTTTCCTCTCCCTATATTAAACTCCTCATTTCTTATGGATTAGAACATAATTTAGCATAAATGTTTCAGAAATAGCTGTGCTGATAATTACATCTTGCGAAGGATAGGACTCACTCAGGTGACCTCCATCCATTGTCGGACACACAGTAGCTTACAAACTGATTAGAGTTGTCATATCACTAAACATAAAATAGAAGTGATATACTTATTTGGCTACAAGTGACAACATACAACAGTTCCACTTTGTAACAAAACTCCAGCTCGTAAAGAGTATATTGTGTAACTTAAAAAAGTTGATTGTAACAAAGTAACAACCTTCCCCTGGAAAGCAAGAACAAAATCCATTGAGAGATCAGGCACAGACGGTAGGTACTGGGTCTTCCTTTCCGTCATCTGCATAGGTGGTTCCCACAGATGCCAGCACTTCCTATAATATCACACAACTATTTTTTTCCTTTTCTTTCTCTTTTTCCCGAGGTTCTTTGCGTTTCCGTTCACTATTTCCAGGCTGTTTTACACTTGATGGAGAGGGTTGTGCTGGCTGGCCCTGCTGTAGGAGAAACACACACCGGAACAGAATCAGAGCTAGCTAGAACCACAAGGCAAAAGGTATCCTCACAGATACAGATGCTGTGGGGCACGGTTTCTGTTTACAGGTGTTAAGGTTTGAATGGCAGATGCCCCGGTCCTGTTGCTGGCCTGTTGCTGTGAGAAGTTTGGGGTATCTTAAATAAGAGGGTCTGGCGGTCCACATAAGAGTGGATGTGAGGCAAGAGGCAGGGCATGTCTTCCTGTCTGCTTAGGTTGCTGCTTCCTGATGGAAAGGATGGGAGATGCTGTGCCACCAACTCCCACCTTCATCAACTGAACACTGTCCAACCATGCCTTCCTCATCCTGAGGAGCTGTACCCTTTCCTGCAAATCTCAACAAATCTCTAAGTTGCTTCTGTCAGGTGTGAGAGAAGTAATTAATATACAGAATAACTGACACAAATAATGTATAATTAGTTATGTACTCATTATTCAAAATCTATAATTATCTAAACTATTTAAGATTCTAGTTGAAGAAATATTTATGTAACCGGGCAGTGGTGGCACATGCCTTTAATCCCAGCATTCTGGAGGCAAAGGCAGGCAGATCTCTGTGAGTTCACAGTCGGCCTGGTCTAAAAGCAAGTTCTAGAACAGCCAGAGCTAAACAGTGAAACACTGTCTCATCCCACCCCCTCAAAAGAGAAATATTTATGTTAAACTGACAATTTTGGAAAACTGTAGTATTTCTTCAAGACTTTATTGTATACCATAACAAACAAATCTTAAAGCAAAAGACAAGAATTCTGATAACTGAGAGTGTAAAATAATAAGTGTGTACTATGAGATCAGAGAATTTGAATGAAATAAAATAATATGGTAGCACTCACCTGCTGTTTGGATAGCTAGTGCTTTATTTAGAAGCAGAAGTTTTACATGTATTTTAATGAAAGAGAGGGAAAAAGAGAGAATGTGTGTGTGTGTGTTGTGATAATTTGTTTGTAATCTAACAAATAAAGCTTGCCTGAAGATCAGAGTACAGAGCTAAGCCACTAGTTAGCCATAGAGCCAAGCAGTGGTGGCTCACACCTTTAATCCCAGCGTTCGGAGACAGAGGCGCAGACAAATCCCTGTGAGTTCAAGGTCACCCTGGGCTACACGAAATTGATCCAGTCTAAAAGAGAAACAACTGGTGGTGGCTCAAACCATTAATTCCAGTATTTGGGAGTCACATGCCTTTAATCCTAGCACTAGGGAAGTAGAGACAGAAAGGGATATTGTAGCACAAATGATAAAAAAACCAGGTTGGGGTTCAACCTGGAGACAGACAAGCAAAGCAGCTAGCTACTTTCTCTTATCTCCACCTCAGACTGAAAATGGGTGAGATATGGTCTCCTCTAATCCTGAAGACGCCATACTCCTTTATATTCCTCTCTGCCCAGCCATATCGCTCCTGTCTCCACCTCCCTAGCGCTGGGATTAAAGGCGTGGGATCCCAAATGCCATGAGCATCTTTGTGAGAGCTCTGTTTCTATTTTAGACAGAGTCAATCGCTTGTTGCCCAGGTGGCCTTGAACTCAAGAGGTCCATCTGCTTCTGTGGTCCCACCCCCAAGATTAAACCCTAGTCCTGGGATTAAAGGTGTGTGCCACCACTCCCTGGCCTGTATGGTTGCTTTGCTCTCTGATCTTCAGGCAAGCTTCATTTATTAAAACACAATATATACCACTATAGGATATGGTCAGGCGGAAAGAGGAATATAAAGTGGGAGGAGACAGGCGCTCAGATGCAGTCTGCAGTCTGAGGATTCATAGAGCCAGGATCACCCCTTCAGTTGAAGGATTCAGTAGAGGTAAAAGGTCTCTCTAGTGTCTGGCCGCTCTGCTTCTCTGATCTTTGTCATTAACCCCTATATCTGACTCTGGGTTTTTATTATTAATAGCAGTTAGAATTTAAGCCACATGTGTGTGTTTTGGAGGGTATGAGTGTGAGGTCAGAGGTGCTCATTTGGTGTTCTCTGTCACTCTCAATCTTATTTCCTTGAGAGATGTTCTCTCACAGAATCTGGAGCTAAGTTGGTGGCCAGCAAGTTCTTGAGATCCTCCTATCTTAACAGAAGCTCTGAAAAAATGTCTTCATGAAATCAGAAATATGTTTGGATGGTAAAAACCTTAGAACAATGTGAAACATCACACAGGGAGAGCTGGAGAGATGACTCAACATTGAAGACTTGTTCTTGTCGAGGACCTGGGTTTGATTCCCAGCACCCACATGGTGGCTCACCACCATCTATAACTCTAATCCCAGGGGATCCCATGCCTTCTTCTGACTTCCACAGGCACCAGGCACATACATGGTGCACATGTAAGAAAAACACTCATATGCATAAAATAAATCTAAGCCATGCAGTGGTGGCACATGCCTTTAATCCCAGCATTTGGGGGGCAGAAGCAGACAGATTTCTGTTGAGTTCTAGGCTACACAGAAAAATCCTTTCTTGAAAAACAAAAAATAAAATAAAATAAATAAATCTAAAAAAACCCCCAGCAAAACAAACAAAAGAGCCTCAACTCCTTGGGTGCTGACATGCTAACACAGTTGAAAAGCCAGAGCTGACTTACAACTGTTTCTGCCAAGCAAAAATTCTTTTACTGCTAAAGTGACTGTTGTGTTTGAGATTCACAGAGCTATAGTTTTACCTGGACCTGTGTGGAAGTGGTGGTAGCAGCCACAGCCGCCTGTGCCTGCTCCTGCTCCTGGTAGTACTGAGAGGCTCGTCTGTCCTCCTCCTCTTGGAGTTTCTTCGCCAACTCCAGGTCACTGATTCCTTCTGGGATCTGCTCCCAGTTGATCTCTTGGCTCTGCTGTTCTTGCTGCAGTGACAGTGCCATAAGGTAGTCCTGAGGAGTTCAATCACAACGCTTCAGCTTTGAGATGTGACCCAGGAACAGACACCCACTATGAGTCTGAGAATGACTTTTACAGCATAGGCCTTTAAAGCTCTATTTCTAAGGACTTTCTTCTTTGTAGAGCTACAGATTTCCTTCATTATTATCACGGTTCTACACAGTTTTAGCATTTAGTTTAAAATCTTTTCTAGAAGCAATAAATAAGTCATATAAGAAAGCTATTGAAGAGCCGGGTGGTGGTGGTGCACGCCTTTAATCCCAGCACTCGGGAGGCAGAGGCAGGAGGATCTCTGTGAGTTCGAGGCCAGCCTGGTCTACAAGAGCTAGTTCCAGGACAGGAACCAAAAGCTACGGAGAAACCCTGTCTCGAAAAATCAAAACAAAAAAAAAAAAAAAAAGGAAAAGAAAGCTACTGAAGGGCTGGAGAGATGGCTCAGCAGTTAAGGGCATTGCCTGCTCTTCCAAAGGTCCTGAGTTCAATTCCCAGCAACCACATGGTGGTTCACAACCATCTGTAATGAGGTCTGGTGCCCTCTTCTGGCATACACACAGACAGAATACTGTATACATAATAAATAAATAAATATTTTTAAAAAAAGAAAGCTATTGAAAAAAGTTCCCATTTTCAAAAGAAACACGTGAGCAAGGAACATGCAGAAAAGGCAGAAAAGCAGACGTGAGAGCTGAAATCACTGTAACAGATGTAACTGTGGAGTATTTATAGCCTCTAGTATGTTCCACATTCACATAGAAATTCAAACATATCTCCCACCCTCCAAAACTATTTTAAGCTTTTTATTTTTCATTTAGCATTGTTTTTAAATAGTTTAAGAACTTCATAAGATTCTTTGCTCAGTTCTCTCCTCCTCCCCCAGACTGTTTTGCTCTGCTCTGACCAGGTCTTATGAAGTATCTCAGGCTGGTCTTTCAGATCTGTGCGCCTGGGCATCCCGAGGGCCGGGACTACAGCTAATACCATATTCAGCTCAAAGAATGATTCGGGTTTTTATTTTACATTATTTAGTTACTCATTTTTTTCCTGCATGTATGCCAGAGCTCCTGGAACTAGAGTTACAGACAGATGTGAGCCTCCATTTGTTGCTGGGAATTAAACCTGGTCTTCTGGAAGAGTAGCCTGAATGAACTGAACCATCTCTCCAGTCCTTAGTTACTCATTTTTGAGGAAGACCTGGCTCACCTCAAAGTTGCCTGTGAGTGGAAGCCAGGACAACCGCAGTGTCATCCACGTTTCTCTCTTTCTGTGTGTGTGAGGGTGGAAGTAGTACAAGTATGTGCCTGTGTGCACACTTGCTGGGCAGAGCAGGACACTGGTTATCTTTCTGCACTGAAACAGTCTGTATTAACTGTCTCGAGACAGGGTGTCTTAGTGAATTAGAGGTTCATCTTTTGGACTAAGCCAAGCCAGGTAGTCAGCTCTCAGGAGACACTTGTTTCCATCCCTAATGCTGGGGTTACAGGGATATGTTGCCATACTCAACTTTTTACATGGACGTTGGGAATTTGAACTCAGGTTTTCATGCTGGCCGGTGAGTCCCAGGGATCATCTTGTCTCTGCCTCCCAGCACTGAGATTACAAGTGTATGTGACCATTTCCAGCTTTCTACATGGGTGCTGGGGATTGAACTCAGGTCCTATGAGTGGGCAGCAGGTACTTTATAAACTGAGCTATTTTCCTAGCCCCAAAAGATGATTTTTAAAGCCAAAGTAGCTATTGTCGAATTCAATTACTGGGTAGTTATATCTTCTAGCTACATACCGAGATTATCTCCTATGAGAAGTTAATTTTGGTCAAACTTATACCAGATTTATTATTTTTTACGTTTATTTACTTACTTATTATCTCTCACTGGGTGGTGGTAGTGCATACCTTAGTCCCAGCACTTGGAGGCAGAGACAGGTGAATCTCTGAGTTCGAGGACAGCCTGGTCTACAGATCGAGGACAGCCAGGACAATGTGGAGAAGAGAGAGAGAGAGAGAGAGAGAGAGAGAGAGAGAGAGAGAGAGAGAGAGAGAGAGAGAGAGAGAGAGAGAGAGAGAGAGAGAGCCCCTCACTGTGTCTATGTTTCAGCTCCTCCTGCCAAGTCCGATGACTGGAGTTCAGTTCCTAGTACCCATGGTTGGTAGGAAAGGACAGATCTGTACACTGTCCTTTGACTTCCAGGTACACTGTGATATACATATTCACTCACAAACAAACTAAGTAAAGAAATACAATAAAATGGTTCATGCGGTTTCCACATTTAATCTTCAACATAATTGATCTAGTGTAATTAGAGTGAAAATCAAAGTCCTCACTATGACCCGTCAACACAATCCACCTTCTGAATCATAGTGTATAATTGATGTTCACAGAGAATTTATAGAATGATCACTTTCCTATTTAGGAAATGTGAGGAGAACTCACAGGTAAATTAATGGATGAATAGTCTGGCAGTGGTGGCGCACGCCTTTAATCCTATCACTCAGAGGCAGAGGCAGGTGGACCTCTGTGAGTTTGAGGCCATAGTGTTCTTTATAGTGAGTTTCAGGACAGCCAGGAACCCTGGCTTCAAAAACACACAAATAAATAAAATTTATGCATGAATCAAAAGTTTTAGATAAACAAACTGACACTTGAAAAGAATTTGCTTTTCCTTGTTGACACCAGATCTTGCTATGTTGCCCAGGCTGGTTCCAACTTGTGAGCTCAGTGACATCCCCCAGTCTCCCAAGCAGCTGTGCACATCACCTTGCCTCAGTGAAGAATATGCACTTTAGTGAGGTATGGTGGCACAAGTCTTTAGTCTCAGCATTTGAGAAACAGAGGCAGGCAGATCTCTGAGTTCTGGTCTACATAGGGAGCTCCAGACAAGTCAGGGTATAGTGAGACCATATCTCAAAAAGGGGGGGAGGGAGGAAGAAAAAGAATATGCACTTTAGACAATGCGATGGGTGGTGGGGAAAAACAATTTTACCTGATCGATTTGGTCTTGTTGACCTTTGTACACAGTCTCAGGATCTGAAGGAGGTCGAAGATGGAATTCTGAGTCACAAAAATTCCCATCACCATCTACATTGTGCAGGCTTTCCCAGACAACTTTTTCTTCAGTAAGAAACCCCTGGTCTGTTACCAACAAATACAGTTGACCCTTAATCAGAAACAACAAATGAAAATTTGTTAAATTTTCCTAAACTAGCCAACATTATATTAAGGAATATGTTTAAAGTCATATGTCTGAAGTACAGTAATTATTCTATCTAGTGCAATCCAATAAAGAGCCCAAGCAGATAGCTTCTCTGCTCAAATTCATCTGGTTTTGCCTGGAGCTGGTAGTCAACACATCACAATGGAACAGGAGGAACCTTCTGGCATGCTAACTGACAAATAGCTCTGGGGCTTACAATCTCATTTCACAAAACAGAGAGATACAACTAGAAAGCATATGCAAAAAATTCTACATTGTCTGGTTTTATTTACTTAAAAAATTAAGCTGATAGGACCAATCTAACCCAAACCAGCCTTTCCCTTTCTGTGTACCATTTTGCTCCCTTAAACATCAACAAAAAGCCCCAAACTATGTGTTTGTTTGTGGCTGGTGCACAAGTGCAGTGCCCCATGGGGCCAGAAGTACGTCAGATCCTCAAGCAGGAGCTCTGTGAGGCAAGTGCATGTTCTTAAACGGAGACACACTCCAGCCCATTTGTATGTGGGAGTGCTCCACCACTCAACTACACATGTATTATTTAATCTGCTATTATTTAATGAACAACATGCTGTCCTTTGGCCCCTTCTTAGGGAAGGACACACTTCTGCCTGTGGTGGAGTCACTCCCTGCTCCTGCTCCCCATTCTCCTCCCCTTTCTTACCTTTAAAATAAATTTCTCATTTATCAGTCACTTTTAAAACAACTAAATGGATTTTCACTTAATGTTAAATGTTAAAATTCTGTGGGGAAGAAGCTATCACTCTTAGTCAAAGTGTAAAAAGAATTAACAAATTATTGTTGTATTTATTTATTTAGTAGTGCTGGAGAATGAATCCAGGGCTTTGTAGAACCTGCTAAGCAAGTTTCTTTACCACTCTGCTACTCCTCAAACCTCATATTTGTTTCTTACCAACTTTAGCATAACCCAGAACACTACTTTTTGTTTCTAATCTCTAACAGGAAAAAAGTAAGCAAAAGCAAACCTGATAGCCTATTTCCCCCTCATTACAATGCACAGATAGATAGATTCCTTTTAAAATCACAGGTTGCTCTGTATGGTGGTACATGTCTTTAATCCTGCACTCAGGAGGGAGGGAAAGAAGGGGGGATGGAGAGTGAGAAAGAGAGACACAGAGAAAGAGAGAGGTGGATCTCTGTGAGTTCAAGGCCAACCTGGTCTACCAGTGAGTTCCAAGACAGCCAGGGCTATGTAGGGAGACCCCGTTTCAAAACAAACAAATAATATAGTGAAATCACATACTGATTTCAGTAGCGTGGGACAGATACCCACACTTCATTTCATATTTATGCTTTGTTTCTAACATCTTTAGGATCTTCACTTTTTCTCTCTCTAATGAGCCTGCCAATGTTTTAAAACAGTCAAGTCTCCAACACTGAAGGAAATAAAAATTGGGGGGAGCAGTGGAATTGTTTCAGGGGTAAAAGACAACCTGCATTTGATTCCTGGGACCCAAATGGTAGAAAGAGAGAGAACTGATTTGCTAAAGTTGTCCCCTTACCTCCACATGTGGACCATGGCAGACAAGTGTCTGTGCCTCAGTGGTCACACAACGTTGTACACTCCCCAATAGTAATGAATAACAAACAAGCAAACACACAAAACAACCCAAGAGCCAGATGCAGGTGCAGTGGTCTGTGACTATGGTACTAGTGCAAGGGAACTAGAGGTGGAAACATCATTTGGGTCCTGGATTTTGAGGTTGAGCTAGCAATGTATATAGTCTGAGGCCAAGCCTGGTGGTGGAATGCTTGCATCCTGGAATTTAGGAGGCAGGTAAATCTCTATGTGTTCAAGGACAGCCTGATCTACACAGTGAGTTCCAGGCCAGCCAAACCTACATAGTAAAATCGCCTCATAAGACAAAATATAACAAAAACATGAAAAACGCCAACCTTGGGATCCATACCTAGAACCCTAAATCCCCTACAGGAAGGAGCCATTACCCTTATATTCAATAATATCTCCTATTTGGCAAACTATATATATATACGTATATATATGTATGTATATATACGTGTATGTATATATATATACAAGCTTCTCTTAATGTTTATTTCTTTTATGTATGTGTGTGTGTAACAATCACATGTCTTGGGTTCCAGATCCTCTGAAAGAACAGCCAGTGCTCCTAACTGAAGCATCTCTCTAGCACTCAGCAAATCATTTCTAGGAGTGCCTGCTACTGCCTTCTCCATTCCAACCACTCTTAAGCAACTCCAATTCTTTTGCTGCCATTCTGGTCCCCTCCTTCCACTCTACCCTCAGAGTTCGTATCTCTTCTCCCCTAGCTCCCCTGCTGTCTCACTCTTAACCCCCCCCCCGCCCCACCCCAGTGCCCTCTTCTTTCTCAGCTGTCTTTACTAATGTTTCTTTCTTGAGTTGACCCTTTAAAAAGCTGACATTCATTAAATCTCAATCCTAGGTTCTCTCTTCTGAGTCCTTTTCTTTTTTTGTTTTTTCGAGACAGGGTTTCTCTGTAGCTTTGGAGACCTGGAACTAGCTCTTGTAGACCAGGCTGGCCTCGAACTCACAGAGATCCACCTGCCTCTGCCTCACAAGTGCTGGGATTAAAGCCATGGGCCACCACTTTTCTTATAACCCCCTTCCAAAATTACAGTAGTTTCTTGTAAATCCTAAAGTTCTATCTGTATGTCCAAAGCATTTACTCAGTATTTCCACTTTGAATGTCACCTCAGAAGTATCTTAAACCCTTAACATTGTATCTATCTATCTATCTATCTATCTATCTATCTATCTATCTATCTATCTATCTATCTCTATTTCTTTCTTTTTTGTTTGTTTGTTTGTTTGTTCTGTAACTCTGTCTGTCCTGGAACTTGCTGTGTAGATCAGGTTGGCCTTGAACTCACAGAGGTTCACCTATTTCAGCTTCCTAAGTGTTAGGATTGAAGGTGTGAGCCACCATGCCTCACTATCACCATCTACAGAGGACCCAGAAATCACTTATTTTTCAAATCCAATGAAGATATTTGGCTGATCTATCTCCTGACCCACTCTGGAATCTTTCCACATTGTATAGTCATTACTACCCCTTGTCCAAATCACTATAACCTCCTTCCTTTATCTCTTGGAGTGTCTCCTAACTAAATTCTACATCCACTCTCAAAGTTTAAAGTAAATTAATGTCACACAAGAGACATGAGAGCGCATGACACTAGTACAGTATTAAGCTACAGCATAAACTTAATAGGAAATCTTCGAAGCAGAATAAAAGACAGAACATACATATTTTCTGAGCTCCTATGACATAGATAGGCCTACTTGGTCTATATATAGGCACATCCTCTTCAGCCACACAAAACTGGGGATACCTAGCTGGTCAGTAAAGGCTTCCTGGCTGGGAACAAGGCTTTAACAGAACAGAGAACATCAGAAGCAATGTAGCTCTATGGTACAGTGCTTACCTAGCACATATGAGGTGAGGGGTGGGAGGGGAGGGAAGAGTGAGAGAAAGCTCTCCATCACCAAAGACAGTCAGAGACCTTGTTTTCCCAAAGGACTATTTCATTCCAACTCACTCTTGGGCCAAAAGAAGAAGAAAAGAAATACCAGGATCATTAAGAAAACACAGTTCATCCAGGTGGTGGTGGCACATGCCTTTAATCTCAACACTCAGGAGGCAGAGGCAGGTGGCTCTCTGAGTTTAAGGACAGCCTGGTCTACAGAGCAAGTTCCAGGACAGCCAGGGCCACACAGAGAAACCCTGTGTCAAAAAACAAAAACAAAAAACAAAAGTCAGAAAATAATCTTTCTTCTAAGCTTCCACTTCACAATTCTCTTTTGCTGAGATCACCTTCAGGGCCTTTGCACGCATGCTGCTAGTTACTTCTGCTTAGTTATTCTTTTTTTGTGGTGAACCGATTCAACTCAGATTTCAGATGCTTGCCTGCCTTCCTTCCTTCCTTCCTTCCTTCCTTCCTTCCTTCCTTCCTTCCTTCCTTCCTTCCTTCCTTCCTTCCTTCCTTCCTTCCTTCCTTCCTTCCTTCCTTCCTTCCTTCCTTCTTCTCCTTTTTTGTAGTGCTCTGGAGGCTGAATATAGGGTCTTGTGTATGTTGGGCAAGTGCTCTACCACTGTTGGCTTTTGGCTTTCCGTTTGTGACCTTTTCAGGGGAATCTTTCCAGATAAAATCCTGATAAGAGCTCTCAGAACTTTGGTATGTGTCCTTGACAGAAGTATCTTAGCTGCAAATGTCAGGAACCCTGGCTGTTGTTTCTATGGCTACACTTGTCAGGGTTAGCTTAGCTTTGTTAATGAATCAGTGGATCCAAGGTCTGAAGAGGAAAAGTAAAACAAGATGACAGAGCAGCCATTGGGATCTGACATCTTTTTGCTTTAGATTCTTGAGGAATGTGAATGACTCTTATCTTAGATCTTACACACTCCTAACTATGAAGCAATAAGATGAAGTGTACTTTTTAAAAATATGACAGTCATAGAAGAGCTGTGGCTTTGGGGTACTCTTTCATTAGCAAACAAATCATTTTACACTATCCCATGTCACCCATTGATAAAAAAGCATGGATGGAAACATGAAGATGTGATTTATGGTGTCAATAAGCTACCTTCATTTAGAAAATAAGCAGACATTCACATGGGAGACAAACTGGTAACAAGACACAAAACAGAAAGAGCTCCATAAGGACAGTGTGGCCACTAACAGGACGGTTGCCGCAGGAGTCCTCAGTCTTAGACTCACATTCAAATCACCTGGGGAGTGCTTGAGCTACTGATGCAGGACAGTGTGCAGCATAACGGTGGGGTGCCTGCGTACCATTTGTAAAGCACTGGGTCTAATCCTTGAGATTGCAAAAACCAAACAGAAAACAAAACCTGGTGTTCAGATCTCACCTCCTTTAGAGATTCTGATTTAATTGCATTAGTGGTAAATTCTGGACACTGTT
>NC_022012.1:68828744-68835802 GCF_000317375.1 Microtus ochrogaster | reverse complement strand
CTTCCTTCCTTCCTTCCTTCCTTCCTTCCTTCCTTCCTTCCTTCCTTCCTTCCTTCCTTCCTTCCTTCCTTCCTAGCAATCCAGATAGGTCTAGGATATAATCATGGCTGAGAATCACTATTTTAAGTAGAAAAGGGGTACCTTTCAGTAAGTTAGTATTCGAATGCTTCTTTAAGGATGGGTAATTTTGGGATAGGCAAGCAGAAGTGAGGAGAGCTTCCCAAATAGTATGAAACAATAAGAATGACAGTAAATGAGAACACATTAAACTCATATAGGATGAGAACTGTGGCAGAGGGGACCTGCGTTTTTTAAAAATATTTATTTATTTATTATGCATACAATATTCTGTCTGTGTAAGACCTTGTTACAGATGGTTGTCCGCCACCATGTGGTTGCTGGGAATTGAACTCAGGACCTTTGGAAGAGCAGGCAGTGCTCTTAACCTCTGAGCCATCTCTTCAGCCCCGGGACCTGCGTTTTATCCTCTAGGATTGGTGCTAATTGAACATTTGTGCTGTATTATCAGCATGGTAAGAACAGCATTCTGCCATAGGAGTCTAGGTTGATGATGAATACCTGAGCTAGATCAGATGTTACCTGTAAAATCAAGAGACAGATCTAAGAGATGACTAAAAGGGATGGATTCCTAAGAGAGTGTGTGTGTGTGTGTGTGTCTGTGTGCAAAACCATAAACACACTGATAATTTTTAACAAAAGTCAACATTGTCATAAAGATAATTTGTGTATGTCTCAGGGTGGGGAATCTACTTATGTAACCCAGGCTGGACTTGAACTTGCAATCCTTCTGCTCAGCCTCTTCAGTAGCTTTCATTACAAGCAAGCACCAACACATTCCAGTTTAGGGCAAATCTTAATTCTAACTTCTAATATCTTTTAATGCTTAAAATAAAATCCTTCATTCATAGTCACCCTGGTTTTAGCTCCAGGTATTTTGCTTCCTCTAAGTAAGAAATAACCTAGCTAGGTATGATTACACATGCCTGTAATTCCAGTGTTCCAAAGACTGAGGCAGAAAGATATCAAATTCAAGGCTAGTGTGAGTTACCCAGTGAAATCCTCTCTCCAAGAAAGTAGAAAAGTAAACACTTGAATGCAATAATCTGAGATAAAAAAAAAGTTGAGACTACATTTAAAACAAAAGCTGATCAAGGTAACATTTCAATTGCTAATTCATCCCATTCTAATGCAGTATTTAATAATAATTACCTTCACAACTTGATGGCTAAGGAATATTATGATCAATCTTATTCTGTAGCAGGTCAAAACACATCTCTAAATCAAGCTCCTTTGATAGGGAGTAAAAAATAATATCTGTTTCTATATCCTACCTTGTGTTTTGTCATGGTGCTAAAATGGTTATTCCGAAAGAACACACAGAGCTCTCCTTCCTGAACGGTTGAAGTCAGTTCACATAATCCATGGTACGTCAGTTGAGTGGCTGTATTGTTTAGAAACTGCTCAGCTACAAAGCCTATGGAACCAATGTGTACTATGAGAAGGAGGAATTTCAAAGTCAGAAAGTTACTTTTCCTATTTACATTTGTTCCAACTGTATACAAAGGCCAATTTTCCTGTTACATAATGGCCCCCAGATTGGAGATGCATCTTTCTAATTTTCTTATGGGAGCAGTGTCCCTGATCATTCCTGTCCTGAAGAAACAGTGATGTGAAACCTCTTTCATCCACAAGTATAGTCTCTTAGGAAAACTCTTTCACTCTTTCAGGTGGTTTACAAGAGACACAGACACAATAAAACAACAGGGAAGTTACTCTACAACATTTTATAAGAGAGGTAAGCCAGGCATGGTGGTGTAAGCGTTCAATCTCTGTGAGTTCAAGGCCAGCCTGGTCTAAAGAGTGAGTTTTCCAGACTATCCCAGGCTATACAGTGAGATCCTGTTTCAAAAAACCAGAGAGAGACAGAAAGAGAGACAGAGAGACACACATTCATGCAGAGAGTGACAGAGCACACCAAGAGGTGCAGACAAGAGGTGAAGTTGAGTTTGTTTTAAAAGATACTTCAATAAGAAGCTGAAAATAACTGGTGGGAATCTTGGCAAGCCCGGTATAGCTGGTCAAGGCAGGTTAGGGCACTCCTTTTCCACTACTTTTTGTCAGGCACTTGGCAGGACAAAGGAGTTATAGAACGTTACAATGCAGCACAAAAACAAGGACTTGCGTTAGGGAGAGGAGAGTTTGAGGGTTACAGCACACTTGTGTTTATACATTGGGAAATAAGAGTTCCCCTTCATGTTATTGTTGTCACCTTGTTCAGCAGAACATATTCAAGCTTTTACTATTATGTACCACATTGAAGAATGCACTGTTTGCTCAAAAGTACTCCTGGTTGCAGTATCCATGCTCATAAATGCTTCCTTGATAAAATACAAAAAATTCACTGGAGACAGAGCAGACTACCATTATGTTGGTGTGAAATTAAAAAATGAACACTAGATACATCTTTTATAGAATACGAAATAGGCTCACAAATAGATGATTTGCCCAAACTGGCTATGACAAAGTGAAGACTGGGACCATAGGAATTAATATTGGTATTAAATGTTACCAATTTAGTGCAGAGATGATTGTGAATTCCACCTGAATTACATATTGCCCCGAACCATAAGGTATAAACTTATTAAGAATTTAAAAATACAATATTTCCTAATTCTTTTGTTGTCTCTTAAATGGTAAGTTTAGTCCAATATAGGTTCAATTTTGAATAGCTAATTTTTAAACAGAAGAATAACAGCTAATAAGTAACAAAAACAATAACCACCATAATCATAATTGATTCAGTTAAAAACCAATGGTTCCAAGTATATTGGGTATACAACTCTTAGAAAAAAAAGGCTATTCACACAGTTTCAAAGTCTAATGACAGATTATTAATTACACATTATTACTTATTAATTACAAAGCAAAAGGATAATTTTACAATAAAGATATATGACCTATTTTACCTCACTCAAGTTTAAATGTAACTAATAATGAATAATCTGACTCATGCACCCAATTTGATGCAATTAAAAAGATTACTATAGAGGACATCATCTGGGTGGCATTCCAACCAAAATTATATCGCCTGTATCTACTCATAAGAGAACAATCAGATAAATCAAAATTGGGGCTAGTCTATAAAATACTGGCCTTCACTATTTAAAAAATGTTAGTAGAGAAGAGTGGGAGTAGATGAGGGCTGAGTAGAGAGAGGTGGTAGGGAGGGGGAAGAGAACAATGCCACAAACGCATGAAAGTATAAAAGGGGGCTGGAGATATGGCCCAGTGGTTAAGAGTACATACTGATCTTGCAGAGGACCCAAGTTTGGTTTCTAGCACCTACCTAGGATTGCTCACAACTGCCTATAACTCCAGGGGATCTAAAGCCCCTTTCTGCTCAGTAGTCACCCCCCCCCACACACACACAAAATGAGTTTTAAAAAGTTTAAAAGAATAGCTTGGCTAGTGGTAGAACTTTGTGTCAATGCCCTTCCTTTGTAGGGGGTGTGGAGGGTGGCAGGTTTGTCTGACTTGAGCTTGTGTCAGTCTCATGCGTACTGTCACTGTCACAGTCTCTATGAATTCATATGTGCATCTGCCCTGTTGTGCCTGGACAATGCTGTTTCCTTAAAATCATCCACCACCTCTGGCTCTTCCACTCTTCCACTCCCATACAGATGCCTGAACTTTGACAGGGAGAGAATATGGTAAGACATCTCTTTCAGGGCTGAATACTCTAAAGTCTCTCTCTCTCTCTGCTTGTTGTCCAGCAGTGGGTCTTTGTGTTAATTACTATATGCTATAAGGAGCTTCTCTGATGTGGGTTAAGCAAGACATTGATCTATGGGTATAGCAATGTGTCATTGGGAATTGTTTTATTGCTGTGTTCATTTAGCAGAATAGTAGGATTTCCCTGGGCCCATGACCTATATAATGTCAGGTTCTTGGCCTCATTGACAGTCTAAAGTATGGGTTTCATCTCATAGAGTGGACCTTACGTCACACCAAAAAATAGTTGGTTATTCCTACAGTAGTCATGCCACTAATTGTACCAGTGGCACATCTTGCAGGCAGGTTGTTATTACAACTCACAGGGTTTGTAACTGGGTGAGACTGATGACTACTTTACTTCTCCAGTAGTGTATGTAGCACCTCCTACCGCTATGAATGCTAGCCAGCAGAGGTGAAGCTTGCAGTTGAGTACCAGCTAGATTCTCTAGAGAGAGGGAAAAATCAGTTTACTTCAATGGAGTGACACTGGGTATATCCCCACACTCCAGGCCAGACTCCATACTCAGGAGTGGTTGACCAATATTCTATGTGAATGTATGACTTTATGCCTGAAGAGGGAATAAGATTCCACTATTGATGGTTATGAGCCACCATGTGGTTATGTAGTCGCTTGGAATTGAACTCAGGACCTCTGGAAGAGCAAACAATGCTCTAAACCACTGAGCCATCTCTCCAGCCCCTGGCTTTTCTTTTTTAAAGAGAAAGAACATATAGTTGGGTGGATAGGGAGAGGAAAGGATCTGGAAGAAGTTGGGGATCAGGGAAGAATACGATAAAATATGTATGAAATTCTCAAAGAATGAAACAAAGGTTTAAAATGAGGCATAAAAGAAAGGAAAAGAAAAACAGGGATCTATTCTAAATCCAGAGATTGAAGCTGTTGCAACTGCTAACTGATCCTTGGCTGGAGTGTACATTGAAAGAGATGGAAAGTTAGAGGTAATGGTTAAAAAAAACCAGGAAATGAACACACAAATAATGTCCTACGTAACACAGCAGTAACATTGCCTTGCCCAAGGTCATTGGATCATAATAGAGAAGTCACACAGAATTCTTTCTTTTAATGATGATACACTTCAGTGATGTGACACTCACAACTAACTCTAATATTATTTAGTAGGAAAAAATATGTTGTGTAGGATTACAGAAAAAGGGCAAGTATTCAATGCTTGAACAACTGGTGAATTAAGAGCTTGTGAATGTTCACCAAGAGAGTCTTTAGGGTTTTGAGAATTCTCAAAATAAAAGTTGGGCAAAAATTATGGTTTTACTTCATAAATTAATAATGATCGCCACTACTTAATAAAGGCAGTATGAATGCAATTGGATAAAGGCAGTATGAATGCAATTGGAAAAAAGTTTGGGCAAATGAATAAATATCCTGGAGTCAGTTTACTAAGTATGTGTTTATCCTAGGAATAGTTGTTAAGATGTTACTTTAAAAGAGTGTGAAACTAAATGACTGTCTTTGGGTGAGTATGGCAGCTGGTACTGTGGGGGTTTTCTAATTGATTCTTATTTTTGTGTCACAAGCAATCATTATAACAACCAGATCAAGAAGATATGGCCAGTCAAAAGAGAAAACAGACAATGAACACTCTGTTCACTGTACCAATGCTGTGCTGTGCTCACAAAGTGTCAGCACCAAGAGAAAGGCTGCTTCTGCCGACACCAGCTATGTAACATTCTTCCCCATCAAGAAGAATGCTAGCAAGAGTATTTTTTATATTCTAAGACTTTATGGCATATGAAATGATTGGATTTAAAAAAGTAGTTGTCATTTAAGATTAAAGCTTCTAAGACTAGAGATAAACAAGTTTGGATACTTTATTGGTTCAAAAGGAAGATACAGTCAAAGGCTACATACAAAAAAGAACTAGACTACTTCTTGAACATGAATCAAGTTGGTGTGACCATGAACCATGTGAGAAGAAGTTGTTGGAATGTGAGTCAAAACCAGATGACTCTTCCTTGTTTGTGTGAACTTTGGGGCCTTATACAAGTCATGACTGGTATTATTTAAACACACTACATATTGCTATTTCTTGCCACCAGAAAACTAGTCTAGGTTTCTAACTGTGATAAACTTCACACACGATTACTTCTTAGTATAAAAATCATATGGAGTATCACTGCTATCAAATTGGACTATCTAGGACTTTATAATAAACACGCATGGTATATGTACCTGAACATTCCATGCACTGCAGAACAGCTGATTCCGTCTTGTTTTTGCCAAGATATTCTTTCCAATTATCCATTCTATGTTCCTATACCTACCCATTATCCTGGGAAGTCAGTGTCAGAGAGGCAATGACTTACATTGTCATGTTAGGGGAAAAAGAGAAGTGATGGAGGAACTAACTGACTTTCCCAAATTAATTATATTTAATTAGTGTGTTACCAACTCCTACCCTTGTAGAGTTGCAGCCTGGCATGGGAAGGATATTGTCAGGTTGTTTCCAGTGGCTTCTCACCCATAAACTGCCCACCCAAACTCTCTTTCATGATATCATTCTGCTTCTTACCACTTTTTGAATCTCACTGTTCTTTTAATTATCACAGAACAGTAGAATTATATATTTTTTATTTATGGTTTTTCAAGACAGGGTTTCTCTGTAGCTTTAGAGCCTGTCCTGTAACTAGCTCTTATAGTCCAGGCTGGCCTCAGACTCACAGAGATCCTCCTGTCCCTGCCTCCCAAATGCTGGCAAGAATTATATTTTTTAAATTGTTATTATTATTGTGTGTGTGTTGTGCATGCACATTGCTAGATGCAAGTGGAAGTTAGAGGCCAACTTTCAGGAATTGGCTCTTTCCTTCTGCCATGGGTTCTGGGGATCAAACTCAGATTATAAGGTTTGTTGTGGGAAGTGCCTTTAATTCTGAGCAATATCACCAACCCTAGAATGATGGAGGAAGGTCATTGGTTAATTAATAAACTGCTTGGCCCTGATAGGTTAGAACATAGGTGGGTGGAGTGAACAGAACAGAATGCTGGGAGGAAGAGGAAGTGAGGTAAGATGCCTCAGAAAGACGCCATGCCTCTCGCCTCAGGGGCAGATGCGATGAAGCAAGCCACCAAGTCAGACATGCTGAATCTTTCCCAGTAAGACTGGTGCTACACAGATTATTAGAGATGGGTTGATCGGGATATGAGAATTAGCCAGTAAGGGCTAGAACTAATGAGCCAAGCAGTGTTTAAAAGAATACAGTTTGTGTGTTGTTATTTTGGGGCATAA
>NC_022012.1:68813754-68828644 GCF_000317375.1 Microtus ochrogaster | reverse complement strand
TCTTTCCTTCTGCCATGGGTTCTGGGGATCAAACTCAGATTATAAGGTTTGTTGTGGGAAGTGCCTTTACTTCCGAGCAATATCATCAATTCTAGAATGATGGAGGAAGGTCATTGGTTAATTAATAAAGAAACTGCTTGGCCCTGATAGGTTAGAACATAAGTAGGTGGAGTGAACAGAACAGAATGCTGGGAGGAAGAGGAAGTGAGGTAAGATGCCTCAGAAAGACGCCATGCCTCTCGCCTCTGGGGCAGATGCGATGAAGCAAGCCATCAAGTCAGACATGCTGAATCTTTCCTGGTAAGACTGGTGCTACATAGATTATTAGAGATGAGTTGATCGGGATATGAGAATTAGCCTGTAAGGGCTAGAACTAATGAGCCAAGCAGTGTTTAAAAGAATTCAGTTTGTGTGTTGTTATTTTGGGGCATAAGCTAGCCAGGCCGGGAGCCAGGTGGCAGGAATGCAGCCCGCAGCTTCCCCAACACTAGAATAGTATAATTCTAATAGTATATTGGGTGTTGTTGATAAAGAAGATTTCATAGATAGAAATTTTTTAAAGGCTTCCTTTCAGGTATACATCTGACATCGGGAATATAGAAAGGAGTACATTTAGTGAGTAGAATTCTGCATATGGAGAGAAAAAAGATTTTCTTGTTTGTTTTGAGATGATTTCACAAGGTAGCCCATACTGGCTTGGGACTCACTAAGTAGCTACACTGCTCAGGCTGGATTCAAACTCAAGGCAGTCTTCCTATCTCAGATTCTAAAGCACTGGGATTAGAGGAGGCATGAGACACTATAACTGGTAGAAAACATTTTTATGATGGCTTTATTGCTTGTTTCCTTCCTAAAATTTAAACATTTTGCCTTAAGTTATAATAAAACAGATATCACTCAAATCAATTATCAATGCTCCTATATGTTCCTGTTATTTTTTCAAGTAAAAGGCAGATATAAACTTTTATTACTTGCATTTTTGCATAAATATATTAAACTCCTAGATAATTAACACAATTAGTAGGACTCTTAGTTAATATGAGATTCATGCATACATCTTTTTATATGATCGCATATAGTTTTTGATGTGGGATTTCCCTCTGTATGTTGTGATTACCATTGGTTAATAAAGGAACTGCTTTGGACCTATAGTAGAGCTATAGGGGAACAGAACGAGGTGGGGAAAACTAAACTAAATGCTGGGGAAAAGAAGGGCAGAGTTAGAGAGAAGCCATGCATCTGTAGCCGGAGACAGATGCACTGAAACTTTGCTGGTAGGCCACGACCTTTGGGTGATTAATGGAGATGGTTAAATTAAGATATAAGAGTTAGACAATAAGAAGTGAGAGCTAATGGGCCAAGCAATGATTTAAATAACATAGTTTCTGTGTGATTATTTGGGGGTTAAGCAGCTGGGAACTAACTAGCAGCATCCTCCAACAAGTTTTTTTTTTTTTTTTTTTGGTTTTTTTGCTTGTTCTTTGGTATGTGTGATGTTCCTGTGGATGACCAGAGGTTGGTTTAGAGTGTCTTTCTCAGTTGCTATCCACTTGTGTCTGAGACAGGGTCCTCAGCAATTTAGCTAGACTGGCTCCTAGGATGTTCCTGTCTTCAAAGTACTTAGTTTTTATGCGGGATGTGGGAAATCCAACATAGGTCTTATGCTGTGGGATGTCTTTCTGTATGCTGTGATTATGTGTTGCTCTCATTGGTTGATAAATAAAGCTGATTTGGCATATGGCAAGACAGGATAGAGCCAGGCAGGAAATCCAAGCAGAGATAGAGGAGAAGACAGAATCTGGGAGATGCCAGTCAGTCATGGAAGAAGCAAGACATGTAGAAAATTAGGTAACAAGCTATGAACCACATGGCAAAGCATAGAAAAGAAATAATGGGTTAATTTACACATAAGAGCTAGCTAGTAATAAGCCTGAGTCATTGGCCAAACATAATTAGTAAGTCTGTGAGAGGTTATATTTGTATGGTGGGCAGGAGAGAAATGCCTATTTACAGTTTTACATAAGAGGAATTTTACCAACTGAGTCATTTCCCTAGCCTAGTCCATTCTTTTGTTTGTTTGCTTTTGAGACAGGGTTTCTCTGTCTAGACCTGGTTGTACTGGAACTTGCACTGTAGACCAGGCTGGCCTCAAACTCACAGAGATCCTTCTGCCTCTGCTTCCTAAGTGTTGGTATTAAAGGCATATGCTATCTTGCCCAGCCCCTAGCCTGTTATATATCCTTATACTCACTAGCTTTAATTTATAAAAATGCGTTAACTATAATCTTTATTGTGCTGCATTTTGAAGAACTGTGTCTGAGTGAGAGTGGGAAACTGATCCCCTGCCCCTGCTTATTTTGATTTTCCCTTCTTTTCTTTTCCATGCTAAGGAAGGAGAACTTCAGCTTCAGTATGTCCTTGTATGAAACAATGGAGTGAATGGTGGTGAAGGTTTATTGAAATGGCTTTCAACCTGAGAGCATTCTGTTCTCAAATCTTTTTACTCATTATTAATTGGAGCACATCTAAAAGATGTATTTTTTAAAGAAGGGTATATGTAGATTTATTGAGGAAAAGTGGCAAAGAACTCTTGTGAGTGGGAGGGGCTTCAAAGGAGGAAAACCCTGAAAAAATATTGACCTGTCTCCATAACAGTGAATTTAGTAATTTCAGTCAGTTACTCATGTTCCAGAATGAGGCTTTCATACTGAACTGCATTGAGACACTGTGGGAAATACATATAAGCTCTTTAGATGAGGGTTTAGGGACAGTAACACAATCCACTCGGTAAGCACAGGTAGTAATCTTTGGACATCTGATCTCACCAAAGCCGCAAGTGATCCAAAGTCTGGTCTTAACAACCTGCCCTGATTTTACAGTCAGCTGAAGATGGCTTGAGAAGGACCCTTTCCTGCATGTCTACAAATGCTTCTTTTAATTCCTACAAGAGCCACCACTTATATTTTTAGAATTTCTATCTAATAAATTTACAATAATGAAAATGTTATAAAGAAACAATTATTTTGTTTACTTATAGAAGATAAATGTAATTATTTTACCAGGTATCATCAGCACTCACCCACCTTCACTAACCAACTGGCTGTTGTCTGACTGCTTACAGGAGATGATCTTCTCCACCAGTTGGTTGTAGCTGCAGTTGCCAACAGCTTTTACAATGTCATCAGTCTGGAAAACAAATGACTGTCTTACTAGCCCTGGCAAGACTAGAAACAATAATGAAAACAATCCCATTACTCTGTAAGCCTGTGTTCTAATACAACACTGAATAGAAATGCTTAGGAGAACTCCAGTTCAGAAGGCAGAACCCAGCAGTTTCTGTTTACAACTCAGTCTAACACATTATGAAAACTCCAGCATAGTTATATTTGAACTGTGCAAAAATGATAGTTATTACATGCAACTGTAAAGACTAGAAAGATGCATTTAAGGAACTATAATAAATGAAGTATTCAGGAGGAAAAATGAGAAAATTCGGGGGATAGATGATTCAGCAGTTAAGAAGCACTGGCTCCTTTTCCAGCACTCTTTTAGGTGCTCACAACTATTGCAGAAGCTAACACCCTCTACTGGTCTCCACAGGTACTGCATACATGTGATACACAGATGTATAGGCAAACAAAAATATTCATACACATAAAAGAGAAACAAAAAGAAAAACTCAGTGTTCAGCTGACACAGGTGTTTTCAAACAGTGTGGCGGCACATGCCTTGATGCTGAGCCTGTCCTCCACCTGTGACACTTCCACACTTACTTTGTTTTTGAGATCTCAGGCTGTCCACAAACTCAGAATGCCCATGCCATCTGTCCATCACTTTTATCAATTTTGAGTCATTTCTTGTTCCTTACAGTATTTCTATGTTATTATATCTTATGTATATATCTTATCAACAGCAAAACACAAATGTGTCTTAATCCAGCCCAAGTTACTGTCTTTTTAAGTATTTGCTATGACCAGCCTCAGTAACAAAGCAAGACTTGCCACAGAATTAAAAACAGAAATTGTTAATTATTTTCATCTTTAACAATTAACTCTAGGTCCTTGGAAACTTTAATTTCATTAATTCTTCTAACTTCTGTTATTAGTTCAGCAAAACTTAAAAATTTTAAGTACCCAAAAGATCATGCTATTTGTTAACCATCAGTCACATAGATTTATCTATATTATATGCAATATATCTAGTTTTTCTTTACATGTGGGATGTATTTACTTCTTGTCCAAATACTTATATTTATACTAATAAAGGCCTAGCAATAGCAAATCACTAAAATGTAATTTGAAAAAAAAACTTTGCTTCATTCTTGAAAAATTACTTCACATGAAAAGAATTGAGTTAGCTTTTGTCTTTTAGTTCACTGATGCCATCCCATTATTATCTAGCCTTCACCTTTGCTCTCAAGTGGCTAGTTAGAGGGTATAGTGGCCTGCATCTGTAACTTTAGTGCTTGGGCAGTGGAGGCTGGTGATCAGGAGTTCAAGTTGATTCCTCTGTTACATAGTGAGTTTGAGGCCAGAATAGGATGCTTGAGACCATAGCTCAAAAGAAAACAAACAAACAAACAAACAAATGATTAGTTACCAATTAATGACTGAATTCTAGTGTCCATTATCCAGATGACTATAGATATTTATGTTCAAGATAGTTTTCTCTTGAGACAAAGTCTCTCTATGCAGTCCTAGCTGTCCTGGTACTTGCTCTATAAAACCATGATAGTCTCAGATTCAGAGAGAGCTGTCTGCCTCTGCCTCCCAAATACAAAAGATATTACTGTACCCAAGCAACGTACCTATTTATAAACTACAGAATTAAAATTCAAAGAAGCATCTAGGTCTAAAAGTTTGTTTCGATTTTGTTTGTTTTTGTTTTGTTCTTAGAAAAACAAACAAACAAACAAACAAAAAAACAAAACAAACTTTCAGACCTAGATGCTTCTTTGAATTTTAATTCTCCTGAAATCACTCTGTAGACTAGGCTGGCCTCAAACTCACAGAGATCCACCTGCCTCTGTCTCCCAAGCACTAGGATTAAAGGTGTGGATTCAGACCACCGCCCAGTCTGAAAGTTTTTTTTTTTAATTTTTTTTTAAATTTATTTATTTATTGAGGATTTCTGCCTCCTCCCCGCCACCGCCTCCCATTTCCCTCCCCCTCCCCCGATTAAGTCCCTCTCCCTCATCAGGTTGAAGAGCCATCAGGGTTCCAAGGACCGCCCACCTCCATCCAGGTTTAGTAAGTTGAGCATCCAAACCGCCCAGGCCCCCCCAAAGCCAGCACGTGCAGTAGGATCAAAAACCCATTGCCCTTGTTCTTGAAAGTTTTTTTTTTAAGCTTTTGTATTTTCTTGTTCTCTTCTGATAACCATGATTTGTTAGAAAGCGAGGGAGGGAAACAGATCTAAAGCACTGAGGCTTCTCTTGGGAACCTCTGCCTAGACCAGAAGCACCCGATGAGCCATCTCTGTACTACACTGAAGTTCGTTTTTTTCTGTAAGTATATTATTCAACCACACCAAACAACTTACAGCTATACACACAAACAGGTGATCTGAGTTTAGTTTTTAAGAACTCAGTCTAATGTTCCTCAGGCTGTCATGTGACTTGCAAGAAGCGAAAGTACCTGGTATTGCTAACTGCCAAGTTACACCCAGGATGTGTAAAGTGTGTGACAAGTTGACTTTTAGTGATATCCTCAGTGATAGTGTGCCAATCAAAACACAGATGTCCTGGTTAAAGTGAACTACCCTTTTATTGCCCAGAATACCAGTTGCTTTCAGGAACAGACAGGGGTGGAGGATATAGGCAACCCTCTGCCATTATGTTCTCTTCCTCTATAGCTAATGCGGGCACAATGCACTCTATCAGTTAGTATTTATTAAGCACCTACTATTGACATAAACTATTCTAAACACTGAAACATAAGATCCCATAAAATAAGCATTTCTTGGGAAATGGCAGTCAGTCAGGTAAATGAATAGATAATAATTATAGTTTAATGACAAATGATAAAAAACACAGTAAAAGGAGAGAAAATGGCTGAGAAGAGGTAGAGTAATAATTTTAGGGAGGGTCTCTCTTACAAGATAATATTTGACAAGAACTTTTAAAATACAAAGAACCAAGACTGTGAAGACCTGGGAGAACAAGGTGCTGGAAGACTAGCAGTCCACAGGTAACAATCCAGTCAGTACAAAACAGGGCTGGGCTAAGAGTGCAGACTTGCCTGGCACACACAGGGCTCTGGGCTCCATGCCAGGACCTGTAGCAACATCAGCAGCTCTGAGAGGAATGAGCTGACCTGCTTAGCTAACAGAAAAACACCAAGTGTCACTGGAGTAGAGTGAGAATGTCAGAGAAAGGCAGGAAGTGGTGTTAGGCAGAGTCTAGAGCATAAAAACCTGGATTAAACTGAGGCAGGATCGCTGTGGATTCAAGGCCAGCCTGGACTACATAGTGAGTCCCAGGTCAAACTAGGCTATCATACTCTGTCATAAAGACTAAACAAAACAAACAAACCAAAAATTCAACAAATACCCATCATGATTTCACCTTATTGCAACTATACTAGAGATTAAAGAAAATAAAAAAAGGTTACTTTGCCAGTGAGTATCAAGTCAGTTCAATAGGTCTTGAATGATCTTTGCAGTAAATAACAGGGTGAGGGATACTGACAGGTAAAAGAATAAGGTTGGGCCCCTTCCAGATACAGAAAAACTAATTCAAAATGGATCACATTCCTAAATGTAAACACTAAAACATACGAGTTCACATTTGTGACTTTTGGTTAGGTGACCACACAGAAGACAAAATTAAAAATAGATAAATTGAGTCTCATCAAAATTATATATCCTATCACTCAGGAGGTAAATGTAAGGTAAAGCTCTGTGAGAACAAGAGTCTACAAGCATATGCACATAAATAAAGAAGTAACGAAGATCACATGTTTCATGTTTTCATTGACATGAAGAGTCCAGGATAGCCAAATCTTTACAGACAAAGCAGGCTGGGAAGGTTACAAAGACTAGAGGCTGATGGCTAATAAGTAAAGAGTTTCTTTTCTTTTCTTTCTTTTTAAGATTTTATTTATTTAGTTTTTTGAACACAAGTTTTCTCTATGTAGCTTTGGCTATCCTGGAACCAGCTTTGTAGACCAGGCTGGCCTCAAACTCAGAGATCCTCCTGCCTCTGCCTCCTAAGTGCTACGATTAAAGTTGGGTGCCTCCACCACCGCTCTGAGTTTCTTTTCAAAATAAAAAAAAAACTATTCAACAACTGATTGAGGTGATAGTTACACGTGAAATGTGCCAGAGCAATAAATTCGTATTCAACAACTCAAGTTTACAAAACTAACTCAAAATGTGTCATAGACTTAAGCACAAAAATAAAACCATAATACATTTAGCAAAGAAAAGCACAGCAGAAAACAATGAATATTTAGAGCTAGAATGAGTTGTTGGACTTAACAGAAAAAAAACAATAAACTAGGTTTCACCAAATCAAAAACTAGAGTGACAGCTCAGTGGTTAAGAATACATACTGTTCCTCCAGAGGACCTGAGTTTGATTCCTAGCACCTATGTCATGTGACTAAAACCACCAATAATTAAAGCTCCAGGGAGCCCATACCCTCTTCTGTCCTCTCTAAGTACCTGCACAAATGTGGTACATGTATGTACACTCATAGACAGACACATAAATATTAAAATTAAAAAAAACTTGAAGCCAGATGTGGTAACACACACTTGCAACCTGGCACTCAGGAGGCAAAGGCAAGAAAATTGCAAATATTATGCCAGCTCTGGTTATATGTAGAGACCAAATTTCAAAAGACCAAAAACTCCAATATAATTGGAAAATTGGAGGGGAAAAAAGGGAGGGATAAAAAAAGAGAGATTTTATTGAAAAAAGAAATACTAACAGCAAATAAGCATGGGGGAATATGTTAAAAATTGTTAAAGATACAAACTTAAAAAAAATCCAGGAATGATAAATAAATAAATAGAAAAAAAGCAAGAAAGAAAATCCAGGCACGCGGCTAGGAGATGATTCAGTCAGTACTGCCATCTGAGGATGAGGACCTGAATTTAATCTTCAACACTTATGTAAAAAAATCAAGCATGGTGGTACATCCCTGAAATCCTAGCACTGGGAAGACAGACAGGTAGAGTTCTGTGAATTCCAGGCTAGCTTGGTTTATATAGTGAGTCTCTATCTCAGGAAAGAAAAAAAAAAAAACAGCAACAATAAACTAAAACAACTTTATACGTAGAAAGAAGCGGTTTCTTCCTTCTGTTCTTCCAAGATCATCTCTGCAGTTGATTCTAAGGGCTGCCTCTTTATTTGACTAATGCATGATAATAATGGACACTAGAGAGTGGAGGGCAGAAGAGGAGGTCTTCCCGTCTATCTCTGCTGTTAGGCACATCTGCCAGTAACTGTATTCCCTTCTAGACGGTCCTCTCATGCTTCAGCAAGTGGTGTGGCTGGGTTTTAACCACTGTGTCTTCAGTGTTAAGGGGAAATGGTTCCTGGCTGCTGACAGCTCTAAGATACTTCACTATTCCTTGGTTGTTTCCTTTACCTTCAGCCACACCGTTCTAACTAAGCTCTTCTTAACACTTTGTTTGGTTATACTGGGGTGTATCCTGTACTTCAAGTCAAGGCCCTGGTGTACTTGGCAAGAGGCAGAAACTGGAATGTAGATTATTAAATACCAGTAGATTGTAGACTATTATTTTAAGATATGTTGTTACATTTGTTTATTCTGTGGAACACTTTGCTTAATGATTTAAAGATGTATTGTATTCTTTTATGTTGCATTTGTTTAACTCTGTGAAACTGTGTTACTTTGCTTGTCTAAAACATCTGAACCACCGATAGCTAAGCAGGAGAAAAGATAGGAGGGGCTGGCAGGCAGAGAGAATAAATAGAAGAAAAAAAAGAGCAAAGAGGAGGAAGAAATGAGAAAAGAAAAAGAAGGACATCAGAGGTCAGCCACCCAACTACACAGCAAGTCATGCAGTAAGAAATAATGAAAGGTATACAGAAACAGAAAGGCAAAAGAGAGCTGCAATAATTTAAGAAAAGCTAGTTAGAGACAAACCAAGCTAAGGCCAGGCATTCATAAGAAAGAATAAGCCTCTGTATGTATGTATTTGGGAGCTGTGTGGTGGGTCTCCCAAAGAGTAATAAAACAATCATCAACATTTTGATGCCCGACATGAGTCTCTTGAATTTCCACAGATCCTGAAAAAGCTAAAAAAAAAAAAAAGGAACATGGCTCCTTTAGAAAGTTCTCCTTTGAGTTTGTCGTCTTTGAACTTCAAGTGTGTGAATACCTAGCATGTTATGTGGAAGCCGAAACTGCTTAAAACTGCCTTCCAGGGTGGTCGCTCTGGCCAGCCAGGCCCTTCAGATGAGGGTTGCTCCCAGGCAAACACTTGCAGTTCAGCCTCCAGCAGCAGCTGCACCATCTCCAGTTGACTCACCTGCCAGGCAGCCATGCCTAACGGCCCAGATGGCAACCACTACAGCCCGTGTGGCTGTGGGTTCTACAATGGGGCCCACCCTAGGTCATGCCATCACTGGAGGCTTCAGTGTGGAGGTGGTAATGCTCAGCCTGCCTGACATCACTTACCAGGAGCCCCAGGGAGCCCAGCTGCTATACCAGGCATCTTATGGGCCTTGCTCTTGAGATCAGTTTCTGGAGTGTGCCCAGAACCAGAGCAACATCAAACTCTGCAAGGGCTCCAACAAGGTCTTGCAGCAGTGAAGAATTGCAAATGGTTTAATCTAATCAACAAGTTCAAACTAAAAGATTGAAATGGGCTCTACATAATTGATAGTGCAAGTTCGGACCCTGAGTAAACCTTTTATTTCTAATAGCTCCATTGCTTCAGAATAATCATGAAAGAATTCTAACTATACAGATATTCACTGAGGCTTATAGGTTGGGGACTGGGCAAGTGATGGCCTCCTTGAACCAACTATATTGTTGTTTTTTTTTTTGTGAGCTAATGAAATTCCGCCACACAGAAACAACTTTTTTCACGCTAAATAGAAACAAAAACCATGTAAAAGCGCCTGCCTCAGTGCAAGCATTGGAAGTCTAGATTTCTGGGGATGTTGAATGCAGTTCTGGTCAAATGCACCTCCAACTGGACTGCGAGCTTTAGGCTTGGTTCTCAGGAACCTAGAAGCAGGGGAGTCAGCCATTAGAGTGGCACAGAACACTCCGCTGTAGCTTAGTAGTTTAAAGTTTGCTCACACGGTCAAAATAGACCATAGGTATGTAGTAAAAGAGGTCCAGACGGAAAAAAAATCTCTAAACAGGTTCCAGTGTGTTTTACAATCTGCATAGGCTTAAGAAAGAAAGAATATGGATATAGACAGTCATACAAAAAAAGAAATACTTTAAAACATAGTAACACAAAGTCTTTAAAGAGCCATGTAAGATGGGAAATACACAGGGAGTTTGGATCTTACATATTGTTATATTTCTTTTGAGTTTTTGATTGTTGATAAGCAAACAACAGCTGCTAAGAGATATGGGAATGAAAGAGGGACTGATGAAATAAACTGGCCTAGATATTTTAAAAATGTTTTAACTTTAAAATGGAAGTAAAATGCATTTGTAAAATTGAACTTAAAAGATGCAGTGCTTTGGGGAAGCGGTCTTGTTTTTGTTTCCACAGGAAATGAAAGGCTGTGTTGTTCCACCTTAATATGGATCAGGTTTGATCAAGGGAGACCTCCCGAAACTTGACAGGTGATATCTATCGTCAAAGGTTATAGCTGGTCTTCTCAGGATGTGACCATTATCTCAATTTTCTCAGGGACCCCTAAAGATGCTTTGCCCACAGACAACAGGAAGCAGTCTGGAGAACAAGACACCCACTTTCCCAAGAAGGGGTGTGAGAAGCTTTTGGTTATTTGGTGGGTTATGGATCTTTGTTATCATTTAGGGAAATATAGTATATTGATACAAATTTAAAGTTATTTTGTTACACTTTATATACATTTCTACTCTTGTTTAAGGTATTGTACCTATGCAGTAAAATGTAAGTTAAAGCTCTAGTTGTTGAAAGCTATTATTATAAACTATTTACAACAATCAAGAAACACAGGTTAATATTTAATCATCTATAACAGTCAAATTTGTAGATATGTTAGGCATGTTTTCAAGATCAGAGATATTTTAGATAAATAAGTGGTCTTCAAACACTTCAAAGACCCATAGAATATGACATTTAAAATGTTTTGCTAATCTAAGGCTTTTCATGACAATAAGCCACATCTGCTCCTGGCAGCACCAATTTACTTCAGAGATAATGGGCATCGAAGAAACTCCTTAAGGAGTTTGCTTTCATTGCGGTTAGTTTAGCCACTGGGCAAAAAGACTGTTGTTGTCTTAGATTGCTGATAATGTGCTGTGCAGACAAGACATGCAGGCCCAAAGGAAAAGAGTCTGCCAGATATTCTGCAGGACACAAAGGAAAGCAACTGATGAACTTTGCTAATACAAGGTAGGACAGTCCTTTAGTTTTTTTTGCTTCGCTGAAAAGTCTGCCAGATACTCTAGGCCAGTAGGCTGAAGATGTATGCCCCAATGTTGCAGAGGAACTTTGGGTGACTATACAAGCAGCAAGATGTCTCTTTTAGTAGGTCATCAAAGACCTCCTTCTGGGTCTTTGATTGAGTTAAAAACCAAATGAACTATTTTCAGTTATTTTTCCTTAGTTATGATAGAAAGCAAATTAAGTATAAAACTTGGCTTCACTAAGATGGGATGGATGGTGGAGTGTTTTCTCTGAATTTGCTACATACAAAAGGACTGAATATTGTATATTAGTTCTTGATAAATGTTTTTGTTGTATAGAGTTTTACTATATTAAAAACCTATCATTTTATTTAGATAAAAAGAGAAAAATGTTGTAGAATATTATTTTAAGATGTGTTACATTTGTTTACATTGTGAAACATTTGTTGAATGATGCAAAGATGTGTTGTATTCTTTTATATTGCATTTGTTTAACTCTATGAAGCTGTGATACTTTGCCTGTCTAAAACACTTGATTGGTCTAATAAAATACCAATAGCTAAGCACAGAAAGGATAAGAGGGGTTGGAAGTTAGAGAGAATAAAAGGAAGGGGAAAAGAACAAAGGGGAAGAAGGAACAAGAAAAGAAGGAGGGGGACATCAGGGGCTAGCCACCCAGATATACAGCAAGCCATGGAGTAAGAAATAAGGAAAGATACACAGAAACAGAGAAAGGTAAAAGCCCAGAGGCAAAAGATAAACAAGATAATTTAAGAATAGCCTTTTAGAAACAAGCCAAACTAAGAACAGGCATTCATAAGAAAAAAATAAGTCTTTGTGTGCATTTATTGGGGGCTGGGTGGAGGTGCCACAAAGAATAAAGAGTAATAATAATAATAATAAAAACCCAACACACCAGCAGACTGGATATACAGAAAGGTGCAAAATTCTTCCACACATTTGAGTGATGAGGATATGGGAGTGGCTTTTGAAATAAATGTCAGGGTGATCTCTCTTTCTCCTTAATGCTATGCTCTTGACCAAGGAGACGGCTGGCCTTTCCAGAATTGTGGGGTACAACTAGGTTTCTCTAGTAACAAGACCAATAGTGCTAGTCATGGCAGAGCCTTCATACCACATCTGCAGCTTACACTAGAGCACAGTAACTCATGAAGGCCCCCATGAACAATGTGGCATCAAGTCTAGTTGGCGACTGAGATCAACCACATTGGCAATCCATAATGAATCTGAACTCTGAAGGCTGAGTTCTAAAATTGGGATACTGTACGGATAGTGCCATATAACAATTATAGGAGGGTAGCATGCCTAGAAGACAGGAGCTTCCCAGGTAAAAACTTCCTAAATTTTGTCCTATGCATCTTCCTTGGTTAGTACAAACCTGTATCTGATTTCTCTTGTGTGCACCACTATAGTAATAAGCTGAATTATTTGTATACAATGGTACACCCATTGTGTTAGTTAGGGTTTCTTCTACTGTGAAGAGACACCATGACCACAGCAACTCTTATAAAAGAAAACATTTAATTGAGGCGGCTTACAGTTTCAGAGGTTCAGTCCATTATCATCATGATGGGGAGCATGCGGCATGGAGGCAGACATGGTGCTGGAGGAGTAGCTGGGAGTCCTACATCTCGCAGACAACAGGAAGTCTATTGTGACACTAAACAGAGCTTAAGCAAAAGACCTCAAAGATTGCCTCCATTTGTTACATACGTCCTCCAACAAGGCCATATCTACTCCAGCAATGCTACACTTCCCAATAGTGCCACTTCCCTTGGGGAACATTTTCTTACAAACTACCACAATGGTTCTAGCAAACTATTAAATCTTAGGATATTTGGGAAAATCCTCTAAACTTGCAATTGATGTGATAGTGAGGGATTCTTCACTTAACTCTGCAGTTAAGGGTCAGAAGTCTTGAGCAGGTTGGGGAGTCTGGATAACTATCTGTTCCCTCACAGTTTTGCTAATTCCAGGTCAAAGAGCAAGCATATTCATATTAAAAATATAAATTTAGATGGACTTTCCTGCATTTGTGTTTATGTGACTGTTATTTTTATGTGTATGAGTGTTTTGCCTGCATGTACATCTATGTACTAGTGGCATGCCTGGCAGCTACATGTGTCAAAAAAAGCATTAAATTCCCTGGAACTTAAATTACAATTGTGACTTGTCTGCAAGAGTAACAGTGCTCTTAACCACTGAGCCATCTCTCAAGACTCCTATATTTATATAACTGAAAATCTACTTACCTGAGGGTCCACTAACCACCCATGATACAAAGGAATATCTAGAAGATCGAAGACTATGCACTCTGGTGTGTACTCGAACACTCGTACACCAGTAAATCTGACATTCACATCCAGGCCTGTCTGCAGTTTGTGCAAGATTGCCATAGCATCACTCATATTCTGAAAATACAAAGGGGAGAAGTAGAATTCAGAAGAATAAGAATTACAAAAAAAAATGTATGTAATGACAGGTGACAGGAGCTTATAGTTGTCCCTGCAGGGTTCTCGCTGAGATTTCCAGGCCAACCTAGGTATCACACCAAGATCTTGTTTCTGTTCCTGTTTTCCTCCTTCCTCTCTTCACCCCCTCCTCCTCCTCCTTTCTCTCTCCTTTTTTGAGACAAAGTTTCTTTGTGTAGCCCTGGCTGTTCTAGAACTCACTCTGTAGACCATGCTAGCCTTGAACTCATAGAGATCCACCTGCCTCTGCTTCCTGAGTGCTGTAATTAAAAGTATATGTCACCACAGCCCAGCCTAAGACCCTCTTTCTATTTATTTATGTATTTTTTTCAGGTATGAGTTCTCTGTCTGTATGCATGCCAGAGAAAGCTTCAATCTTGTGTGGTTACTGGGAATTGAACTCAGGACCACTGGAAGAGCAGCCAGTGCTCTTAACCAGTGACCCATCTCTCCAGCCCCAAGACCCTGTTTCTAAAAAAAAGAAAGAAAAAGAAAAGTTAAAATTTCCATTTTACCAAGTTATTCCCATTTTCAACACTTTCACTTTCATTTTTTGATTTTATCTCTTTTTTTCCTTATAGTTCTGCTGCACTAGGGATCAAACCCAGGGTTTTGTGCATGCTAGACAAGCCACATCTTCACATCTTCAACCCCTTTACAGACTTTTATTAAGTACATACTATGTACTAGGCACTAATCTGAGTTGCAGCTTTATAATAGGGAATGTTTGACAGACTTCTCTCTCTCTCTCTCTCTCTCTCTCTCTCTCTCTCTTTCATCTCTCAAGATAAGGTTTCTCTAGTTGCTGAGGAATCCCATCTGGACGGGTGAGTGTGTGCTATCC
>NC_022012.1:68808364-68812384 GCF_000317375.1 Microtus ochrogaster | reverse complement strand
TTTTTTTCTGGTTCATCCATATTTGGTTGTTCAGGTCTTGCTTTTGTAGGGTCTTTAGGTTTTACTGGTATTGTGTTGCTCTTTGTGGTGTAGCATGTGATCTTACCTTTTCTACTCATCTTTTCCTCTAATAGGTGTGGTTGGGGCTGTCTAAGATTCTGTTGAATAATCTTCTAGGTGCCAGTGAATCCAAAGCTCAGATAGTTGTTCCTCGTGGTAAGTCAGTGTCACAGTTCTGTTTACTCTGTTGGTTATTCCCGTTCCTGGAGGTAGCTCAGTGCTCCTGTGCTTTGGTCTGCTCCTTTGGAGTTTGCTGTCTCAGACCTACTTTGGCCTAGGCTGCTGGCTTTGATCTGTTTCTGTAAATCTTGGTCTGGATCTCCTCCTGCAGAAGTCCCTGGCTTGGAGTTGGACCTGTTGTGGTGAAGATGGCTGACTCTGGATCTAGTCATTGGCTCAATCCTGATCTGCCCCGTCCCAGGACTGGGTTTGCTCCTGGCTTCTGCTCCTGGTGGAGCTTGTTCTCTCTCTGTGTCTTAGGTAACTGGTTCAGTCCCTCTCCAGTTCCAGTGGAGATTGCAGACTCTGAGTCAGATCCATTGGCTCAATCCTGGTCTGCCAGTGTCCTAGGACTGGGTTGGCTCCCAGGGCTGGATTTGCTCCTGGCTTCTGCTCCCAGTGGAGCTTGTTTCCTCCGGACCTCTCTGTCCTAGGAGTCTCTATTAAAACATCTTAAATAGCATGTTCAGTGGATCTCTGAAGTGTTTGAAGATGACCTGTATATCTAAAATATATCTGTTTGATCTTGAAAACATACCTAATATGACTACAAGTTCAATTGTAATACGTGACTAATTGCTAACCTGCATTTCTTCATTATTCTAAATAGTTGGCAATAAAAACTTTCAAGGGCTAGCAATTTACATTACATTGTTAAATGACTTGCATAGGGATCATACCTTGAACAAGATTAGAAATGTATGTGTAGTACGTTTTATCAAAATTGATCTCAAATTTGTATTAATATACAAAATTATATACAATATACAAAAATATAATCCAATGTAAAATATTTAAAACTAATAGTTGTTTTTTTAAAAAAGTAGATTCAGTAGTCTACCTTTTTATCATATCTATTTCCTCCCTTTTTTTCTTTTCAGAGTAGATTCAATAATCTACCTTTTTATTCTGAATTTATCCCACTTTTTTCTTTTGAAAACAAGAACTCTGAATCTATTCTCCTTTGTTCAACTTTCCTTCTGACCATAAACAGTAACAACTTGTAACCAACCCCATAAACAATGATAAATATCCATGACCCAACTGCATTAAAATTCCTGTAGGGGAGTGTTTATGGGGTAATATGACCAGAATTCAGTTATATTTGGATCCACCCAATCCACATATATTCATAATAATTAACAGAATCTCTTCTTTATATTTTTCTAGGAGCAATCTGAAATCCACAACAAAGCAAAAATTTCTTTACTTCTTCAAACATTCTTTCTAAAGGATCTATGTTTGAGTCAGCTAATAAGATATTGTTCATCTAATGGTAAACTATGAAATTTTTTGAAATTTATGCCCTGGCAATGCTGAAGCATGCATGGGCAGCCCGTATATGGCAGTCCTGTTGAACTTGTCCATATTGGGATTCATGTTCTAAGTTGATGAGGACAACTGACAAGGTCTCTTCCTCAATGGTAAACTTAAAATTGAGGAAATTGCTTATGTAGAATTTCCAATGGCTGACTTAAAAAATATTGCAACAGGGTGAGGCTATTTAATATTCCCTGTGGGAGAAGCTTCCATTGATACTTCTTAGCAGGCTGAGAATTACAATAAGTAGGCACCATGAAGGCAAAATTTTATCTCTCTTTTTCTAGTAAAAGTATAGTGAAGAAACAATATTTTAAATCAACAACTATAAGAAGCCATCCTTTAGGTAATAGAGACAGCAGAGGACTGCCAGACTGTAGAGAGCCTATTGACTGAATCTGTTTTTATTCTCCATTTTCCAGATATCTTTTTAATAACAAATACAGGAGAATTCCAAGGGCTGCTTGACTCTTCAATATACTGACCATCTAGTTGCTCCTATACCAGCTGTTCTAAAGCCTGCAATTTCTCTGCTGTTAAAGGCCATTGTGCAACCTGTATACAGGTTTGTGTGTCAACCATTTTAAAGGTAGGTCTGTTGGTGCCTTTAGAAAGTCAGCAGCTGTTGTGCCCTGTTCTTGTTGTACCTGAATGGTTGGTGACTCTTCTCTATAATATCTTGTAATATATTTCACAGAAACATACCTTAATTTATGGTTTGTTTCTACTACTGGGGCAATGTTAATCTGAATATTCCATTGCTGTAACAAATCATGTCCCTACAAATTCAATGTTATGGTCACAACATACGGCTTTAATTTTCCTCTCTGAAAATTCCTTCCTTCCTTATGAAGTTCTTTAACTGCTCTGGGAGTGAGTTTCCTCTATGATGGCAGGAAATAACTGAACTGGACTTGGCATAGGGGTCTACAAGAGACCCCTCAAGGCATTTCTTGATGGCAAAAGGTTACCTTCAATATCTTTTGTTGATCTACATTCATTAGACCTTTGCTACATTCATTAGGCCTTTGCTGCACCTTCTGCATAATCCAGAAGGAAGGGGCATTCTGTTTGGCTTATACTTAGAAAAACATTGTTCCTAGGAACGTCCTGTTTACAATCCCTTTTAAGGAGACCTTCTTTGCTACAATTATAAAACTTGACATTTTGATTTTTCCTCTAACCTCTGGAAATCTTCTCTTCTATTCATGATCATGGTCATGAGATTCTATATTATTGTATCTTGGATTCATTCAAGGCAAGGTACTGATCATGCCTTTATTGGCCTAATTATTCTTTTGCATTGAGAATTAGCATTTTCAAAAGCCACAGATTCAATTATTATTTGTTTAGCTTCTGAATTTGGTATCATTCTATTTTCTGCTGATACTAATCTTTGTAAAAAAAAAAATTCATGATGATTTCTTTTGGGACCTGTATAACTTTAGTAAATATTTCAATCTTCTTTCCTACTTCTTCAATTCTGCCCTAAGCATTCAAAGCTGCTTTGTGGCATGTGCCATGCAGGATGTGGCCAACATTCTATAGCACCATAATCTCCTTCTCCAAGAAGTTGATCTTGAGAGGTTTCCGTATCTCTAGATTTACTTTGTTGTTCAATAGTCTTAGCCTCTTGTCTGAACCAGGTACTCCACTGTAATTATGGACTAGGCTCTAAAACTGCTTTAACCAAGTCTATCCAGGCTTTAGGGATAATTCTATTACAGAATGACCACAAGTTTGCTTCGCAAAAGGTGAATGTATGACATTTGAGACTATTGGTTCCTTGAATCTCCTTAAATCTAACATTTACACAGGAGTCCATTCAGCTTTTACAGAGCCTCTATCATTTGTCAATTCATGTAAGGTTACTGGATATATTAAGGTTGTTTGAAAACTTTAGACTGTTCCTCTCTAACTTCATAATGCAATGCTGAAATTGGTTCTCTATTAAATTTCTTTGTCTGGATCTAAATATCTCCATGATCTGTTTAATTAAGTTTTTTTTTTTTAAAAAAAAAAACTTGTATTTTAGCACTCATATTAACTAACCATTTTAGTGAAAAACAAAAATGATAAAAATTAACATTACATAAGTCCCACCTAAATTAGTTAACATCTCATTTAACTGTTCTATTTTCAAACTGTCCTGCATATTATTATACAGAGACCTAAATTTCTCCATATTAATAGTGTTTTTCCCGTTTTTTAATGTGGTTAAAAAGCTCTGTCTTTTACCTAATTCCTCCTTTAAGAAATCCCAATTGTCTTTCCAAATCTGCCAACAATGTCAGTGAACTGTGAGGAGTGCATATTTGAGGCGAGCACACAGCTGGTGAACAGCCCGACTGGAGACAGCTGTGGCTGCTAGTGTGAAGCTGCGAGCGAGTGGCAGCCCAAGGACAGGGCTTGTAGGGAAAG
>NC_022012.1:68799090-68806854 GCF_000317375.1 Microtus ochrogaster | reverse complement strand
TTTTAAACAGGTGCTCAGCCTCAGCATGCTGCTTCCTACACACTATTCTTAAAGGGAATATTCATACAGAATAATTCCATAATACTTTTTTACTTATTTTAAGTACAGGGTAGTCTGAAAAATGTTTACTGTGGTTGGGGGAGGAGTTTGTGGGTGCCACGACATACATGTGGAGGCCATAGGACAATCTGAGTGAATCTGTTGTTTCCTTTCCCAAGTAGGCTCCAGGAATTGAATTCCTTTGTGCATTGGATCATCTCAGTGGGATCAGGTATGTTTGCCTTAAGTCCTTATATAGTCTTTGTCTCAAAGTAAAACAGAGCTTTTTTTCCACTGTTCAGGAGTCCAAGCCACTGTAATGAAAATGCATTCAGACTGCATGGCAGTTTGAAAGGAACAAACACGCTGCTGACATTTGCAAACACTTGTCAGGTGGATCCTTAGGACTCGTCAACAGAAGTAAAATGGCACTAGGATGACCAACACTATTCTGAATTTGAGTTTTGATGTTATCTAAAGATGCCTCATTGAGTTCAGTAAGAAATTATATAAACTTCATAAGATATATAGATATATAGCAAACCTTACCATGTCATACTTATAAAATATTATTTACTGTTTTTTTTAAGAATATTTATTTATTTATTTATTTATTTATTTATTTATTTATTTATTTATTATGCATACAATATTCTGTTTGTGTATATGCCGGCAGGTCAGAAGAGGGCACCAGACCTCATTACAGATGGTTGTGAGCCACCATGTGGTTGCTGGGAATTGAACTCAGAACCTTTAGAAGAGCAGGCAATGCTCTTAACTGCTGAGCCATCTCTCCAGCCCTATTTACTGGTTTTATGTGGACTTATGAGACATGAAATTAGAAAGGGGACTTTGAAGGGGAAAATGAAATCTAAAGGTGAGAGGAAAGGAAAGAAAAAACCTGGCAGTAGTGAAATTTATGTTGAGTGAGAGTAGGAAAGGGTATGGGGAGAAGGGGACAGAAGACAGGAAGAGCAGGATAGGAGTAACATAAGAACAAAGCATGCATGAAAATACTACAGTAAAACACACAATTTGTATGCTAGCTTAAAAACCAGTAAAATACCATTTATTAATTTTATATACTAGCAGCTGATGTTAAGATTTAATTGAGAAAGAGGTTTCTAATGCTAAAAACTATGAAAATCACTGCTGTAAACTGCAGGTTCTCCTAGCAACTTTAGGGAGAGTTACTGAGTAGTAAATCTAGGTCCTTCTGAGCTATGCTTCAGTCTTCTCTAATAAAAATGTAAATCAGCATACAAAATTGACTTCAGTTATAGATTTCCCATAATGCAAGATGTTGGTTTTTCAATTGTATTTAGGATATGATCATATGAACATTCAAATTCAAGAAACTTTGTAAATTAATCCCAGCACTCGGAGGCAGAGGATGATAGATCTTTGTCAATTCAAGGCTAACCTGGTCTATGTTGTGAGCTCCAGGCAAACCAAGTCTACACAGTGAGACCCTATCTCAATCAATCAATAAATCAATCAATGAATAAATGAATGAATGAAAGAGATAAACTCTGAAAAAACAGAAATGAATTTTGTTTCCTATTGTGAATTTGCTCATGACAGTTATTTTATTTTCTGAGTGAGGGGCTCACTGTGTAGCCCTGGTTGATGGAATCTATGCATATCAGGCTTCACCATGCCCAGCTGATCACGTATTTTAAAAGTTGCTTGGATAGTGAGAATGCATCCCCAGTGATTTTCATTTCCTTCCCAGGTGATTGCTCCTTTCACAAAAAGAAGCTAATTTCTTTTTCTTCCTTCTACTGACAAACACAAAGAACACTGAAGAAAATGAGGCTTGCTTATTTACTCCCAGCTTTGGTAATTTTCAATCTACTGTGCCTTCATTACAGAACAGGATCTCTAAAGAACAAACCACAAAATGTGGACGCGTTGAAATTACACAATTGCAAACGGTGTCTGGACATCTCAGTCAGCATTCACTCAACTTTATCCTAAACATGACTTGAGGACTGGTTGAGTATTTACCTAGCATGTACAAGGTAATAAATTTAATTCTCAGCACTAGAAAAAAATGACAATAACTTAAATGAAACAAAAGATAAATCAATAAAAAAGTCACTTGACAGTCAATTTTTTAAAGAAAAATGCCAACTTATCCTGTACAGATTTATAAGATGATATCAATACATCATTAGCACATACTTAGAAAACAGGAATTCAAAAATTACAACTGAACCAAATATGGTTCTGAGCTAGGATATACATTACATTTTTAAAAATATTAAAAATATACATTAAAAAAGAAGGAATAAGCAATAGACTTGAACTTATGTGACTGAAAAGCCTAAAACATTTACTCTCCAGTCCTGTATAGAAAAAGTTTCAACTGGGCAGGCATGGTGGTGCACACCTTTTAATCCCAACATTCAGGAGACAGAGGCAGGCATATCTCTGAGAGTTTGAAGTCATCCTGGTCTACAGAGGGAGTTCCAGGACAGCCAGGGCTGTTATACAAAGAAACCTGTCTAGAAAAAACAAAAAACCCCCAAAAAACAAAAAAGAAAGAAAAAAGTTTCAAACCACAGACAATGATCAATGTGGTTTTTTTTAAAAAAAAATATATAAAACATACTTATATTTTATATATTATATTTTATAAATAATTTTGTGTTATAAATAACACAAAACTTAATATAAAATCATGTTTATTACCTGTTCATAATTTACACGTTGAATTTCTGAAATTTCTTTTGGCTTTGCCTCAAGCATGTAATCGCCTGTAAAAGAAATTATAAATTACCTTTTAAAAATATTCTTGCTGCTTATAAAATATTTTACCTATGAATTTTTAAACACTTAAATTAAAATATTTAAATCTTTAAACAGGTTGCTTATAAAGTCAACCCCTTAGTTCTACCCAAAGAAATTCAAAGTTAACTATTCATCTCACACAGTTTTTAATGTATACATATAAAGCTCATGAACTTTGCCTTTCCTTTCTACCTTTCTTCCTTTTTGTGGTACAATAAATTGAACCCAGGGCCCAATTCATGCCAAGCAAGCATTCTACCCATTGAACTTTAACTTTAGCCCTTTTTTCACTAAAAATACTATATATATACATATATGTTTAATATATCATATATTATTTTATGCTATATTATATTAATTATATATGGGTGCTTTTCCTGCATGCATATCTGTGTATAACAAGTGTGTGTGGAGCCAAGAAGGTATCGGCATCCCTGAACTTTGGTTACAGAGGGTTGGTTGTGAGCTGCTATGTAGGTGCTAGGAGTCAGAGCCAGGTACTCTGCAAGGGCAGAAAATGCTCTAAATCACTGAGTCATCTCTCTCGTACCCCTTCCTTTAGTCTTTGAGACAAAGTCTCAATAAGTTGCCCAGATTGGCTTGATACTGCTCTGTAGCCCAGGTTGGCCTTGATTCTCCTGCCTCAGCCTCTTGAATAACTAGATTTACAGGCCTATGCCATCAGACCTAACTTGAATCTTCTTTCTTATTTTCCATTTTAACAGCATATTTGAGCATCTTTCTATGACCTAAAGAGTGTACCTACTTCAACTGCTATAAATAATTTAAGTGCTTCTCCAACGATATCACAAACGACAGATGCTACCAATCTGCCACTGAGGCACCCTAATCACTGCTATCATTTTTAATGCATGTCTCGCCTTTCAATATATGTGGCACCTTAAAAAACATGGAGCACAATTTTAGTATGTATTTGTCTCTTTCTCTCTGTACACACACACACACACACACACACACACACACACACACGTTTTCTTATAATTTTATTTCTGTGTATGGGTGTTTTGTCTGCATGTATGTCTATGTATCATGTGCGTACCTCAGAGACCAGAAGAGGGTTTCAAATGACCTGGGACTGAAACTACAGACAATGGTGAGCTGTCTCCAGGTGGATACAATTGAATTGGGTCCACTGGAAACACAGCTATTGCTCTTGGCTTTAGTTTTTTTAGACAGGGTCTCATTATGTAACCTCGAGTGGCCAGGAACTTACAGAGATCCACCTGCTTCTGCTTCCCAAGAGCTAGAGATAAAGACATGCATTTTTATACAAACATTGTGGAGTTCATGTGTATTGAACCTAGGGCCTTGAACATGCGCTAAGCATGTGCTCTACCACTGAACACCAGCCCCAGTCTATGTATTGAGTGTGAAATTATTAATTGAATATGCTTTCTTTAAATTATTAGTGTATTTATCATCATTTTATTGAGTTGTAAAAGCTCTTTTACATTTTTACCACATTTCTTATTATTGTGTCTGCGTGTGTGTGCACATGCGCATGTGTGTGCGTGTACGTGTGTGTAAGTCAGACAACAAAGTGTGGGATTCAGATCTCTCCTCAAACCAAGGAGGTCTTGGGGACTGAACTTAGTTGTTCAGGCTTGATGACAGGTGCTTCTAAGCCATCTCACTGACCCTAGGAGCTCTTTCAGAATGAGAGGAATTAGCATAATCCCTGTGATATATTTAGTAAAGATTTTTTTCTTATAGGGTTTTTTTTTACACTTTATGACAGTTTGTTATTGATTGTTTGTTTGTTCTATTTTTTTCTGAATGGAAATAGCTATGTAGATTCTGAATTGGATGCTATGTTCAGAAATATCTCCACCACCTTAGAGTTTACAGATATTCATATATCCTTTCTCTTTAACCTTTGTGTGATCCTGTTTAAATGTTTAAATCTTTCATTTTAAATGGAATTTCTTTGGATAGAAACAGTAAGATATGGAACAGCTTCTTATAAAAACTAACAAGTTAACAAAACCACTTTACTATATAGCCTTTACTCTGAAATAAACCTATAAAGACTACACCAAATATTCTCTTAAGATTGGCAACTCTGAAAGTAAAAGAATTCCTGTAGACATCAATCTTTATTTTAAGACACTTATACCTGCAATGACTTTATTTTACTTATACAGAAAAACTTCAAAAATACTAAAATAATTGCTTTATGGAATAGCATAAGCAATTTTAAAATTATATAAATTGTTTTGTTTGTTCTGGGGAATGAACTCTGGGTCTCATGTATTCAAAAGTTTCATCTTTGAAATGTTTCTTTCTATTTAGTCCAGGGTGCCTCAAAATTATGATATCTAAATGCTGGAATTACATGCAGGTACCATGAAACCTGGTTAGGTTGAGGTTTTGATGTAACATTTAACTGAAAACTAATTTGTGAATAAATTATATATATTTATTCGGATAATGGATAATGTGAGTGGTCTGTTTGAATCCTGTATTTCATCTGTGTTCCATGCTTATCTTGATGAAAGACTATGTGTGCTTTCCTAGCTACCATGTTACATGTTAGTTGGTCTGGTATGTGGAACATTATATGAGACAGTTTTACATGATGTGCTTACAGAGACAAAAGCTTGGAGACTAATGATAAGACTGTCGTAATTTTTATACCTTTTAATATATCCTCCCATATATAATGTATTTACTGACTCATCTTGTTTGGTTTTTCTGTGTTCTTGAGACAGGGTCATATTTGTAGCCCAGGCTAACTTTAAAATCATGATTCTCCTGCCTCAGCCTCTCCAGTGCTGGGATTATAGGTAGGTTCCACCATACCTGGCTGATTTACCTCAATGAATAAAATATGACAGTAATGAGATGTCACTTCTATAATGAGAATACAAAATACTGTAGCTTTTATTGTTGTGCTCTTTACTGCTCACTCTAAAGACAGCCAGCTTCCACGTTGTGAAGTTCCTTATGGAGAGGTTCCTATGTCAGGAGGCTTCTGGCCAACAGTCATCAGGTAACTAAGGGCTTTAGTACCACAACTCAAGAGAAACTGGGTCCACCATTAACTGAATGTGTCAATAACCACCAATTCCCCATAGCTGTATATTCTCCTGAAGCGGCAGTGCTGGTGGCCACCATGTCTTCAGCCTCCTAAGACTTTGAGCAAGGCTGTCACCTAGATTCCTGACCCAAAGATACTGTGAAATAACAAGTGATTATTGTTTGGAATGACTTATTATATAGTATAAGACAACTAATGTACTAGGCACACAATGCTGGAACCATATATTTTAGGAAGAATTTATAGTATAAGAATTTGATTGATCTTGTGTGTGAATACACTGGAGATCAAACCTAGATCTTTGTTGAGTGCTAAGGTATGCTCTACCACTGAACTAAATCTACAACCCTTATAATCAAATCTTTTTTAAAAGAAGAAATTAAGAATTTGAGACATGGCTCAGAGGTTAAGAGCGCTGGCTGCTCTTCCAGAGGCCCTGAGTTCAATTTCCAGCAACTACATGGTGGCACCCAAACATCAGTAATGAGATCTGGTGCCCTCTTCTAGTATGCAGATATACTTGCAGACAGAACACCACTGTACACATAATTAAAAAAATTTAAAACGGAAAATGTGGTACATTTATACAATGGAGTACTACACAGCAGAAAAAAATGACATCTTGAAATTTGCAGGCAAATGGATGGATCAAGAAAACATCATAGGGGCTGGAGAAATGGCTTATCGGTTAAGAGCACTGACTGCTCTTCTAGAGGACCTGGGTTCAATTCCCAGCACCCACATGGCAGCTCACAACTGTCTGAAAATCCAGTTCCAAGGGATCTGACACCTTCACACCAATGCACATAAAATAAAGATAAATAAATCATAAAAAGAAAACATCATATTAGTGAGGTAACCCAGGCCCAGAAAGACAAATATCATATGTACTCACTCATAAGTGGCTTTTAGACATAAAGCAAAGAAAACCAGCCTACAATTCACAATCCCAGAGAACCTAGACAACAGTGAGGACACTAAGAGGCACACATGGATCTAATTTACATGGGAATAGTAAAAGACAAGATCTCCTGAGTAAATTGGAAGCATGGTGACCATGGGAGAGGGTAGAAGGGGAGAGAAGAGGAGAGGGAGGGGAGCAGAGAAAAATGTATAGCTCAATAAAATCAATAAAATATTAAAACATGAAGAAATTGAGCTTCTAAGAAAGCACCTTTCCATTTTAGATATGGAAATAAATTATCTCTTTGAGTACAATTTTATCTAGATTATTATATTATAGTGTCTGTCTTACTTTAAAAACATCATTTATATAAAAAGGTGCTTCTTTTCCATACCTCTGGAGCCTAGAAAGAGATAACTGCCAGCTCCAGGACAGCCTGGACATAGCAAGACCTTGTTTCACAAAACAGAAGTATCAGAAACATTTTTCTTTTTTCTTTTCTTTTCTTCTCTTTTCCTTCCTTCCTTCCTTCCTTCCTTCCTTCCTTCCTTCCTTCCTTCCTTCCTTCCTTCTATTTTCATTTGCCCCCCCTTTTTGCTTTTTAAAAAGATTTTATTTTTAAAATTAGGTGTGAGATGGCTAGAAAGATAGTTCAGCAGTTAAGAGCATATACTACTCTTGCAGAGGACCTGAGTTTGGTTCCCAGCACTCATGTCAGGCAGCTCACAACTGTCTGTCACTTCAATCACCGGAAATCCAATGCTATTTACTGGCCTCCATAGGCACTGTACTCATGAGCATGCGCTCGTGCTCGTGTGTGTGTGTGTGTTTGTGCACACACACACTTAAAATTTAAAAATGTTATATGTGGATACATGCATGTGAGCATGGGTGCCTGCAGAGACCAGTGGATGTCAGGTCTGGAGTTAGAGGCAATTGTAAGCCACCTGACATGGATGCTGGG
>NC_022012.1:68794545-68798395 GCF_000317375.1 Microtus ochrogaster | reverse complement strand
TTTATTTACTTTTTTTAGTGTGGAGGGTAAGATCTAGTACCTCACACCTGCTAGATAATGGCTGACCACTGAGTTATATTCCAGCCCCTGGAGATTTAAGTTGGATGGAGGATGAAATTGATGTTTTTGGAAGAGTATACTGGTATAGGCTAACCTGGAAGGTAGTAGAATAATAAGAATTCACAGCCTCGGAAATATTAGTGCACAAAGAAAGAATTTCATAGAAAGTCCCCAATCAGAATTCGCTACTAAGAAGCTGATTCACAAACTGAAAATCAAGAAACAAACACCAATCTTTACATTAGGTCGAGGATCGAATCTGGCAAGTAGTTAGTCTATCCTAGACGATCTTGGAAAAGAAGACATAGTTAAATGTAGCCAAAATTAAAATGTTTTAATACTGGTCTACTTTTATAGTTTATTTGTATTCAAGGGGTAATTTTTTAAAAGCCCAACAATGGCATCATCTCATCCCAACTATTTTTCTTTACTATACTATGCTTGTCTCAGCATCTTACTACTGGAGACGGTTGTAGTCACAACATACATTGTAGCTTGCGTAAGATCTTAAAAACAATATTTACTTATCTGAGAGGTGATATATGGAAGTTCCACCATGTGGGGCCCAAGACTAAAATTCAGATTACCACTTAGCAGCAAGTATCTTAATTTGCTGAATCTGTATTTTCTACCTCATTTTTTTTGGTGGTTTTTTTTTTTTTTTTTTTGAGACCAGGTCTCCCCACACAGCCTCATTCGGCTAGTTCTCATTCTATTTTATTAGACTGCTTAACACTGCCTAGGCATCTGCATCCTATGTTCCCTTCTCTGTGTCAAATACTAGAACAAGCTACAGCTGCCTTTGGCCCCTCTTTTACCTAGGAGCAGAGATTTCCAAAATGAAACTCATTTGCTTTTCCTCTATCCTTCACTAAGCAAAATTCTCATTTTTGTTGGGTATGAGTGTGCACACCTGTCAGATCAGCATTTGCAGGCTGAGGCAGGGGGATTTTGAGTTAGAAGGCAGCTTGGTTTACGTAGTAAGATCTTATCTCAAGAGCTGGAGAGATGGCTCAGTGATTAAGAGCACTGGCTGTTCTTCCAGGGGAGCTGGGTTCAATTCCCAACACCCACATGAGAGCACACAAATGCCTGTAACTCTATTTCCAGGGGATCTGACACCTTCACACAAACATACATGTAGGCAAAACACCAATGCACATAATAAAAATAAATAACTAAAAATAAAATAATGATCTTATTTCAAAATTGATTAAGTGAGTAAGTAAGTAAGTAAATAAATAAATAAAAATTCTGAAATCTGAGTGTGCATGCTTGTTATTCAAGCACTGGGGAGGCAGAGGTGGGGATTCTTGGGGCTTACTGACAAGTTAGCCTACTTGGCAAGCTTCAGACCAGTGAAAGATTCAGTCTCAAAAACAAACAAAAAAGACAGTGTCTGAAAAATAACATCTGAGTTTGTCCTCTGGCATATACTTATGTGTACCTTCACATGCATACATGTACACATACATGAATTCACATGAAACCCAACTTTTGGACTACCTCACTTAGATGTTAGGAAAACAACTAATGGTTTGTTTTATAATCCTTCTAATATTGTTTGCACATTAACTCAAGTGTTGTAACATCCCATGGGGGTAAGATGGATCAAGAGGTAAAAGGATTTTGCCTAACAAGCCTGATGACTTAAGTTTGGTTCATGGAACCCATCCCTGACCTCCACATTGGCATTGAAGCTTGCATACACACACACACACACACACACACACACCCACGCACGCACGCACGCACGCACGCACGCGCGCGCACACACACACACACACACACACGGACTCTGTTCATTTCACTCCCATTTCTTCTTCCTCTGGATTACATTTTATACCTTTCATAGTAGCTAAATCCTTTTATCCATGACCCCAAACCTCTGGCTACCCTGGATGTAGATTTTTCTTTTCTCTTATCTCATAATATTGTGTGTGTGTGTGTGCGTGTGCGTGTGTACATGCATGGGACATATGTGGAGCCAGAGGACAACTTTCAGAAATAGATTCTCTTTTTCCACTGTGGGTTCTAGGGGATTGAATTCAGATCATTAGGCTTATACAGCAAGAGCATATTACCTGCTGAGAAATCTTGCCAGCTCTAGCTACTTCTTCATGTTTTTTTCTTTCTCCCTATTAAAATTCTCTGTAATATGTCCTACTTTTTGTGAGCTTTACTAGCTAAAGAGATATGTTAACATACCCAGGTATACTAATTATTTACCTTTTCTAAGTGAAATACTCTTCTGATAGGTATGCAGTGGGAGTCACTTGTACAGCCACATTGATGACCACTGATGATACATACTCCCAAACACCTCCATGGGGTATCTGCTCAGTAAATACATTTGTTGATAAAAGAGAAAGGCAAGCGAAAGTAATCTGAAACACTGTCATGCTGGCACTGTGCTGATGTCTCTCTTGCAAGGATATGGATGGCCAAGGCAAGAGGATCACTGAGTCCAGGAGTTCAGGAGCATGGCCAAAACACCTGAGACCTTTGAGACATGATGGAGAAAACAAACCTAAGAACCCATGAGGTGAAGAAAGAGCTGGAGAGAACCAGTGGAAGACCGGTTCCAGCCCTCACTGGGTTTAACAGAGTTAAAATTGTTGTGGGTTGTTTAGATAGAAAAGATTTTCATCTTTATCTTGGAATAACTAGTGGTAAAACAGCCAACCGCACTGTGTTTACAACAGCATTGGTGAGGTTGGATAGATCCCCCACCCTGTCCAACTTCCTGTGATAAAATGTTACATTTTGTAACCTGTTGTACTCTGGATGTGAAGCATTTTTGCACAGCATTGTGATACTGTATGTTTTGTCCAGGTTTTACTGTAATGCTTCCTCCCATCATCCAGAGTTGACTGCAGAAGCCATAACAGACTTGCCTTTCTTTGGAAGACTGCTTTTCAGTTTTGTATGAGCATCTCAAGATGTGACTTCTTCCTTTAAGGTTTGTTTGTTTATTTATTTATTGTGTATTTATTTATTATTTATTTATAAACAAGACAGGGTTTCTCTGTGTAGCCCCAGGCTGTCCTGAAACTCACTCTGTAGACCAGGCTGGCCTTGAACTCAGATATTTGCCTGTCTCTGCGTCCTGAGTGCTAAGATTTATTTTTAATTACTTGTATATGTGCATGTGAGTATAGGTGTCTTCAGAGGCCAGAGGTATTGGATCCCCTGAGCTGGAGTTACAGACACTTGTGAGGCACTTGCTATAGGTGCTTGGAACTGAACTCTAGGTCCTTTGCAACTGCAACAACGTGTCATTAACCACCATGCCATCTCCCCAGTCCTTCACCTTATTTTTTGATCTTTTATATTAAGATCTCTTATATTAAGATCTATCACTGAATCTAGAGCTCACCAATTGGCTAAATTGGTTGACCAAGAAGCATCAAGACTTCTCTTGTTTCTATCTTCCATGTGGTACAGGCACATGCTGCTGTACTCAGCTTTTACGTGAGTACTGGTAATTCAAAGTCAGTCCTCATGCATGCATGTGCAGTAAGCATTTTACCAACTAAGCCATCTTCACAGTATTTGACTAACATTATTTTTAAATAAAAATTTAATCACTAAAAGTACTGTAGGTATGGATAAAGTATCTTATTTGGTAATAATATAAATATGTAAGTTGTTTGCCAAATTGCAAAAGGCATAGTACAATGTATAATCATCTTCTCTATAGACAAGTTCAATTTAATATAACTACCCTACAAGCTGAATTACCAGTCTTAAAAAAAAGTTTATTTTCATTACATGTGTATAAGTGTTT
>NC_022012.1:68786483-68794050 GCF_000317375.1 Microtus ochrogaster | reverse complement strand
TGTGTGTGTGTGTGTGTGTGTATGGCTTGTTATGTTTGCATTTTCTGCTCTATTGATTAAATCCAGGACCTCACACATGCTAGCCAAGTGCTCCACCACTGAGCTACATCTCCAACCCAACTCCTTCAACTTTAATCCAAGTCGACACAATTTTAAAGAGGTATTTTTCTCATGCCAAAGTTTCTGTATCATTTCTCATTCTGAAATTTACTGGGATTAATTAATTAGTGTGTTTTTCTCTGGATTTTTCCCAGTCTTCTTATTTATAGTTTAGGATTCTAATAATGGTCAGAAGAATGTTATAACAGCCAAGAATAGTAACATACTGGTAAAATTTTTAATTAGTATATTCAGAACTACAATTTTAAAATAGATTGTATAATAGCACCAGTAAAAGAACAGCTTTGAAAACTTTATTTAACTCTTTAAAAGATACAAAATCACCTAGTCTTCAGCACTGACCTAAATATTCCATCAGCTGCTCCGCAGTTATGATTTCCATCATTGGTGGAAGTTTCACCTGAAAAAACAAAGTATTATTTCTATAAAGATGTTTTGATGATTGAATTGTTTACTTTAGTCAAAAGCAAGTACACATGTGCAGGCAGATAGACACAAACACCTACTATATAAATATATTGACATTTATGCTTATATAATAAAGTCATCCAGGCATGTGGCTCATGTGTATACTCCCAGTACTCAGTAGAATGATGACCATGAGTTTTAAATAAACTTGACTTAAAAAGTGTGACTTTTTCTCAAAAAAATGCAAATAAGGGTGAACAAAATAGTTCAGTAGGCAAAAGTGCTTGATAAGTGAGCTTGATGACCTGAGTTTGATCCCGGGAACTCGGGATGAGAGGATAGAATGGACTCTTATAGTTGTGCTCTGACTTTTACATATACTGTGATACATATGCACATCAAGACACACATGATTCCTTACTCACATCTCATACACACATATACACTATGAAGGGTATGTTAAAATAACAGAAAGGGATGATAAATGCCCCCAGAAAAAGATTGCATAATGCTTTATTAACTTTAAATTTTAAATGCTAATGAGAAAGGAACAGCTGTGGAGAGACATTGGATAATAGAAAAAAAACTATGAAATTAAATCAGTCAGTAAGTATTCAATGATAGGAGAAGACCATAATTAAAAATATATTAGTCACTATGTTCTGTTCAACCAAGGAAAGTGTTTAAATTATCAATTTCTCCAAAAGCTCCCTTGTTAAATTGTTAAAGAAGGCATTCTAGGTTTATGCTATCAAGTATGCTGATGACATATTAAAATGTTTTTGATCAATGATAAATTTTCAAAATGATTGATAAAAAACATAGCAGTGTTAGCCTCTCTGAGAACACATATGACAGCTGATGCTTAGGGTCCATTTATCTTTTGGATTTATCACTCTGTGAAAACCAAGATACACCACACAAGCTTGCTCATCATATTATTCTTAATGAGTTTTATTCTCTGTAACAATGTATTCTAAAGAATAATTTTGGCTGCAGGCAGCATTCTAGTTACTGTCTAGTTCAATGCCTTATTGTAGTGTACTCAATAAACCATCCTTCCAAAAAAGGTAATTTTTTTAAACAAAAGATTTACTTTGTTTACTTATATGTATATATCTAAATGGGTATGTGTCATGTGTGTACACATACTCAGAGGACAGAAAAGGGTGCTAGATCCCATGGAACTGGGTTATAGGCAGTTATGAGTCCCAGCAAGGGTGTAGAAAACCAAACTCAGGTTCTCTGCAAGAGTTGTATGTGTTCTGAGCTACTGAGCCAGCTCTGCAGCCCACTTTCTACATAATTTTAACATTGAAGCTCACTTGCAAATCATAGCTTGCTGTGATTTTCTAACAAAAAGTTGGGTTTCTTACTCACATTATTTATGTATTATTTGGCCATATTTCAATATATTCTACATTTTTTGTATTACAGTAGCAAAGTTTAATTTCTCTAACAGAGACTCCTAAAACACAAAGCCTAAAATGATTACTAACTAGTTTTTTATTTTTTTTAATTTTATGTTTTATGTATGGGTGTTTTGCCTGCATGTATGTCTGTGCACCATTCATATGGTTGGTGCCCATAGAAGCTAAGAGCAGGCCAGAAGAGAGCATCAAATCCAATGGAGCTGGAGTTACAGATGGTGGTTATTGAGCTGCCAAAAGGGTACTGGGAATTGGACCAGGTCCTCTGGAAGAGCAGCCAGTGCTCTTAATCCCTGAGCCATCATCTCTCCGTCCCCACTAAGTAGTTCTTTACAGGAAAATTTACTAATTTTTGCTTTAGACTATTCTAGTTATCATTATACAGTATTTATCAAGGTGTTTCAGTATCATATTTGGAGTGCTGATATCTAGTTAATTTTTTGTATTCTAAAGATGGACCTCTCAATTTCACAGTAATCTGAAAGGAACATTCATACATATTAATGTTTTCTAAAATTATTATTATTATTTTTGGGAAAGGTCCTCACTATATAGCCTTACCTTATCTGGAGTCCACTATGTAGACCAGGCTGGCCTCAGACTCACAAAGATCTACTTGTCTCTGCTTCCTGCATGCTGAGATTAAAGATGTATGCTATCATCAGTCTGTTTCTACATCTTTTGACATTTATTTATTTTGTGTTTGTACCTGAGGATACTTGTGGAGGTCATAAGATAACTTGCCAGAGTCTATTCTCTCCTTCCACCATTTGGGTCCTAGGAATCGAACTCAGACTGTCAGGCTTGGTGGCAAGCACCTTTACCTGTTGAATCTCGTTGCCAACTTAAATGATGCTGGTTTTTTTTTTTTTAAAGAATTATGTGTTCTCTTATTTAAGACAGATTCAATGTGACAAATTCATCAAAAGATTTCATGAACAAATAATTTATCCTTTCTCAAGGAGCCTGCAAGATAGTCCAGCAGGTAAAGGCACTTTTCAAGCCCAATGATCTAACAATTAGAGTTCTATTCTCTGAATCCTTATAATGGAGGGAGAAGCAGGTTGTCCTCTGACCTCTACACATGGACTGTGGTGTACCCTCCCAATACATAAGTAAGTGTAAAAACAAGAAAAAAGAAACCCTTCTTTTTAATTTCGGCAATCTTGTAAAATTAAGAAGCCGAAGAGACAGGGGCTGTAGCTTAGTGGTGGAGCTGCGTTCACCATGGACAAGGTCTGAGGTTCAGCCACCAAGACCAGAGGATAAGAATAATATGGAGACACTGAAGAGTATATGAATTTGGCATATACATTCTATAGTCCTAGGGGTCTATGTAATTTCAGATCATGGTCTTGAGCTTTCCAAGAGGAGACTGCCTACTGTGCTCTGTAAGCACATAAAATGAGAATGACCACCTCTATACTGATATTAGAAGTAGCCTCAAGAGAGGTCAAAGGTAAAAACAATAAAATCTGTGTTTAAAATATTAGTGGAATTTTAAACAGGAACGTAAAATTTTCTAAAGGCGATAGGCTAAGATTTTAACGGGATGGGGAAATAGTAAATGCAGGGGACTCGTCATACAAAGGAAAAAGGAGCAGCTTATATAGATGATACTAATAAAAGCCTTTAGTCCCCAAACTCAGGAGGCAGAAGCAGAAAGACCACTGGAAGTTTGAGGTACACTGACTCACATAGAGAATTTCGGATTGCAAGTTTTTGATCAGTTATCATAGGTAACGGTTAAAGTCTTAATACAATGTCAATAAGTATTGAAGAGACATACGGTTAAGTTCTAACAACTTTTCAAATGTGCTTATGTGTGTTCATGTCTGTCTCCATATGAACAGAGGACAGAGGACAGCACTGGATGACCTCCCCTCTGTCACTTTTCTCTTTATTCCTCTGAGGAAGGGTCACTCCCTGAACCTGAAGCTTATACATTTCTTAGATAAGCTTGTATCAGTAATCCCAGTGATTTTCTTGACCCTGTCCTTCCTCAGCGTGGGAATTACAGATGTTTCTAGAGCACACCTGTCTTGTTGAAGGACACAGCACTCCTGGTGGCCCTTCTGTCTCAGCTTCTCAAGTGTTGGGATGCCCAGCTCCAACAGTTTTTTAATAGTAGAGACACAATTGAGCTTGTCCCGTCTAGTTATTAAATTACCTACTGTCATTCGACTTTCTTGTCACCTTAGTTGATGACTGTGAAACAAGTGGCAAGATATAATTAATTCAAAGAATAAATTAAGTGTTTGAAATGTTTATCCAAAGTAAGTGGATGACTTGTAATATGACTTGGGACTCACAGCAAAGTAAGTTCCTTTTTCATTATAACAGCATGAACTTCAAAAGAAAAAAGAGAGGAAAGAATGAATAACATATGTTCAGTCAGTAAAATGTCTGTCAGAATCAGGTATGTCCAACCTGGCACATTATGTTATGACACTGTCATCCACAAAGTTCACACACACACACACACACACACACACACACACACCACACACACACACACAATTTCAGAATGTTTAAAGTAAGTTAATGATTATACTTTAGGGCACATTCATACTATCCTGAGGTGCAAGCAGCCAAGTACCTGAAGGTGGAGTGTAGAGATCAGTGATAGAGTATGATAGAGTACTTGCTTAGCGTACTAAATTTAGTTCCCAAAAAGAAGTTGCAACCATATTAAATATTCTGCAAAGCCTGATTACCTGATAGAAATTTAGTGATTGTGGAAAGACTGGAACATTGTAGGTCCAGAGTTTCATTATAATTTACCCTGGACTATCTTTAGTCCTCTTCATAGCTCACCTCTGTGCCTGGCTTATCATCTTTGGAATGTATTAATGTAGCAGACCACTAGCTTCCACTAACCTAAAATCGAAGACAGTCAGTAGATGGCATCTGAGACCCACAGCTGAGGTTCTTCCGACCTCCCTCAAGCCCTCACTTTGCTATAACTCACCTATTTGATGTTTCCACCGATGTATTTGAAATATTCTTCACTCTGTTACTCTAACAATTTCATGAAACTGTCACCATATCAGTACATGGGATTTGGGGTAACCAATTTTGTATTCCCAGGACAGGGCCACTCACTTTTGGCTCCAGAATAAATAGTTGCCCAACACTTTTTTGTTTGTTTTGTTTGATCTGATCTTTTCAGAGAGGCTCTCTTAACATAGTACAAGCTGCCATCAAACCTACCATAAGGTAAGAATTTTTTAAAATGTCATCAGATCCTGAACACAATAAAAACAAAACATTCAAAACAAGCAGTGCATAGTGACCCAGATCTGCAATCCCACTCCCAGGAGGACGACACAGAAGGATCAGAGCCAATTTTAGTTACATAGTGAATTTGAGACCTGTCACAAAACTAAATTAAAGAAAAAGCAACTTAATCAATTAAAAGTGGAAAAAAGGGACTGGAAAGACAGTACAGTGGCTCCAGATCACTGGCTGTCCCTTCAGAGTGCCCAAGTTTGATTTCCAGCATACACGTGCAGTTTGCAATTGCCTATTAACTCTAGTTCCAGTAGATCTAACGCCTTCTGGCCTCCTCTGGCCTTCAAAGGCACTGGAATTCACATGGTACATAGACATACATACAGAAAAAAACAATCATACAGGATAAAATAAAAATAATTTAAAAATAAAAGTAGAGAATAAGTGGCTGAAGAGGTGGTTCAAAGGTTAAGAGCACTTACCAGGGTTCCATCGCTAGCACTCACATCTAGGCTCACAAACATATGTAACTCCAGTTCCAAGGACTCTGATCTGGCCCCCACCAGCACCAGGCATATATGTGGTACACACGCATGCATACATGGAAAAAAGCCGATCTCCCTCAAAAAGATACATGGGAGTATCTTATTTTTATAAAAAGTGGAAAATAATGGGGGAACAGTATCAAAGTGGACTTTAAGCCAGGTATGTTGCTGCACACCTGTAATTCTAAAACTCAAATGCAGTGACTAAATAGCAACACCCTGTTTCAAAACAAACCAAAGTAGAAACAAAAAGTGACTATATTCAAAGGCCTAGTTTGTTGGTACCACGTGTATTCAAAGATCAAACATCCTTTACCTGGACCTCCATAGGCATGACTGGAAAAGAAAAAGCAAGGCTTTTTCATTGGTGGAATACTATCAGAACCAGGCATCCACCCATGCAGGATCACACTGTTCACATCTACTTTGCTCACAAATCCAGAGACACATAATACTTCTAATTCTTGAGTGAAGCTGGGAAAGGAAGCTCCAGAACTGTTCCTCAAATCTTTTATGTAGATAAGGTCCTACCACTGTATAAAGCTTTAAATTTCTCCTTACAAGATCTATATTTAAAACAGAGTAGGCAGAGGCTAAGATAAAACCTTTGGCTCACCAGCTGCTTTTCCTTTTTTATAAGTGATAAACACACTTGGAAAACCTCAAAAGAGTTTTGTGCTTACTTTAGGAAAAGAGAGCATGAAAAAATTAGTGTGACTGCAGTTCTCTACAGGATTGGTAGGATGGGGCAGAATAGACAGAAAGTAGTGTGAAGGATTTATGAAAAACACAGGGGAGAAGAGATGAGATGTCATCAAAAAGTAGGGCGACCATAGCAAACAGTCACTGCTAGAAAGATGCTCAAAGACATGGAACTTCACTTCAAGGTGATAAAATAAGAAAAGACCATCTGAAGTTAAAGTTTCTTTTCTTTCTTTTCTTCCTTCTTTTCTCTCTTTCTCTCTTCCTTTCTTTCGTTGTTGAGATAGAGTTTCTCTGTGTAGCCTTGGCTGTCCTTGAACTCACCCTGTAGACCAGGCTGACCTCAAACTCAGACATTTGCTGGCCTCTGCCTCCCAAGTGCTGGGAGTAAAGGTGTGTGCCACTATCACCTGATAAAATTTTTTTGCTATTGATTTTTTTCTCCATTTGTCATTATGTTGCTCTGCTTTATTCTTGCTTATTTTTAAGTGCTCTTTATAAACTAAGAAACTAGATGGCTCAGTGGTTAAGAGCACTGACTGCTCTTCCAGAGAACCCAGATTCAATACCACTCATATGGTGCCTCACAACTGTCAGAAATTCCAGTTCCAGGAGATCTGGTGCTCCTTTCTGGATTCCTGGGCTCCAGACATGCATGTAGTGTACAGATACACATTCAAACAAAACACCCATATATACTAAAGAAGAAATTAGTACTGGAGTCAGGTGAAGACAAACAAAGCACACTACAAACATGTTTGAAAATGTGATAACGAGGGCTGCAGCTGTAGCTCAGCTGACAGGTACCTGCCTAGCATACATGAAGCCCTGGTTAACTGCAGAACCACATAAACTGGGAGTGGTGGCACATGTTTGTAATTCCAGTACTTGGGAGGCTGAGGTAGGAGAACCGGAAGTTCAAAAATCATCCTCAGGCTACATGGCAAGCTGGAGCCCAATCTGTGATATTTAAGACTCCATCTCAAAAACAAACAAAAAAATCAAATAGTGCCGGGCGGTGGTGGCGCACGCCTTTAATCCCAGCACTTGGGAGGCAGAGGCAGGCAGATCTCTGTGAGTTAGAGGCCAGACTGGCTACATGGCAAGCTGGAGCCCAATCTGTGATAT
>NC_022012.1:68772380-68786383 GCF_000317375.1 Microtus ochrogaster | reverse complement strand
CTCTGAGAGATTTATAATTAAGTAATAGTGTTTAAAATAACCAGATGCATAGGTGGTAAATATTTTTCTACAAAAAAATCAAATAGTGCCGGGCGGTGGTGGTGCACGCCTTTAATCCCAGCACTTGGGAGGCAGAGGCAGGCAGATCTCTGTGAGTTAGAGGCCAGACTGATCTACAAGAGCTAGTTCCAGGACAGGAACCAAAAGCTACGGAGAAACCCTGTCTTGAAAAATCCAAAAAAAAAAAAATCAAATAGTATAATCCATTATTTTCTATATAATTAGTATCATGTGAAAAGATGAATATGATCAAAGTATGTCATATATATGTATAAAAATGTCATAGTGAAACCCATTATTTTGTACAATATAACAGTAACTACAAAAAGAAACTTGAAGCTGGGACAATGGCTCGGTGGAAAAAGTGCAACAGAGTTTGGCTTCCCAGCACCCATGTAAAACTGCAGTGTCAAACTTCTGTACTCAGCACCAAAAGGTGGTGAAGTAGAACAGGCAAACCCAGGGCTCAAGTTCAACTAAAAGACTCAGTCTCCAAAAAACCAAAACAAGAAACATTGAGAGTCATACAGAAAAACACCTGACCTTCACACCTACACGCAGGCATGCGCGCACACACACACACACACACAAACACATACACACGTTCTTAGACATTATAACCCGACAAATACTTCTATGTGTTGTGTATAGTGAACGCCCTTTTGTTCTTCTCTTTAACCTCAATTATTATCCATCCATCAAAGAATTTAGAAATCTCTGCTGACTTCCAAAAGGTAAATAACATTTTTGTATTATTAGGGAAACAGTTTTGACCTCTAGAAACCCTGGCTCAGCTTGAGACTCCTACTTGACGTTGTTTCTCTCACCCGTCTCCCCATCAATCATTAATGATGACTGAGTTTTGTTGGCATAAATAGTCTACAGGCAGAAAAAGGGCTGAGAACCAACGATTTTCAAAATAATCTTCAAATTCATTAGCATGCACACTCATTCACAGACTAACCCAGATGATTGGAACCCAGATGCCTCATTCCATCAAGTGCCCCAGATACCCAACATGAAACTGTAACATTTGGTGTTTGGGATTCCTCTCACTATCCATCTCACTTCTTCATAAATGGCTAGTAAAATTCAAGCTATTCTTCTAGGGAACTTGTAACTGCAAATGGAATTATCAATTTGAAAATAAGTGTGGAAATGTATTTTCTCAGCACCCAGAAACTGCAAGCTTAAATATGACACTTTATTCTGAGGCCTAAATACACCTGCCGTTCCCCTTTAATGCTCCAGAAACTTAGATTTATCATTTCTTATTTTAGTTGTTAAAAGTTTTAGCTTCCTTAACGCATTCTAATGTATAGTTACTGGTCAGTCCCTTAAAGTAGAGCCAAAGAAACAAGGCAAGTAAAAAAAAAAATCATACAAAGGCAGAAAATACAGTCTTTGAAAATAAGTAATTTGTAAGTGGGGTCAGATCAAAGCTTTCCTTAAGTGGAATTTATATAAAAGGGCTGGCTGCATCTTCCCTATCTCTATTCCTTCATGTATTACACCCAAGGGTGGCAGGCCAGTATTCTCTAGAAAACAGTATATATATATATTATATTACCATTAAAACTTGCTCCATGATATCGCATTGATAGTAACTCTGAAGATCACTTTTTCCAATTTCGATTGTTTTGCATATGTGATAATGTCAGTAAGAAGGAGTAGTATGCGGGCGAATAGAGTAAAAATATTCAGAAAGTGTAGGTGTAGGGTCTAGATTCTACCTGTTTACAAGTACACCATCAGTTACAACCTTTAACTGAATGTTGAACTTTTAAAACAAAAGGGACCTGAAGCTAGGGGCAATTCTTTCTGACACACAGGTGAATAATCATTCAATAAAGAAATCCTGGAATTAATTTCATGTAAGGAGGGGCTGTCAGAAGTGGTGGTGCATGCCTTTAAACCTAGCAGCACTCCGGAGGCTGAAGCAAGAAGATCACGAGTTCGAGGACGGCTTAAGCTACACAGAGAAACCTTGTCTCAAAAAAGGAGGTCTGATGAATGAAGAAACAAGGAAGCCATCAGCTGACAAACAGCCGTTTCCTCACCCCATTTCTGCCCCTCCCCACAAGCTGTAGGAAGTAGAAAGCTGCAGATTGTACCTTCCAGGCCAGAAGCAAAACATTGAGGATGGCCAGCAAAGGGCAGGGGCCGTTCTCATTCTGGGTGATGATGGGCGTGTTCTCCTCTTTCCACTGGATCCATTTAATGTGATACACTGACTGTCCGGGAAAGCGTTCTTTGGAGGCCGCTAGCACCTGAGCCGGGTCCTCCTCCTCCTCTTTGCACAGAGGTGCAGCCCTGGGCGGCCCCGCCGCGCCCTCCTCCACGTCTTCAGGGATCCTGGTCTCCGCTCCCTCCTCACTATTGAACTCAGAGCTACTGGGGAAAGAATGCAGGTTGGAGAAAGACTCCAGGGAGTCCAGGCTGGGCGAGTCCCCAGGGGGGCTCGGCTCGCTGCAGCTGCTGCTCAGGGCGCCGGCGCTGCTGGGCTCCTCGGCCGCCTGCTCCACCCCGCAGGTGCCCGCGTCGCCCACTGGTCCCGACCCTCGGCCCGCCGCGGCCTCGGCCAGCTCCGGGGAGGCGGTCACCTTGTGCTGCCCTCTCGGAGGCGCTTCCGAGGCGGCGGGGCTCGGCGACAAGCTGTCCTTCAAGTCCGAGTCCGCGCCGCAGCCGAGCTGTGACGGGGACGTCGGGTCCCCGGGGCTGCTCCGAGCGGCCGCCGCCCCCTGCCCGCCGCTCTCCACCGCGCGTCCTGCGAGACCATCCTCAGCCTCGCGCCCGCCGTGCCGTCGCCCTTCCGGCGGAGACTCTCGTCCCGCCGCCACCCCGGGATCCAGAGGCTGCGGGCTGTCAGGGCCGCTCTCCATGCCCGGCCGCCCGCCCCTGGTCCTATAGACAGCGCGGCCGGCTCTCCTCAGTCAGCGCCTCCGACGCCATGACAGCCGCTCAGTGGCAGCTCCAGCGCCCTAGCGCGGCCTCGGTCAGGCACGTCACCGGAGAGGGCGGCGGGAGCGCGCGCGATCGCGCGCCCGCCCGTCCACCCGAGCTGAGCGTGCCTTCGCGTGACTGCGCTCGGTGAGGCGCGGGGACCCACACCGAGAGAGCTTCTCCCCCGAGGCCACGCCCCTCCCGCGCGTTCCAGCCAAGGAAAGCAGAGCGAGGCTAGGGGCGTGTCTGGGGGCGTGTCTGGGGCGTGACCAAAGGCGCGGTCGGGCAGCCGCAAGGCCAGTAGGAAAATAGCCTCTGTGTGGGGCCGGAAGTTGAACTCCGGGGCACGCCCGCTGCGCGCGGTTACTTTGAAGGCAGTCGCCAAGGCTGGAGCGAGTGTGGTCCAGCTTTGGGCTTGTGCCTGGTGAACCCCGACAGTGGCAGTAGCGCTGGAAGAGAGCCATTCTCTGAAGGGCTCCGGAGAGCCGTTTCTTTAGCTTTTAATATCGAAAATTGGAAGCCTTTCTTAGGAAATGCAGATTTTTAAAGGCGGAGATCTGTGGGAGGCTTTTGGAAGACTGCGCTGCACGGGGGCAGCTCTCCCTGGGTTTTGGCTGAGAATCGCCGTGCTCCCCACTAGCTACTGGTATGCCTTGCCGAGGCTTCAGTGCGGTTGTGGATATTGGCCTACGCCCCAGGAGAGATGGTAAATTTGGGCCAATAATAATAAATTAGTTTGCGTCTGAAGTAAGCCAAGCCTTTGCGGTTCTGTTCACTTGGCTCCTCTTTGCAAGGAGTGGGAAGCGCCTGCTCCAGAAAAAGTGACTTTTTCTAATTAGAATTGACTTACCATGAAGCCCTGACGTCTGCAAAGAGGCCAGAGTTGCCTGCACAATTTTTTTTTTTTGTATGTGTGTGTGTGTGTGGCAAGAGTGGATACAGATCTTCTGACCTGTTTCGGAAAAGGATTTCAAAGTTGTCTAGGCTCAGAGGATATAAAAACGAACAAGACAGGTCTTCCTTCAGGGTCACACATACAAATACCTGATACACCTGTCTCTACTGGTTAGAAAGGTGGACAAGCTAAATGCTTTGCTTTGCTCATTCACATTTTAGCATCAAGTGTGTTTCTGAGTACTGTGTTTTACACTGAACGAGTCATTGTTATCGTCTCAGGAATTGCGGTCTTTGTCTCTCTCAGCCCTCCCTTCCACCTCTCTCTCCTCTTCCTCCTCCAACTCTCCTCTCCCTCCCTTCTTTTCTTTTCTGCCGCGCCTTTCTTTTTTTCAATGCGGGGAATCAATCACTTTGTTTTATTTTATTATTTGTTTTTTGGTATTTGGGGGGGGTTGTTTTTTGAGACAGAGTCACAATATGTAGCCCTGGGTGGCTTGGAATTCCCAGACATATAATGCAAATAGTCTTTCTGTAGTCCCTGTCCAATTAAAGGTTAGAGCTGGCTTTGGAGTTGGAGTGTGGCTCTCTCCTTCTCTAAACCCAAGCATGCTTGTTAAAGTAAAATCCAAAATATCCAAAATCTGTCTCATGTCAGAAGAACCACCTGATATGGACAGAAGAACAACCAAAATTAAGGGACTATGTTATTGCCACTAATCTCATAATCCTTTGGTTTTATTCCTATTCTTTAAGGCTTTTCTTAAAGTATAAATATTATCTCAAATTTGTAAGATTAACATAAACATTTTAAACTTTTTGTCATGATAGTAATGCTCATATAAAGTACTAATTCCTTTTCCCTCCCTCCTTCCCTCCTTCTCTCTCTCCTTCTTTATTCTTTCTTTTCTTCTTTCTCTTTCTTTTGAGAAAGTGCTGTGTAGCCCAGACTAAGCTTGAACTCACGCTCATCCTACCCCAGCCTCCCACCAGGTTTCTTCTTATTTTATTTTCTGACATTGTACTAGTTAGTATTTCTTTGTGTTTGTTGTGCTGTGTACTTGGTAACTACAGTCAGTACAAAAATGTATGTTCTTCAGTTATGGGGAATGGATTATTTCTTTAATAATTCCTGACTTTTCTTGATTTTACAGTCTTTATCAATTTTTTCTTTATAGCTTTAATTTTCAAATATTCATTGTAGTTCCTTTTTATTTTATATTTTAGGATATTGATTATAATTTTATATTATCATTTTGCAGTCATGTTTTTTTAAAAAAAAGATTCATTAATTTTTATTGTATGCTAATGAGGGGTTTGCGTACATGTGTACCTGGTTCCTGTAGAGGTCAGAAGAAGGTATTAGATTCCCAGAACTGGAGTTACAGACAGTTGTGAGCCATCATGTGGGTGCTAGGAACTGAGTCTGGATCTTCTGCAAGAGCAGCAAGTGCTCTTAGCAGCTGAGCCATATCTCTCCAGTCCCACCTTTGTATTTTCCAAAGGGTACTGAAACAGATGCATCAGTAACAAGTACTTAGTAGTGTTAGGGATTGAGACATAGGGGAAAGAGATAAAGAACAAGTCTTACTTTGGGAAATAAGATATTGATAAGGGCTGGAGAGATGGCTCAGCTAGTGCTTTACAAGCACAAAGACTGGCTTTTGGGGCCCCAGCATCCACATAAAAGCTAAGTGCAGTGGTACATACCTGAGATCTCAGCAGTGGAGGGACAGAGACAGCAGACCTAAGGGTTCCCTGACCTGCCTGTCTAGCTAACATAGTAAACTTCAGGTTCAATGAAAGATACCGTCTCAATACAAAGAGGGTAGAGTGTGGTGGTCCATGCCTTTGGTCCTGGCACACAGGAGGTAGAGGCATCTCTGTAGTTTGAGTCCAGCCAGGCCTACATAGCAAGTTTCAGGCCAACCAGAGCAAAACAGTGAGACTCTGTTTCAAACAAACAAAAAAAAAAACCCAGACAAACCCACAACAAAGCAAGAACAACAGCAACAACAAAAACCAAAAACCACAAAACTCAAACCAGGTGGGATGTGATTGAGGAGGGAGTGATTGACCTCTGACCTCTACACAATCTTCAAAGGCGAGCACACTAATACACACATGCACAGACACATACTATCGCCACACACTGAGACACTTTGACATGAAATTATTATAGAGAATATGTCACAATATTAAATAACTAGTAATAAACAAATATTGTAAAAAATTAGAGGAAAGAAACCCATGTGAGTATTGCCTTAGAATTGAGATACAAAATATATATCTCTTAAATATCAAAATTATTATTATTAATTATTGTTTAGTTAGTATTTTGGATTGTCTTTGACCCCGGTCTTTTTATTTAGCTCAATTAGCCTGGTACAGTACTAATTCCAAAGTTCAGACTGGCCCAGGGTCCTCTAGAGGAGCAGAACTGATAGAATCTATGGATATTAAAAAGGGATTAACTAGAGTCGCATATGACTGAAAGGGACTGGGTGGTACCTTGTAGACGGTAGTCTGTCTACAAGCCGGAGAGGCTGAGAACCTGGTAGCTCCTCAGTCAGTGAAGCCATGTTCCTTAGCAGTCCCAGTTTGGTGCTGGTGCTGAAGGGCTGCAGAGTTCCTGGAGAGTCCCTGGTCTTCAGTCCACACTAGAGCCTGACGTCAGCCAACAATGGCAACAGCAACAGAGAAAGACACATTCATCAGCGGGAACTGCAGGCAGGCAACCAGTACCGCTGCTTCCTTAGATCTCCTTATATCTGGGCCACCCACCCGATAGGTGCTACCCACTGTGTGGAGGAGGATCTTCGAAGTTAATTCTTCCAGGAAATGCTCTAACACTTCCATGTCTCTTAGCTTGTTCAGACCCAATCAAATTGACAATCAAGATTAACCGTCGCAGATATCATAATTAGCTGCATTGAAATGAGCCCTGAGCAGAACATGGAATGTGTACAGGGCATATGTACCTTAGCTCCACCTCATCTAGTTTTCAGTTCAACAGAAGTGAGTTAAAATCCACGTTTTTCATGTAACTCAGTAACCCTGGCTTTGGCCCTCAGCGGCTTGCAGACACTCCAGCTTCCTGCAAAGTACATCCCCAACTCGATTACTTCCTTTGGCCCCCATGAGGAGCCCTGCACCTGTTCAGAAACAAATTCAGTGCTGTGATAATCGACCAGGTGCTGCCTCTGCACCATGCTGCTTTAGCAGATGCTCCTCTGTCCTGGTGATGTGAAAGGGTGGAGAGAAACAACCTTTCCCCCCCCTCTATTGTAGCCCTCATGTGCTGTAATAGTGAAAGTTCTCTCAATTGCACTCATATAGTCTTATCAAAAATGGAACCTAAATGTGTGTTTGGATGCTATAGATTGTTCTAGGAATGAATCCAAGGAGTATATTCCATCACTTCCAAATACTCCCTAGTATATGACTTGTTCCTCTAGTCTTAGACCAGTTTATTATTGGGTCGAGTTTAATTGTGCCTGCTTCCTTCTTTCCACAGGACGTCTCTCAAGAAAAAAAAAAGTTCTTTCAAGGGTTGGATGTATGTAGCCTATTGGTAAAGTGTGTAATTAGCATGCATGAGGCTAAGGGTTTAATTCCAGAATGAAAACAATTAACAAAATCCTGTCTTGCCAACTTACTGTTTTTACCAGATAACTCTCAACTCTGGTACAATTCTCCAAGTATGTATTTTTTGATTGACAATGCCAACATCGTCTGGAAACTTCACAAACAAAAATCCTTAGGAATGAGAATGAACGCATCGATCAGTAGGGTGCTGGCCTGTTGTAGGCAAGGCTCCAGATGTGCATGTCTTGTGGTGGAGGAGGGCCATTCTCTGGTCTTATTTAGAAATGTGATGTTTAAGAAATCCTCCATGTGATTCAAATACACTGTAAAGTTTGATCACTGGACCTGAGGACGTAGCTCAGTAGACTGCCTTCCTAGTACACACTTGAAGGCTTGCGTTCCACCCCCAGGAAAGCGTCAGTTGGGTGTGGTGGTCTGCTGTCTAAAGGTGGGAGCAGGAGGGTCTGGAGTGGAAGGTCATCCTCAGCCTTATAGTAAGTTGTTGACCTTCTTAGGTTACCTGGGATCCTGTCTCAAAACAACCAAACATGGTGATCTCCACTACACTAGGAATGAGGTCAGCCAGGGATACATTAGACCCTGTCTTAAAAACAACAAAAAACCAAATATAGGAATGTAGCTCAGTGGATGGCATACAGGTAGTGTATGCCTGTAATCCTAGCACGTGGGAAGTATTTCTGTGATTCTGTCTCTGTTTCAAAAACAAAACAGACCAAACCAACTAAAAACAAATAAACTAAAAACAGATATGAAACAACTTGGCCTTTTTTGTTTTTAGCGATACTTCATTATGTTTGCTTAGAAGACTTCAGTCACACTCAGTACTATTAATTCTGAAGAATCAAATGAATCAGAATTCTGTTCAGTGTGTTTCTGGACTCCACCCCTGGCATTCTGGTCCAGCAGAATTGGAGAAAGGCCCAGGAACTTGCAGCTCTTGACAAGCAAGCAAAGTGATTCTCCTGTAGGAACTGTCCTGGCCTGTGCACTGAGAAACACTGGTCTGGAGCACTATCTGATGGGAAGCACCCTTATTGTTGAGTAGTGTAATATGTGTTGTTAAGATTACTATAGTAGGGGGCTGGAGAGATGGCTCAGTGGTTAAGAGCATCGCCTGCTCTTCCAAAGGTCCTGAGTTCAATTCCCGGCAACCACTTGGTGGCTCACAACCATCTGGAATGAGGTCTGGTGCCCTCTTCTGACCTGCAAACATACACACAGACAGAATATTGTATACATAATAAATAAATAAATAAATATTTAAATAAAGATTGCTATAGTAGGAGTTAAGAGCATGTACTGCTGTTCAGTTAACACATGGCAGTTGTAATGAGCTGTAATGAGGTCTGGTGCCCTTTTCTGGTCTGCAGGGATACATGTAGGCAGAGCACTGTATACATAATGAATAAATTTTTTTAAAAAAAAGGAAAAAAAATTAAAACATGCAAACAAGCAAAATCAGCTTTAAAAAGATGCACATAGTAATAATTATGCTACCTTTGTTTCATAATTGCATGAGACATCCCCTTAATTAATTATAACATTGTTATTTGGGGGGCACAGAAGAGAACGTTAAACATGGAAGCAGGCTAATGTACCAGAAAGTATGATGAACGGAGCCCACAGACCTGGTTAGAACTTGCTCCATCTGTTCACTCATTTTCTAAGTTTTGGTAGGTCAATTTACTTAACTTTAATTGCTACTCTTTGTAAAAGAAAATGAGAGAGAGAGAGAGAGAGAGAGAGAGAGAGAGAGAGAGAGAGAAAAGAAAAGGGGGGATGATGGGGGTGGGCCCTGAGAATGTACCCAGGTGGAGTGGTGCGTGCCTATAATCCCAGTACTTGCAAAGTTGAGTCCAGAGAATTAGAAATTTGAAGTAACTCTCAGCTACTTAATTTGAGGAGCTACTTAATTTGAGGCCAGCCTAGACTACACATATGACCCTGTCAAAAAAAACCCAAATTAAAAAACCTAAGGGACAGTATTAGTTTAAATGATTCTATTCTTTTTGTTATATTTCTTTTTATTTATCCACATGCTGTATACATGATGGGATTTCAGATGTGTGCAGTGCCTGCTGAAGCCAGAAGAGGGCATCAGATCCCCTGCAACTGGAGTTCCAGGTAGCTGTGAGCTACAGAACAAGGGTGCTGTGAGCCAAATCCAGGTCCTCTAGAAGGTGCCAAAGCACCTCCAGGGCTCTTAAGCACTGAGGCATCTCTCCAGCCCATGTTATAGTATTTTGTAAACGGAAACAGTGCAAACCTTAATGAATTATTAACAGATTTTCAGTTGTGACTGCTATTCAGCTGTTGTTGTAGTGAGGAGTAAACCCAGGACCTTGCACATGCTAGGCAAGTACTTTCCTTCTGAGCTACACTCCTGGCTCAAATATCTCATCATTATTATTGGGGCTCTCAAACGAATAGCAGTCTAGTTAGAAAGATACAATGTAAGTATATAAAATGAAATGAAAATATGACCCTTGTAGGCAATGCCAAACAGATTGGGAAGTGATAGGAATTAAGTCACCAATGATAATTAAATACCTAAATTAAAACTAGGCATGACAGAAAATGTCTGTAATCTTAGTACTTGGGAGATGGAGGCAGGAGGATCACGAATTCAAAGTCATCCTTAGCTACACAGCAATTGTAGGACTACTTGGGATATGTGAGACCCTGGCTCAAATCCCTTCCCACCCCAAAATCAAAAATCCAAATATTGTAAAAAGAGTCAGTGTAGCTATTTGTAGTAGTTCCCAGGAGATGGGATTCTTTTTTTGTTTTTTTTTTATGTTTAAGGGTTGAGAGTGAAGGTCAGGGGTAGAATTCTTTCAGCATATGTGAGGTCCCAAGGACAATTTTCAGCCCAGAAATAAATATATAATAGTAAATAAATAGGGTTGGAGAGATAGCCCAGTCATTAAAATGCTTGTCACAGAAGCATGGGGGTCTGAATTCAGTCTCCCAGAACCACAGTAAAATATCTGGGTAGAGCAGTGTTGGAAAGACACAGAGAGGAAGATCCCTGGAGTCAGTCCACTGGCTAGCCCTGCTAGCTGAATCAGCAAGCTCCAGGATCAGTGAGAGACCCCATCTCAATAAATAAGATGGAAAGTTGGAGAGATGGCTCAGAGGTTAAGAGTGTTTGCTGCTCTTTCAGAGGATCTAAGTTTGGTTTCCAGAACCTATATCAGGTGGTCCATAACCATCTGTAACTCCACCCCCAGGGCATGTGGATACCTCTGCTGAATTTCATAGGCACCTGCATTTACACATGCACACACACACATACACACACAGGGCATGTGGATACCTCTGCTGAATTTCATAGGCACCTGCATTTACACATGCACACACACACATACACACACACACACACACAAACACACACAGAGGCACACACACAAACATTTTAGAAAATTAAATCTTAAAAAAAGTGGTACAACATTTGTACACATGTAAATAAATAAAAGAAACAAAGTAAAACCTAGAAACTGAACTAAAGCCTGGCCTAATTATCTATGGAAGTGCTGAAGAAAACATAGTTACTGAAAGGGAAATGGTGGTGAGCATGACTCCGGGGATTGTCCCAATGCACATGGGTTTGTTTGCCGCAGTGTGCTTTTGATCACCATCTACATAGAGCTTCCTGAACAAACGAGTGTCCTGATATCTACCTGCCTGGTCCCTAAACGACCTCTACGGTGGCGTGGTAAGTTGGAGAGCTCGGTAGCTGAGCAGTAAAATCACTTACTGCATTTCTTTGGCACCAGTGACAGTCACTAGGTCACTTTCGATTAAGATTCAGCTTCTCAAGTATTGATAATAAAGATGAATTCATTGGCTTGATAACATGAAAATCTACCTGAAGATGTTTTTGAGGAGTTTATTTTGAGACAGAGTCTTGATATGTACCTCTGACTGACCCAGCGTTGATGGTGGTCTTCCTGACGTTGCTGCCTCAGTGCTGGAATCACTGGCACACTACGTGACCATGCCTGTAACCTTGAAAGACCCCTCTCTTAAGAGTTTAGTTCTCATTCATTGGTCCTTATGAGTTGGTAAATTCAGATAGCTCTGAGGAATGGGGATGGCAAGATGGATTAGTGAGTGTAGGCACTTGCCACCGAGCCTTATGATTTTGAGATTATCCCCGGAGCCACAGAGTGGACAGGAGGAACTTAAGTGCTGTCCCCTGATTGCCACTCATTTGCCATGGTACATCTTCACTTCCACAAATAAATAAAAGTTTTGTTTAAAGTCATGTTTGTGGACCTTCAGGTGCTGAGGGTGTGGCTCAGAAGTGTCCTAGAATGTGTGCTTATCATTCATGAGGCTCTGGATGTAATTCCTCAGCCTAAAACAACAAACAAACAAAAGACAAGCTAAGAAGTAGGTTTTGGACTATAGCAATGACAATACATCTTTATTTACCAAGTAAATCTAGTGACTAGACTACAAGACTCAGAGTTAAGGTTGTATTAGATAGGGTCATATTTGGATGATGAGAAAAGACAGGATACAGGGAAAGGACACAGAGTCATGAAAATCTAATTCTAGTTTTAACCCTGTCATAGATTTTCTTTTCTTTCTTTTTGTGGTGGATAAATACATACACTGTAATTGATCATAAAAGTGTAAAATCCAAAGCAAAGCTCCCCAGCTTCAGAAAGTCTAATTGTATAATTTTATAGAAGTTCATTGACACGTGTAGGCTTTGGGTAAGTGCTTGAGTGCCTACAATTATCGAGTTGTATGAATTTTTTTTGCAAGTTCTACACATACACACACACACACACACACACACACGTTAGAAGCGAGGTTATTACTTTCTTTTCTCATTGCTCTGATCAAATACCTGACAAGAAGAAGTTAGGAAAAGGAAGATTTATTTTGGTTCACGGTTTGAGAGGTACAGTCCACCATGGCAAGGAAGGCATGGCAGCAGGAGCAAGTGACTGGTCACATTGTGTCCTCAGTTGGGAAACAAAGAGATATAAACGCTGATGCTCATGGACTTTCTCCTTCTTCCCCCTTTTATTCAGTCTGGACCCCAGCCTGTAGGATGGTGCTGCCCACATTTTGAGTAAATCTTCCTTCCTTAGCTAAATCTCTCTGGAAACATTCTTACAGACTCACCAAGACGTGTGTCTCCTAGGTGATTCCAAATCAAGTCGACCATGAAAATTAACTATCATACCTGTTATGTCTCAGTTTCCCCATCTGTAAAACAGATCACAGTGTATCTACCTCTTAGCACTTTTAGAAAGAATAAACACGATTGTGTGTATAAAGGTTTTCATTAACATATCAGGACTATTATTTGATAATCTGGGAATACTCATGGTAAGAACAGAATAAATGTTCATTGAATTTTAGAACAACAGTGATCATTGCCATTCTGTAAGGTTTTCTGGTCCTTTGCTTTTGCCTTAGTGCCTGTTGATGTCAGCTGTCAAGGCAATAATAGAGTTTCCAGGAAGTAACACATGCTTAATTGTGGAAGAAGGCTAAATGTAAAAGGTGTTTTGGACTAAAAGGTGATCGTGATTACTGGAGCCAGAGATGTACGTGTAAGCAAAATCAAGGACTATCCGGAAGTTGGTCTAGTTTCTAAACCAAAGGTCTCATAGGAAGTTCACTAATGGGAATAATGAGTACCAGAGTGACAGAGGACAAGCCCAGTCCAAAGAGGGCAGTCTCTACTCAGTTCCTGACAAGGAAGGTAGAAGAATTAGGTCTGCATAGAATCATGGCTGTACCTTGAAAACTCCTAACTGTCTGATTCAAATGAATAATGAAGTTTTAAAAATTCACTTCAAATCAAACTAAAGGTGTCTGTGAGTGTGACACGCTCCCTGAGCCATCTGACTGTGCCCTGCCCTGGAGAGGCTCAGTTAAAGACTGCAAGGTGAAAGGAAACGGGACAGAAATGTCTTGGCAGAAAAGCTGGAGATGTTTTTGACGTGACCAAGACTAGACCAGTTTAACCGAATGGAGAGGAACAAGAAGACTAGACCAGTTTAACCGAATGGAGAGAAACAAGAGAAAAGAGAGAGGTCCGTGGACAGATGAGGTCTGTGGGGGCTTTTAAGTTTTGAGTAAGATACTAGAATTTTAGGCAGGAAGATGTTATTTCTATTTTTTGAATAAAGTACTCAAACTTAGCCTATACTAGTATTGAAATGTAATAGGTGTGTGTTGGACATATGTTTGCTATACTGTGTGGGTCTTTCTAAAACTCCTATAATATGGGAATCACACTTGTCATTGAGAATTAGGGAGAGAGTGGTTTTAACCCAGCATTACAAATGGGTTAATCCATAGAGGAGAGAGGGGGGGGGAGAGAGAGAGAGGAGAATGTTTGATTAGTCTAGGGATCAAATTCAGAGCATTGCATATACTTAGTTAGTATATGCAGTATAGACAGTACCACTGAACCCAGGGTAAGTATTTTATTTTTGTCTGTCTATCTATCTATCTATCTATCT
>NC_022012.1:68732368-68772280 GCF_000317375.1 Microtus ochrogaster | reverse complement strand
ATCCATCCATCCATCCATCCATCCATCCATCCATCCATCCATCCATCTCTTTCCATCTACCATTTGGTTTTTCAAGACAAGGCTTCAGTCCTGGCTGTACTGGAACTCACTTTATAGACCGGGTTGACCTCAAAATCACTAAGATCCTCCCGAGTGCTGGGATTAAAGGCATGTGCCACCACTGCCCCGCCAGAAATTAATACGTTTAAATGCCTATAGTCGTAAACAGCATATTTTATTATTTTCTAGAAATGTATTTTATGTTTTTCTTTTTGAATCCCTCTTTCTCATGAAAACTAAAATCCTAATCCCCCCTCAAAAAAAGTGTACTAAGAAATGCATCATCGAGGGGCTCTTCTGAGCCTCGTTTTGTAGACTCTGTGGGCTGAGTGGGAGAGGCACTCCTGGAGGGAGGGCAGAACATGTGCAAAGGTGTTGAAGTGGCAAGTGGTGTGTTTGGGAAACTAACCGCTGTTAACAGCGACACATTGTACTGATTAAAGTCAGCCTGTTCTCCAAATGAATCTAACTTTGTTTGGTTAGCTCTGCCACTCTTGAGCTTGACTTTGCGTGATTATTTAAGTGATTTAAACTCCCACTTCCTTTCTAACGTCAGCTCCTCTTACTCTGATTTTGCCCTTGTTATTTTTATTTTATTAGCACTCCCCCCACCCCTGCCACACACACTCCACCCCTGGTGCTAAGTTGGACTTAAGATCTCCTGAGTGCCTGACAAATCTCCACTGAGCGGCATTTCCAGGGAAGAGAAGGAAAGGGTTGGGGTTGTAGCTCAGTGGTAGAACTGTACACACCAGACCCTGGGTTCAATTCCTAGGTCTGGAAACAAAGACTTGATGCTGTGACTGTATGACACTAGGGAAGAGCTAGTGAGCAATACAGATAATTACATATGTAATTATAATAGAATCACCTAGAATTTTATAGTGTTTACCATGTACTGTGCATTGTCTCTGTGCTTTACACCTGTTAACTCATTTGACTCTAGCAGCAATCCTGTTTGGTAAGCAGTATTATTCTCCCCATTATGATGACTAGGAAACTGAGACTTAGATACCTTAAAATAGATTTCAGGGCTGCAGAAAAGACTCAGAGGTTAAGAGCACAGGCTGCTTTTCCAGAGGTCCCAAGTTCAATTCCCAGCAAGCACATGGTGGCTTGCAATTGTCTATAATGGGATCTGACTTCCTCTTCAGGTATGCATGAAGACTAGACAAGTCACTCATACACATAAAATAAATAAATACAAAAATAAAGATTTTGTTCTATTATTATTTTGTGTGTATGGCTACATATGTACCCAGACATGCCTATGTGCATGCATCCCTGGTGCTCCCAGAGGCCAGAAGATGGGACTGAACCCTCTATTATTAGAGTTACAGACTGGTTTAAGCCACTATGTGGGTGCTTGGAATTGAACTCAGATCCTCTGAAAGACCAGCCAGTGTTCTTAACTGCCGAGCCATTGCTCCAGCTTCCTAGATTTCTTTACCTTAGCCAAGGGCACATGCTTAAAAACAGTAGGGCAGCTAAGCTATCGATAGGGTGGGGACTTGGGACAGAGGTCCAGGAGAACAGGCTGACTACATGCTAAGACCCAGAGTAGAATCCAGAACAAGGCAGACCCAGGTTTTGTTCGTATGGAGTTTTGCAGCCTAGTCACGGTCACATGATGGCCACAAGAACTAACCAAGGAAGAGAATGATTAGAGAACAAAGCCAAATGATCAAGTCCTGAGGACCAATGATATTTAAGGGGTAGAGTGGAGAGAGGCCTGGGAAGACAAAGACAGAAGCTCAGTTCGAAGCAGGAGGAAAGCGAGGAGGGGACAATGGCCTCCAGAACACTGTGAGAGCAGGTTTGTCTTTCCGGTGTCAACCATCCAAGAGGTTTGGTAAGATAAGGAACGGAGGTGTCTACTGCTATTGACAACGGATGGATGTTTGATGGCTCTAGCAAGAGTGGCTTCAGGAATGATGAGGTGGCATCAGGTTGCTATGAATTAAAGTGAGGTTTGAAAGCAGGGGAAACTGGAGAAGGGAGATGAGCTAGTCCTGTATCTGGCTCAGCAAGAGAAAATAATTGTCCAAAGCAGGGTGAGAGCAGAGAGGGAAAGCTGAAGGGTACAAGAAAGGGAAGACTCGATATGACTTGGTGACTGACCACAGGTGACAATGTGATACTCTAAGATGACCCCACTTTTTTTTCTTCCCCCGAGACAGGGTTTCTCTGTAGCGTTGGAGCCTGCCCTGGCACTGGCTCTGTAGACCAGGCTGGCCTCGAACTCACAGAGATCCGCCTGCCCCTGCCTCCCGAGTGCTGGGATTAAAGGCACGCGCCACCACTGCCGGCTTCCACTTTTTTTTTTTTTTTTGGCTGTCAAAACATCTATTTTTATGTGCATGAGAGTTTTGTCTGCATGTCTGTGCATCATGGGTCGGCCTGGTGCCCTCACAGACCAGTAGAGGGCATCTGAGCCCATGGAACTGGAATTACAGTTGTGAGCTGTCCTGAGGATGCTGGGAATGGAACCCCAGGTTTTCTGGAAGAGCAGCCAGTGCTCTGGAGCCACTGATCCTTCTCTCCAGCATTCTGGCCCTACTCTCAATTCTGGCTCCTGAGAATGGATATGCTGTGACCAGGGAAAAGGAACGGAAGAGATTCCTGAGTTTGGCTGACAAGGAGACATCAGTGGATGGTTTAGTAGGAGTTGGACATTTCAAAGGAAATTGCTGGGCTAGGGATGTAGCTCAGCTCTAGTCTAGAGTGCTGGTTTAGTTTGCATAAAGCACTAGACTCAGTCCCTAGCTGAATGTGCTTGTAGTTCTAGCTCTCAGGAGTTAGAGGTAAGAGAATCAGAAATGCAAGGTTGTTTGCCTGATATAGCATACATGGCTATTTGTCTTATAGATATAAGTTAAAGACGGTTTTTATGGTCTAGGTCTTAACAAAAAGTAAAATAAAACATAAAACCTGCTACTGTTAGCATCAAAATCGTCTCTTATTAACTAAGAAACAACACTGCTACAGTAACTCTTGGAGCAGGCTAGCTGCACAAACCTGATGACCTGTGTCATGTGGAACCCAAATAAAGGCAGAAGGTGAGAGCTGACACCATTAAGTTGTTCTCTAACGTTCTCATGCTTACTGTGGGTCTCTCTCTCTCTCTCTCTCTCTCTCTCTCTCTCTCTCTCTCTCTCACACACACACAGAGTTAAAAATAAAGGAAAAAGGAAAATAGTATTTATGTATTTTATTTAATGTATAACAATTACCTGCTAGGTACTTGTAACTGCTTTACAATAGTAACTAACCTGAATTTAATCCATCAAAAAATGGTTACAAAAGCCAATTTTCATTTTAAAAGGGAAGTTGAAGTTACAAAGGGTTTTGAATAACTTGGCCAAAGTCAAAGTCAATGAGCTTACAAATGGCAGGGGAGGGAGTCAAACCCAAGTAGGTCTGCAATGGATGGTATAGAGGAAGACCTTACCCTGTTGAATTTTTTAGTGTCCTCTTGACTTGCAAAATGCCAGTAATGGAAGTAAAACTTTAAGAAAAGCAACGGTCCAAAATTGTAGCTTGAAACTGTCATTCATTGTGATGTGGGAGTGTAGTGCTATCATGTTTTACAAAGAAAAGAAACAGCATCTCAGATGTAAGTTTAGTGATTACTTTGAATTTACAAAGAAAATGCTCTTTGCCTATGATTACTGGGATTGATTATAAACACTACTGCCTAACACCAAATTTGTCACAAAGATGGATTAATAACTTGAAAACGCAAACTCGTGACAAGTTCTCTGTAAGGGAGAAGTAGAAAGCACATGTGATAAGCAACATGTCTGGAGGCAGCTTTCCTAAGAGTAGATCCTTTACGGAAGGAAAAAGAAATAACAACATTCAGTCATTCTGTTGATTTCATAGACCTTAGTAGAAACGAATGGACAGGATAATCACAAGGATGTGGGAACTTCGGACTGTAGAACTGAGTTTAGCAATGTGAAACAAAACAGTAATTCATTTATCAAAACAAAGAACATAAGCATACTCTCTAAACAAGGTGAGACAGCGATGGAGGATGGGAGGCAGGAGGAGCAGAAGTTCAACTTTATCCTTGATTAAATAATGTGTCAAAGGGTAGCCTGGGATAGACAGATAGGTGATGGGAGATGGGGGCGGGATAAGTATACTCGCCTTTATTTTTGTTCCATTTAAAGAACCACATTCGACTTAACGATGTAGGTTGTAGGAAATATATAGAGCAGAAGTAAAAGAATTTCAATTTATTCTTATTATCTATAATCTAAACTCTTGTATTCTGTGAGTCAACCTAAGCAGAATACCAAAAAGATGAGGAATAATCAGTATCATTGAGAAGCTGTAGTTCTTAACATACAAGACCAAAGAATCAAAGTAAGTTAATGAGACGCCAAATACCAGCTTTGTAGAAGTTGGCGTGAAGGCAGTATGAGGGGACAGACTAACAAAGAGGCATTTTCTAAGCTGGAGATCAAAGCCCTCCGTCTCCCCTCCCCACCCCCGCCATGGCTAAGGCCTAGTACGTGACATAAATTTGTTAAGGGTTCAGGAAAAAGTACCCCTTAGGGCGTCTCTTCTTCCTGTTGGGTCTTTCCTAGTTAGGTCCCCAACACCGTTGTCTATCGCGGCTAAAATCAGTGCTTGCTGGGACTGCTTTTGTTTACTTGGCAGCTGCAGCGCTTCAAGAGGGACAGATTAAAAAAGCAACGAAAAACCTCTCGGTTCCTGGAGGCGAAGAGGCGGAAAGCAGTCCCTCCGGAGAGCTTCTGGCTTGGGGCGTTAGCCCCGGGGACAAGTCCGCGACAGCTGGAAGAACCGGGCTGCACTTTCACAGGCAAAAGAGCGCTCCCGCCCGGGGCGGTGGGCGGGGCCACAAGACGCCCCGCCCCACCAGGCCAATCCCAGCTCTCCGCCAGCGGACAGGAAGCAGCGGCGGGGCCTAGCGGCCGGGGCGCCCGCCTCGGCACGCATGCGCGTTCTCCCGGGGTTCCTGGGGGAGCCGGGCGGGGCGGGAGGCAGGGGCGCGGCCTGGCGAGCGCATTGGGTGCCGGCGCGTCACGTGGCGAGGAAGGAGGCGGAGGGCCGCGGCTCAGGGAAGGGGCCGAGACCAGGCGAAGAGCGAGGGCAGGGAAGCGGGGAAGGGAGGAAGGAAGAGGCCGAGGGGGAGGGAGGGCCCTGTTTTGGCGGAGCGGGGCGCGCGGCTGGGCCCCTGAAGTGGAGCGAGAGGGAGGCGCTTCGCCGGTGCAGCTGCCGAGGAAGGCTCGTCGGGACCCAGCGCCGGTCGCGGCTCCCTCAGGATCGATGCACCGCGGTTAACCCGTGAGGAGGCGGCGGCCGCGGAAGATGGTGTTGCCGACAGTGTTAATTCTTCTCCTCTCCTGGGCGGCGGGGCTGGGAGGTGAGACACGACCCCGGGCGGCGGCGGAGCGGCGGCCCGGCCGAGCGCAGCGTCGCGGAGCCGGACCGCGCGCGCGTGTCAGGTCTCCTCGGCTTCTGTCAGCTCTCTCAGCTCGCCTCAGCCGACCCCGAGCCGTGCTCCCCGCGCGCTATTGTCCCCCGCGCGTCCCGACCGCGCTCCCGCCGGCGGCGGCCCGAGCAGGCTGCGGAGCCCCGGGCCAGGCCTTCCCCGCCCCCACGGCCGGGCGGCCCTACCAGCCCAGCTTCTCGCTCCGCTTTCCCGGGAGTCGCGGAGCCCAGGCCAGCCGCCCTCGCACACTCCCGCAGCCACCTTAGCCCTGCCCGGGTCCGAGCCCTGGGGTCCGCGCAGACTCGCAGCAACTTGCGAGGTTGGCAGCGCGGCGCGTGCATTGTTCTGGAAGCGGGCGAGAGGGAGCGAGCGAGCGCGGTGATCCGGAGCCGGGCTGGGTGTCGGGCGCCGGTGTGCGTGTCCCACTCGGGCGCCTTCCCTCCCCTTCGCGCTCGGTTCGGAGTGTTTGCAGCCAGCGCGCCGGAGTGTGTGTGTCTGTGTGTGTCACCTCTACCTGAGTGTGTGCGTCTCCTCTGTCGCCCTGGGGCAAGGCTTTAGTTGACTTAGGAGAGCGGCTAGCCGTTTTAGAATGCTCTTCCATCCAGCCGTCTGTTTGAGTCCCTTAGAGAAGCAAGAGCTACGTTTCCTGGGCGACCCAACTTGCGGAGTTTCCTTCAACTCAGGTGGAGCAGACTTACCGCGTAGTTAGGGGATTGTCAAATGGTGCTCTCTCCCCTAGCAAATTGGAGTTCACAGTTGCTTAAAGTAGGCAGTTTCTTGATGTTTGGAGTTGGAGAGACTTTTCCTTCCCAGTGTTTCCTAGGACAGACATCATTATTTTGTTTTTGAGAAAGTGCTTTACTTTAGGTAAGCTGACTTGCCATCGAGGTATCCTGATCGAGTTTAACTTAAAAGCAGGGAATTTAAAACAACAACAACAAAAACCTAAAACCATAACATGCAGGAGTGCTTGGGATGTTTGTCTGCAGCCTAATTTGATAATTTAAAAGAATATCCTAGTGTTTTCTGTAGTGTATTGTTCGTGTTCTTCCCTTTGTCTTGTTGACTTAGATCCTCAGGGCCCAACCTAGTTCTGTCCTGCTTTCTGCTTACTCTGAAGTTGGTTTTGTGTATTCAGACTTTGCTGTCATTTGTACTATTCATTTATTAGGTACACATTTTAGATGATAGCCACTAGTAGAGGCTCTCTTTCTCTCTCTCTCTCTCTCTCTCTCTCTCTCTCTCTCTCTCTCTCTCCTTCCTTCCTTCTTTCTTTTTCTTTATTTCTCTCATCCTTCTTTTAAAGAACCAGGTTCAAACTGTCTGTAAGGAGTTTCTTTAACATTTGTATTTCTTGTCGAAACACTGTTTGCAGCCCTGGCTGGGTGTTTTTCACTTTTTGTGATTATGGCCAGAAATTAGACACTGTTCTCTGTGAGGTAATAAAAAGTTAGACAAACATGAGACACTTTGACTGATAAGTAGTGATATAAAATGCCTTTTATTAAGGAAAACAAACTAGTGTAGGCTCTCTGGGGGGAAAAGTAAGTTGACAGAGTAATCATTGTGGGTAAAGACTTTTATTCAGAACTCTGGAGTGTCTTACTCCACTAAGTGTTGGTTCAAAGACCACTTTTTATTGTGCTTGTGTTAAAAACTTAAAAAAAATGTAACAACACCAAAGTTTCACTTAGGTATTGATACCAAGATTGTATAACTAGTGTTTCTGAGTAGCAAGGCCGCGCAAGGCTTTGGGTTCAGACTCCCACTTGAAGGCAAACAAAAACAAAAGCTCTCCTGTATTTATTTTTAACTTATTGTACTCTATGTTGTTTTTATCTAATCTGAGCCAAGTGTAGCTAAGTTTGTATGTTTTGTGATGCTTTGTAGGCTACTGTGCATTCAGGCGAGTAGGTGTTGGCTTTAGTGCATGGGAAAGTTGACTGCTTGGTTAGGTAGGCTGTAGCAGTACAGAGAGCTTTAAGGTGTGAATCATGTTTAAGTGCAACTGAACTCTGGGTTGCTTTCATCTTGTCTGTTTATCACTGTTGTGTGTGAAGTTTTTCTTACTCCACTTATCTGAGGGATGGGAAGCTGGAAGGAGACAATAAAATGTTTAAAAAAATAAAACAAACTTTCCTAGTTTCCCTTTCTGTATTAGCAGTTGTCCTGACCTATGTTGTATTTGTAGAAAGATACTATGGTATTTTTAGTTTATAAAATGTCTGTATGGAAGTGTTAAAACATACATACAATATGCGTCTAAAAAGTTATTTGTGTCCTTGCAAGATGGCTCAGTAGATGGGAGCGTTTACTTGGAAAGCCTCATTACCTGAGTCCGGCCCCTCTCCTTTGATTGAAGGAGAGAGCCAACTCCTAGAAGATTGTCCTCTGACCTCCACATGCATGCCATAATTCCCTGTGCCCACGTTCACACATGTACACCACACACAATAATAATAAAATGAAATAAGTTAAAGTTATTTGGAGACCAGTTAGGAACACACTGGTATTATTCTGATTAACCTATGTGTGATTTTTTTTTTTTTTTTTTTGAGAAACAGATGTTGCTATGCTGTAATTCCTAGGCCAAGTGATCCTCCTGCCTTCATAGTAGCTAGGACTACAGGTGCAGGCCTTTATGCATCACTGACTGTTACTGCACACAAGTATGGGAAATTTAAAATCTTTAAAAAATTATTTTGTGGGTCGTGGTGGCGCACACCTTTAATCCCAGCACTTGGGAGGCAGAGACAGGCAGATCCCTGAGTTCAAGGCCAGCCTGGTCTACAGAGTGAGTAGACCAGCCAGGGTTACCAGAGAATCAAAAAACAAAAAACAAAAAGAAAGAAAAATTATTTTGTGTTCTTGAGAACTCAGAAAGTATTATTTATAGCAAGAAGTTAATCCTGTAATGTTTGGCTTGATGAAGTCACCCATGTAATGAACTTTGGGTGTGTGTATGTATGTATGTTTTAATTTAAAAATCTGGTGTAAATGCTTTGCTTTGTATGATACATGTTCTACAGAAACAAACTTTATGAACACTTAGCCTAAAGAATTTAAAGTATCAGTGCTTAAGCTTGAACTTTCTTCTGCCAGCAAGTGGGAGTATAGAAAGATAGTCTTTCAATCTTTGCCTCTAAGAACTTTGACTTTTTATCTTTTTAACTAGAGTTTGAGAGTCCAACACATTCTGTCACCCAAACAAGACCAGTTTCAAGTCATTCCCAATATTAGCAGTGCCTCTCTCATCTCTGTGTACAGGACCTCTGTTGGCCGGGATGAAGGGAATGGTCATAGTAGGCACTCCTTTTTATTTCCCATTGTGCTTTTAATAACTTTCTTCAGACCTTCATATACTGTGTATTATTGGATCTCTTTTTCCTGAAGACTTTAACCTGAAGGGTTGGATGGGGGAACGCAAAGGACATTTCTCTGATGTTCATCATATATAGAATACTGTTTAGGAGTTTCTCCTTTAAACATTTATGAAAGTTAAACAAATGTAGGCTTGAAGGGATACTATTTCTAGTGTCTGCTAAGTGGTGAAGTATTCAAACATAAACCAGTGGCTTTTGTTTTGGGTACTGAGGATTGGGTAACTTGCCCTCCCTCCTCCAAATGCTGGGCAAGTACTCTACCAGTGAACTGTGTACCCAGTCTCCCCTGCCCCTCCTCCTTTTGTTTTACTTTTGTTTTGTCTCACTAAATTTGGTCTGAGCTTGGGATCCTTCTGAGTAGGTGGGATTATAGGTTTGTACCATCAGGTCTGGTTTACCTAAGACTAGATAGAAATCTCAGTGGCTAAAGTTTTAATCTACTGTTTTCTGTACCTTAATACCTGCCTTTTTTTTTGTTTTTTGTTTTTTTTTCTTTTCCTTCTTTTCCTTCTTGGAACAGGGTTACACTGTGTGGCCCACACTTCTCAAAGTTATAGTCTCCTGCCTCATTTTACTCAGTGTTGGGATTACAGGTGAATTTCACCATGCCAGACTATATAAAATCTTTCTTTCTTTGGAGTGTGGTGGCATATCTTTAATCCCTGCACTTCAGAGGTGGAGGCAGGTGGAACTCTGTGAGTTAAATCTAGCCTTGTTTACATAGTCCTGGGACAGCCAGAGCTACCTAACAAAACCCTGTTTCAAACAAACAAAAAAAAACCCAAAAGAACACAAATTACCCCCCTTTCTGCTTCTTAAATTTTAATTGAAAATTAAAGAAGAAAACTCTTTTTTAAAAATAGATTTATTTTTTTGTATATGGGTGTTTTGCCTGTGTACCACTTGTGTGCTTGGTGCCTTCCAAGACCAGAAGGGGGCGTTAGATTCCTCAAGAACTGGAGTTACAGACAGTTGTGAGCTATTGTGCTGATGCTGGGAATTAAACTTAAATTCTTTGGAAGAGCTGCCACTACTCTGAACCGCTAAGCCATCTCTTCAGCCCCTAGATAATAGCTTTCTAAAATGCATCAGTGTTTACTGTCCAAAACAAATCAAATTCAGTCTTTTCTTAAATGGGAAAAATGATTGGGACAGGGACTTTCTTGTAGTTTCTGTTTATTTTCCCAGAAATTATTGAAATGACGTGTTTACTATTCCTTTGAATTTATTGTAATTGATTATGCTTTTTGGTATTATATGTAGTTTTAATCATATAGCCTTTTGATTAGGTTTCCTTGTGAAATTTGAGGATGTTATTTTCAGGGGATGGGGAGTAGAAGATAGGCATGACCTTATTGTGAAGTCTAATCTGGCCTTGAATCACCGTATAGTCCAGAGGGGCCTGGAACCCTTAATCCTCTTGTCTCTACCTCTGCCTCTGGAGTCTTGGGATTAGAGGTGTGTTGCCATATCTAACCAGATTATCATCTTAAATTAGCTTCTTTTTCCCCTATGAGAAAACTGAGTAGACATATTTACCACTTTCATGCAAAGTGGAAATGCTGACTTTTCTATGGAATAAAGTAAATGACCTTTCGTAGTTTTATTTATTTTTTTTAATATATGTTTTGGTTTTGTAGAGTTTAGTACTGAGGTTGCTTTGTTTAGTTTCTCAACAATTGGGATATGGTACAAATGTGTTAGTTAGGAAACACATAGTTTAAAATGTTTATAATATTCCCTGCAGTAATATAAACTGCAAATTGAGAAAATATGTTTTCTGTACTTAAACTCAGTAAAAGCTGAATGTTAGAAACTTTCATATTTTTTTAAATTTATTTACTGTTAGACCTGTGCTATAGTAACTCTGTTCTAGTTTTGATTTTTTAATTAGTCTTAAATTTCTTCTTTTTTTCCCCTTTTTACCCCTTTTTCTCAGTATTGAGTATTGAACAACTTGGCCCCCACTAGGAAAGCATTTGACTACTAAGCATTATGTCCCCAACCCTTTTTAATGTTTGAACTTTAAAAAGTTATTTATTTACTTTGTGTGGTATGTGTACACATGTGCACATACTTACTTACATGTACCTGTCACAGTGCACTTATGGGGTCAGAGGAAAACATTTGGAAGTTATTGCCTACTTAGTGGGTTCCGGGACTTGAGCTCAGATTGTTAGGCTTTAGCTTCTGAGCCAATTTCATTGGCCCTTATGATTAATTTTGAGACAAGGTCTCATTAACTTGTTCAGGGTGGCCTTGAACTCAGTCTGTAGACCAGACAAGCCTTGAATTTGTAATCTTTCTTGATAGTAGCTAGGATTGTAGTAGGTCCAGGTGAAGTTAACTCTTTGCCCCTCCTCTTTTATTTTTTCTCTTTGATGTTGGAGACTGAACCCAGGTTATTACTAATGTTCTTCCATTGAGCTGCATCTACAGCCCAGTCTTTTAATTACAATGTTTAGAAAAATTTTGCTAAAGTTGGTGGTTTTTTAATAATAAATTATTTAACTTATTTTATATGCTTTGGTATGAAGATCTCAGATCCCCTAGAGCTGGAGTTACATACAGTTGTGAGCCACCATGTGGGTGCTGGAAAATGAACCTGGGTCCCCTGAAAGAGCAGCCATTGAGCCATCTGTCCAGCCCCATGAAGTTGGTGTTTTTGTTTGTTTGTTTCTTCTTTTTGGTGATATACGTAGCACATAATTGCTGTGTTGCCCAAGCTATCTTAAAATTCTTGAATTCAAGTAATCACTTGGTACTATAGCACTGGAACTTACAGGTATATTCAATCTTGTGGGATATAGTTTTTCAGTAGTCTAGTTTAAACCTGTGTGAATCCCAACAATATAGCTTGCATATATGGGAACTCTTGGGGAGCAAAACAGAGGTACTTACTGGCTATCTCAACTGATGCCTTTCCCTAAGAGGCCATGTGACTACTAACTGGGGAGAAAAATTGTAAACTAGGAAAGCCTGTGGAAAGAGAAGTATATGGTGGCTTCAAGTTGGAGCCCCAAGGTCAGATTACGGAGGCAGACACTTCAGATAGTAGCAGTTGATTGGTATTTGGTATGCTTTCCATGTAGGCAGCTCCGTGTGACAAGGTTTGGTAGAGCCTCAAGGTTAATTTTTGTTGTTGTTGTTTAAGGAAGTAAACATTTATTACTTGGTAATACTTCCAGGAAATTCTAAAAAGTTGGCTTGTGGCCAGCAAGATGGTTCAGATGGATAAAGGTTTCTGCCTTCAAGTCTTGAGAACTTGAGTCAGATCCCCAGAATCCACTCAGGGGAAAGAACTGACTCCTGCAAGTTGTACTCAGACCATACTTATACAAAGTTGGCTTGTTCTTAAAAACAATCTAGCAGTGGTAATGCTGACTAGTCTAGATGTCAGTGTTTTTAAAGGGTTATTTTATTTGTTCATTTATTTATTTACTATATGTATTGTATCTGTGTGACTGTGTTGGTATAAGCACCTTGCAGAAGCCAGAGAAGAACCCCAGGTGCCATCCTGTATTTTGTTCCACCTTATTCCCTGGAACAGGTTCTCTCACTGAAGCAGAAGTTTGTCTTTTTAGCTAGGTTGACTGGTGACACATCTGCTGTTGGAGTTTGCCTCTCTGTACCCACTAATAGAGGAATTACAGGTGTGAATATCCACACCCAGATTTCTATTTGTCTGCTGGAGATTTAAACTCAGGTCCTCATGTTTTAACAAGCGCTCTCACTCACAGAGCCATATCCCTGTCCCCCACCCACACCCCCTAGTTGTCAATTTTATACTGGAGACAAAGAAGCAATGTCAGTGAGAAGTGGGGAAGCTGCAGTAATTCCTATCAGTTGGATTCCTACATGGACAGAAATGTTATTCTTCAGCAGTGAGATGGTCTTGAGTTAGTACTTGTTGCTATAGTTCTGATCTAAGTAGGTTGCAGAAATGCATATGAAAACAATCTCAGATAATGTGCTCTTCCTTTGCCACCAAAAGAATTCATCCTGAGCCTACTACAGTTCCAGCAAAATAATGAGCAAGATGTCCAGTAAGAACCAGGGATTATTGTGTATCTAGAGTTGTGAAGCTGCAGTTTGAATGAGAAGAAAAGTAAGAAATACTAAATTTATCAAAGTGGATAAAATGCCACTTTTGGGAGAGATCAGCTTTGAAGATTTTAAAAAGTGGTTTATTTTTATTTTATATGTGAGTGTTTTGCCTGTATGTGTGTATGTGCACCATGTGTGTGTCTGGTGCCTGTGAAGGTCAGAAGAAGACATCTGATCTTCTGTGACTGGAATTATAGATGGTTGTAGGCTGTCTGGTGGGTGTTGAGAACTGAACCCAGGTCTTCTGTAAGAGTTGCTAGTGCTTTTAACTGCTGACCCATTTCTGAGCTGTCTCTCTATCCTCCATTTTTGTTGTTAATTTATCTTGTTAGAATTAGCTTCTAGAATTTGAGACTATGCTTAATACTCTTGATAAAAGAGTAGTTTGGTTAAAGAAAGTTTGGACTGTAAACTTTCTACTCCAGAAATAAGTTGGGGAAAACAAGATTTTCTTTAAATTTTAGGCAAATGCTTGTATTTATACTATTTATACAACTAGAGATTGTCATATTAAACAAATAGCCAGACTCAGATACATATTGAATGTTGTCTGTCATATGTAGAATCTAGGTGTGTGTTTGTGTCTAAACGCTCACTGGGATTTGGGGATTACTGATTATAGTCTAGGCTGGCTATCCAGCCAGTGAATCTCAGGGGTTTGCTTGCCTCCACCTCTGCAACACTAAGTTTACAAGCATGTGCCACCATATCAGGCTTTTTTTTTTTTTTGGTTTTTCGAGACAGGGTTTCTCTGTGGCTTTGGAGCCTGTCCTGGAACTAGCTCTGTAGACCAGGCTGGTCCCGAACTCACAGAGATCCGCCTGCCTCTGCCTCCCAAGTGCTGGGATTAAAGGCGTGTGCCACCATCGCCCGGCTCACATCAGGCTTTTTACATGTATTCTGGGGTTCTCATGTTAGTGTGGCCAACACTTTATCAACTGAACAATCTACCCATGCCTGTGATTTTATTCTTAGTTTATGTGTTTTAGAACCTAGCACAAAGCCTAGCTCACATCAAGATTTATAATAAATGTTTTATTTAAACTACAGAATTATAGCTGATGAATAGTCTGACAGGTTTTTGTTTTCATTTTTCATTTTTTTTTTTTTAAAAAAGCCTGACAAGCTATGCTCTGGAATCCACAGCGAAAAGAGGTAACCAGCTCCCAGAAATTGTCCTCGAATATCCACCGTGGCAAATTTACATTCACACACACCCATCTACATATGCACATACACATCATACACAAAATATTTAAAAAGTTCAGAAAAACACAGAATTGGTAACAGCATTGCTTAGTGAGTAGACTAGATTCCTGAATGCATGTTACATAGCTGTTTTCATTAAGCAAGGTTGTAGTCTGGTGACGCAGCCCTTGAATTTGTTCACAGTGTTATAGAAATAGCTTCAAATAGGAAGATAAATATCATAATGATTTTTTTTAAAATTAAATATTCTTGTAATATATTAGAAAGTACCCTCTCCAATTAATACAATATATTATCAGAATTCTAGGTGAACAGTAATAAGGATTAGGTATTTAATCTGGAACTATTTGGCTGCCAGCCTTGGAAGTAGATAGTTATTTGTACTTACAAATTGGTTTGGAAATTATTTTTACTTACATATTTTAACTTTATTTTGTTCAATATGTTTAATTTCCCTGGTGACCTGTAGAATCTGATTTTGCCCATACGGTAGTACAAATCCCTTAGTAATCCAAAGAGTCTTTATCCTTCATGTGTAGAATAAGCAATAGAACAGCACTTCCCAGCCAGGTGTGACATGGGTGGAAAGTGAGGCATTGGGTATGGGTTTAGAGTGAAATGCCAGATAGATGGACAGCAACAATGGAAATGGTGGCTGGAACTTCTTGTGTCTATGCGGGAGAATAATGTATGTAGGTTGAAAACTACAGTCTTTATGTAGATTACCATCTGTACTGGTGGTATTTATTTGAAAGTATATGAAACATTTTCAGATATAAGTATAAAAATCTAAATGATATACATGGTTCCATTTTGGAATTTTGAAACTTTATTTCTTAAGTGAATGATAGAAATAGAATAATCAGTGAATTTTAATCATTCATGTTCTGTGCCCTGAGTGATTGATTGATTCAGGTTGTAATTTGTGAAAGGGTTACTTAGTTTTACTTCTGGTCCGGCTGGCTTTATTGTTTTATTTATAAGAGTCCAACTTATTTAATAATGGATGTGTTGAAATATGCTTTTAATATAAATGTACCCTATTATCTTGAACTTTCACTTGTAACTGTGAGGTGTAGATAGTTGATTCTAGATTATTTGACTGTTTCTGGTGAAGAAATGGATACTGTTTTCAATTTGAAGTCATAGTGTAGAAATGGTTTGACTAAGTGCCTTAGAGTGCTTTGTTATATTGCTGGAGTATAGGACATAGTTCCTAGAAGTCTACTTTTGTTATACAAGAGAGCAGTTTTGTAAGTGCTGTGTAGTATTTCTCAGAGTGAATATATATCAGCATGAAGAACATTGGTCAAGGATGTTCCTTGAGGTACAGTTGATGGTTTGAAAAGAAAGAAAATCTGTTTTTATGTTGGAAAATGTTCTTGAAATTACGTTATTGACCTTAATTGCCAACTTGACTGAATTGGAATCACCTGGGACACGCACACAACTCTGAGAGTATCTGAGGGTATTTCCAAAGAGGTTTAGCAGAGGTTGGAAGAGCAACCCTGAATGTGGGTGGTGCCATCCTATGGATTGGGGTTCTGGCCTGATTGTAAACAAAACAAAACAAAACCCCAGAAAGGAGACTGAGCTCTAGATTTCCTCTCTGCTTCCAGGCTATGGATGTCATGTGACCAGCTGTGTGAGCTTCCTGCACCACATCTTCCTCTCCTTGGTGGGCTAGACTGCCAGGCCACAGCAGTGAGACAGTAACTTAATAAATGCAGTATCAGAATTTGAAGTTAATGTAAGTGAAGTGTTGGAAATAACTTGATTGCAGGTAATTCTTTGGAGGCATTAGAGATGTGCCAGTTTTAGTTTGTCCTTTATTTACCTTTTCATGTGTTGTAATTGGCTTTTCTATTAAGTAAAAGATTCATTATTTTAATATTTTTGTAAATTTTCTTCTCCTTCCCTCCTTCCCTCCCTCCCTCTCCTCCCTCTGTCCCTTCCTCCTCCTCTCTCTTTCTGTTTCCCTCCCTCTCTCCCTTCCTTCCTTTCTTGCAACAAGGTTCTCTGTGTAGCCTTGACTATCACAGAACTCTCTGCAGAACAAGCTGACTTCAAACTCATAAAGATCCCCTACCTCTGCCTCCTGAGTGCTGGGATTAAAGGCAATACACCTCCACTTCCCGGCTCTCATTCTTAAGATTGTATAATCACCTCAACCTCAAAGACAGACATTACGTCAGAGTAAAGGGTTGGGAAAAGATTTTCCAATCAAATGGACTTAAGAAACAAGTGAGTGTAGCTATCCTAATATCTAACAAAAATAGGCTTCAAACTAAAATCAGTCAAAAGATATGGAGAAAGACACTTCATGCTCATCACAGGAAAAATTCATCAAGATGGAATCTCAGTCCTGAACATGTATGTTCCAAATACAAGCACACCCACATATGTAAAAGAAACATTATTAAAGCTTAAATTGCACATCAAACCCCACACATTAATAGTGGGAGATTTCAACATCCCACTCTCCCCAGTGGACAGGTTTGCCAGACAGAAACTTAACAGAAAAGTAAGAATTAACAGATGTCATGACTCAAATGGACTTAACAGACAGCTATAGAATGTTTCATCCAAACACAAAAGAATATTTCTTCTTCTCAGCATGGAACCTTTTCTAAAATTGACCACATACTCGCTAACAAAGCAAACCTCAACAGATAAAAAAAATTAACCCCCTGTATCTTATCAGATCATCATGGCTTAAAGTTAGAATTCAACAATAACAACAACTAATTGCAGAAAGCCTACAAACGCATGGAAATTGAACAATGCTCAATTGAATAACCTCTGGGTCAAGGAAGAAATAAATTCAAGACTTCCCAGAATCCAACGAAAATGAAGGCACAACATATCCTAACCTATGGGATGCTATGAAAGCAGTGTTAAGAGGAAAAATTCATAGCACTAAGTGCCTACATAAATCACTTTTTAAAAAAATGGATTATAGATAGGGAAAAATGTTTAAGTAATGTTGCTTTTTAGTCCAAAAGTGATGCTATTAACCCATCATCTGTAGGCTAATAGCTAGGATTACAGGTGTGCACTGTCACTCTTGATTTACTTACTTATTTTCATAATGTTTTGCAGTGCTTTGATTGGACCCAGGACCTCCTCACATATGCTAGACAAGTGGTCCATTGTTGAACCACATCTCTAGGCCCTAGCATACTCAGCTTCAAAAGGTTGATCAAAGAGAGAATCTCTTGGCTGTGAGAGACAGTTTATGTGTTTTTCACAGTATACTTCTGTAATTGGGGTAGAGGGTGTTTTTAAAATTCTTTTTTACATTCATTTATTTGTGTGCATGCCATGGCAGTTGTGTGGCGATCAGAGAATTACTTGTAGGGTAGATGGTTCTCTCCTTCCACCCTGTGAGACTCAGTGGTTGAACGTAATTTCTCAGATGTGGTGGCAAGTGCCATGTCACCATCCTGTGTATGTGTGTGTTAAATGTGGGAATGTTCAAAATTTCCACTGGGCCTGTAAAGTGTTAGGCACTGTGTGCATTTTATTGTGTGTTTGTACAATGTCAGGTTTCTGAAATCCACAGCAAAGGAAAAGAAGGCAAGATGCTGCTGGCATGCTCTTTTTGTGTAGGTGAAATAACGTAGCAGAAGAGAAAGATAACTTACCTGACAACCAGAGTGGAGTGACTTAATGTAGACGCAGTACTGTAGTAAAATAGTCCTGAGATTATGACATCTTTGTGGCCACCCCGATGAAGATGCTGATAAGAATGAACCTGATTAAGATGTTAAACCGTGGAGAGAAATTAGCAATAGTTCAAGTGGAAAGATATATGGCACATGGAAAACTTGGGTTGTCTAGAGATGCCCTTCATTGGAAGCTGCCGTTTTCCACTGACGTCAGATAAGGAACATTTCGTTCTGCACTCTAGGTTACACTGGAGCACCTTCAGTTATATTCTCTGTGTTTGCAGATAAAAGGAGTTTGAGATGGCAACTTTCTTTCTTTCTTTTTTTTTAAATTTCTTTTTCAATGTTGAGTATCAACCCCTAGGCTCTGTGGATTGGATGTTAGACAAGTTTTTTGCCATTATACCCGCTGGCCTGTGGTTGGTGTCCTCTGAGCCCTTCCTGCTAACTTGTTCATTGGTCCCTGTCTGGTGGTACATCAGTAGTGAAAAGATACTCTAGTCTGTGCTTTTTGGTTTTACTCCTAGTCTTTAGGAGATTGTTCATTTTGTACAGATCTGCTTGATGTATTTAAAGAGTTTAAGGCAGGGGAAGATTTTCATTGTGAACTATAAATTCCATGTTAAAATAGAAGCAAGCTTTTGGAAGACATAATTTCTTTGTTAGTAGTTACTTTCTCTGTAGCCTAGACAAGCTTTGTACTGCTAAGTAGTTGATTTCAGCCACCAGTTCACTACTACTGCCCTCCTGATTTAGGTTAAAGTCATCTTTCTTCAGTAACTGTTACATGTGCCCATTGTTCTCCCTGCATCTGTCCCACCCAGTCTCTCTTCAGCTTAGCAGTCAGCGTCTCTTCAAAGCGTGGTCAGAACCCGCCGGTGGGTGTGTACTTCACAGTGACTAAAGTCAAGACTTTACTGTGTGAATTTTACCTCAATTAAAAACTCAATTGAATAAACAATAATACACCTATCAAGTAATTCATCATTGTAAGTAAAAGTCAAGTTTGTAAAAACCTGTATAAGTGCCTTTGCATCTCTTGTTCATTTCTGTTATAACCAAATTTGCTCCTGTATGAGGACCTTTGTACTTTCTGGTCCTTTGCATGCAACATGTATTTCTGAATATGGCTCCATTATGAGCGCTATTTTATTTTGGAAACTTTAAGAAAAAAGCAATAAAATCTTAATGATTTCAGAGTATGTAGTTCAGTAGTGGTATGGACATTCACATATTGGGTTTGTTCTCTATTGAGTTGCTTCTTATTTTAATCATCCAGGTTACCTTATATAAAAATATCAATTCCTTCCTTGGGCTTAACTAGCCACCATTTTCCTATATCTTTCTTCCATTAATAACTTTTATAGCTTTGTTCATCATCTGAGAATAAAGCTCCAGGAGATCAGTAGCTATATATTGTAACTTTTTAATGTTTGTATTCTCAGTATCTAAAGTAAAGCCACAAAACTCTACTAGGTGTATCCAGCATGTATGTGCTGTGCGAATAGATGAATCAAAGTCAGTAATTTCTTCATTTTACAAATTAGTAAGACTCCTCAAATTTCTGAGAGTGTGTAGTGGGGGAAAAGCCTCCGGAGATTCATGTTTGTCCTTTCTCTTTCATTGACCCCCTTAACATTTTGAGTGGTGCTCAGGATCAAACCTAAGACTTCAGTATGTTAGCTAAGCACTTTACCACAGAGCTGTGCTTCAGTCATACTCTAATCAACCCTAAAATAGAACAGGATTGCTGTTTTTGCTCAAGTATTCATTTTATTTATTAAGTACTTTTATATGCCCTTTTAATTAGAGGTAGAGTGAGTTAGAATTGTTTCTATAAGAACTAAGTTGCTTTTTAAAAACAACTATGTCTTCCCATTTGAGTATATTTTATGTGTTTAGGTGTTTTACTGGCATGTATGTGTGTGCGGTCCTTGTGTGTCTGATGCTCGTGGAGGCCAGAAGGTGTCAGATTGCTTGGTAGTGGAGATACAGACACTTGTAAGTTGCCATATAGGTGCTTGGAATCTAATCTAGATCCTCTCTCTGAAAGAGCAGTGCTCAACTGGCTGAGCATCTCTCCAGTCCCTGAAAGCATTTTTTTTTTTTTTTTTTTTTTTTTTTTTTTTTGGTTTTTCGAGACAGGGTTTCTCTGTGGCTTTGGAGCCTGTCCTGGAACTAGCTCTGTAGACCAGGCTGGTCTCGAACTCACAGAGATCCACCTGCCTCTGCCTCCCGAGTGCTGGGATTAAAGGCGTGCGCCACCACCGCCCGGCTCCCTGAAAGCATTTTAAAGCATGTATTAGTTCACTGAAAAAAAAATAGTCTAAAAGGATAAATATGTTGTTTTGAAACAGAATTATCTTCCTCCCTTAGCTTTCTTAATGCTGGGATTATAGGTATCTGTCACCATGTCTAGCAGTAGTTTTTAATAATAACTTATTATATTCTTAGGTAGTCTGTGCTGTACACCATTCTAAACATTTTATACACACATATTTAATACATATAATGTCACTTTAAGGTATAGGTACTGGTATCTTATACCTTTTTCAAATGGGAAAACTGAGGCATAGTGAAGTAAATACATCATACAGTTGTGAAAGTTACATGGATATTTTGCATGGAAATTTCCTGAACTACATTCACAACAGCAGTAAAATAATCCCTCCCTTATCTTGCACATAGATGTAGAAGCTCCCCCCCCCCTTTTTTTTTGAGACAGGGTTTCTCTGTGGTTTTGGAGCCTGTCCTGGAACTAGCTCTTGTAGACCAAGCTGGCCTCGAACTCACAGAGATCCTCCAAGTCCTAGGATTAAAGGTGTGCACCGCCACTACCTGACTAGAAGTTCTTTCTTTTTCTTTCTTTTTTTTTCTTTTGGAATAAATTTTATTCTACTGCCAGGCTTGTTATGTATTCTGATACTTAGGTTCATAGGATCACATGTTTTCCAGTGATTAGTTTATGACTCTTAATCTCTAAAATATAGTTTCCCTTTCCATGGAACATTTGAATACATTCGTTCATTAATTATTTATATTGGTGTTTATTGATCACTTTTTTCTTTTTTAGAGATAGACTCTCATTATATCTCCCTGGCTGGCCAACACTCACTGTGCAGTCCAGGTTGACTTCAAACCCATAGAAGTCCTCTTTTCTCTGCTTCCCAAGTGCTGGGATTAAAGGTCTACACCACCATGTCTATACCTGACTGTTGTCTAGGTGCTGAGGATCCATCAGTGAGCAAAGTGCCTATTTAACTTGTGACTCTATTCTAATGGTGGAGGCTGGTAGTACATATTCATTAGAACTCAAAAGGAATACCAGAGTAGGACATTAGAGTGTGAGTGATGGGAATGTCTACTTAGGGTGGTCAGAGAACTCAGGATGACAGAAAGGTGATGAATAGAGATATTACACATCGAAGGAAAAGTGGGGGAGGATAAGATGAGAATAGGTAGGAGTAGGGTGGAGGGAATGCTGCCTCTTACAAGGATCACACTCAGCTTCGTAAGCTGTAGCTTAGACTTTAAGTCTGGAAGGCTAACATACTTACACTTTTTTTGAATAGCATTGCTCTGTTGTGTAAAGGGTAGATGGTAGAAGCGTAGGAATAGAACCAAAAAAAGAGGTCAGTTTTTTGTCATAGTTTTGACTGTTGAGATACTTTTGAACCTTTCTGTGTTTGGTACATTTTGAGGTTTTGAAGTTTGAAATTTCTTTGCAGCAAATTTCTTTCTTTCATTATAGGTATGTAAAGAAAGCTACTGTTATGATAGCTATAGGCACCTGTAATTAGAATTACCCTGGAGACTTAGGTTCTGAGCCAAGCAGACATGCTTTCCTTGATGAAGTTTTGACATTAGTGTACATCTTTTGGAAGGTTTTCTATTAATTGTTTTTAGGTTGAGTTTTTGATACTAGAAGGACTGAAGCAATCATGAGGTTCCTGTGTTAAAAGTTCCCAGCACCACAGAGAGACAAAGATGACATTAGAAAGGCAGAACTTTTAATATTTTCACATATTTTGATGGTAATTATGGTACATGCTGCTTGCTTCTGGGAATTATAAGGATAAAAGTGGAGAGGTTTATTGTTACTGTTTCTTGTTGTTATTTGTTTTGTTTTGTTGGTTTTTTTTTCAAGACAGGGTTTCTCTGTGTAGCTCAGGCTGTCCTGGAACTCTCTGGGTCACCAGGTTGGCCTCAAACTCACAGAAATCTGCCTGTCTCTGTCTCCCAAGATCTGGGATTAAAGGTGTGAGCTACCACTGCCTGACTGGAGTTTGTTACAGTTTTAAAGTGTGGAATTTTATTCTAAGCGGATAGTATTGTATGAGAAGTGTAGAGATTGAATACAATCACATAGGGGAATACTTCAGTATCTATGGGAACAGTTTTTCTGAGGAGGATTTACAAGATGATTTGTAAGAAACACAAAGTCTTGGATTTCTATTTGAGTGCGGTGTTGCTAGGCCTGATTCATGATTGTTCTTGATTAGGTTGATATTATAGGAAGGATAGTATTGTTAGTCCCAAGGCATCTATAGACTGATTGAACCTGAACTGGAAGAATAACAGGTGACAAGAATCAGGGCTAGAGCAGATGGCAAGGAATTGGAGTAGACAGTTGGCACATTGGCATTGGGGAAATCTGGAGAGCTATGCCAAGGATGGCTAGAGGCTGTGCTCTGTTTCGATATAGGCAGGTGAGACCTGATGGCAGCCTGTGTTCTGTCTTTATTTTTTGAGTTCCCGACTAGTTTCTAAAGTATAAGAACAAAGCTCAGTTGAGTCAGTCCAGACTCTGCATGTAGAAACAGGCAATTCTGTGATGTCTGACTGAGGTAAGTGGTGCAGGGGTCGGAGATTGGCTCAGGTTCCTGTGGAGTAAACCATGCCAATTTCAATTACTAGCTGTGGAAATCAAGGGTATACACATACTTTTGATCTATAAAAAGTACATTCCATTTCTCTTTAGTATTTCATTATATGTAGGTTTAAAAATATATCTTAAAGGTAGATGTTAGTTTTGAAGGCCATGTCACTGATTTTTTTTTATTTTGTTTTTTTTTTTTTGTAGTCACCAAGCATCATGAATGGTGCCTGACTTTATGAAGATAATCAAATGTGCTGTGTGTCTTGAGCTCATTGATATCTCACTTACCTTCCTCACGTTGCTCCTGATTTCTTCTGCACCCTTGGACTTGTTACAGATATCTTAAACCACCAGTTTCTTTAAAGTGCCTAATATTTTTTAATTAATAGATCCATTTGGTGGATCAAATAGAAAAGTTCAGAGCAGTACATAGCCTGGCAAATAACAAGTGCTCAATAAATTTTAATTATTGCTACATTCAACTTATTATTGTGATGTTAACCTTGATTATCATCTTGATGCCTACATTAGGAGTCTGGGTGTATGGGGGTGGTCATCCCTGCTCTGAATATGGGAGGTGTTACCATCTACTAGGTTAGGGCCTAGGTGGAATCAAAGGAAAAAAAGGGAAACATTTTCTCTGCTGTAATGAATCTTTCTCTGTCCCACCAGCTGGCTCCCAAATAGCGACATGGAGACTTCTTATTAATTATGAAAGCTCAGCCTATAGCTTAGGCTTGTTCCTAACTAGCTCTTATAACTTAACCCTTATATTAATCTATATTCTATCACGTGTTTTTACCTCTCTCCATCTTGCTCTTTTTCCCTTTTCCTCTTTGTGTCTCCTGGCTTCTCCTGCCCCTTGATTCCTCCTCCTCTTCCTTTCTCTCCCCAGAAATCCTGCCTATACCCGCTGCCTAGGTATTGGCTGTTCAACTCTTTATTAAACCACTATATCTCCACACAGGGTACAAATATCCTACAACACTGCTTCCTGGCCGATGATGTGAGCCGCCTTGTTTTACCACACAATCTCTGCCTTGGTAGGCCGACCCTCTGAAATGGTGTTTAAATGTTTTTTCCTTTAAGTTGTTCTCTAAAGTTTTTTTGTTGTTGTTTTATTTTATTTTTTCTGTAACCATGATGTCAAATTAACAAGCTTGCTTTAGCATTTATTTTACTTACCTATTTTTAAATCAAGTGCTAATTTATAAATTTATTTTAAATTACATTTATTTATTTATTTAATGGGAGTGGGATGGGGTTATGAGCCTGCCATAGTGTGTGTCAAAGTCAGAGGATAACATTTGAGAGTTGGTTTTCTTTTTATCCTGCATGGGTTCTAGGGATTGAACTCAGGTCACCAGGTTTGCTAGCAAGCAGCTTTACATACTAAGTCATCTTTCCTGTCACAATTAAGCATTTAATTAAGCAAAAACTACCTCATCAGGATAGTCTCCCACCATATATAATAAGATGTCAATGTTCATTAAAAACAAGCAAAACAAAACAAAATCCTACAACTAAAGTACTTAGAAAAAATAAAATAGCCCTTTGTAGTTTGGGGATTTTAATTTTTCTTCTTAAAAGATGTAAAATGTGAAGCTTTAAGGTTTTTTTTTTTTTGTGTGTGTGTTTTCTAGCCAGATTTTGATGTGAATTTTAAAATACTATATTTTTAAAATAGAAATGGAAGGAAAACATTAGCATGATTTTATGAATATGCAATGAACTGACGGTATTCTTACTAAAGTTGAGAGAAAAGTAAAAGTGCCCTCGTTTCTTGTTTGGTGAATGGTTTGGGGTAATCCTAATTAGTGTAGTATAATAAGTTAAAAACAGATAAGGTCATAGTAGATGGAGAGATTTAAATATGAGAAACAGAAACAATGCCAGGAAAGAAAATGAAAAATATTTTCAGAAGTTTCATGCATAATCATGATGTTTACAAGTTCTCTCCTAAGAGTCTTAAGAGAGATAAGACCAATAAGAGACAGATAAATGGATCTGGATGACCTAGCTGTATTAGGGGAAGTTTATTAGAGGAACTTGGCTTTTAGCTATGGAGGCTGAGAAGTCTCATGTTAGGCCATCGTAGAGAGAAAAGGAGAAAATGATTATGAACAATTGGCAATTTGGTGATGTTTGCCCACATTGATTGGGTCAGTTTCTATCTTCCACACTCACATCCCTGACTCACGCGACAGTCTCCTTGACACACCCAGAAATAGCACTTTGGCAGCTCTCAAAGTTATTTTTTTAAATTAAATAAAAAAGTGAGTTCATCTTACGTGTGTGCATTTGCCTGCATTTATATCTGTGTACCCACATGGATGCCTGGTATCTTGAGGTCAGAAGAGGGTCATCAGATTCCCTAGAACTGAAGGTACAGACAGTTGTGAACCACCATGTGGGTGTTAGGAGTCAAACCCCAGTCCTCTGGAAGAACAGCCAGTGCTCTTTGCCTCTGAACAGTCTCTCCTGCCCTATCTCTAGGTCTTTGTTAATCTAGTTAGGAAGACACTAAGATTAACTAGCACAGAGATCTATTGGTCTTAGGTTAGTGTTCTTATTGCAATAGAAAAAAGGATGCATTGTAGTTAAGTCAACACTAAGCAACTTAGTGTCTTTAGTGACTTCTGTATCATTCTGTAAGGCTCTACTTGCCTCAGCCTCCTGAGTGCTAGGATGACAAGTTTATTCAGCTGTTGCACAAAAGCAGTGGTAGAAAAACAAGTAAATTAATGATCTTATCTGTATTAAAAACATACTGTCTGAAAACTGGCTTTTGGGTTATAGGTTATGTATTCCTGCATTATTATTATTATTATTATTATTATTTTTTTTTTTAAACCAGTTCTTTTACCTAGAAGCATTGGTGGTCCTTAGCCCTGTTGATGCTTCAAGCAATTCTGTAGATAAAAGGGGAAATAGCTCCTGGGCTGAAGTCTGAAATTTTTTCATGAAGACAAGTTGCAGTGCTTCCTAAGCCTGAATGTGCATATGGATGACTTTGGAAATCAACTTTGGGCTTAGTCAATGTCTTTCTGTTGCTATGACAGATGCCTGAGAAAATCAGCTTAAAGAAGAAATGGCTGCCTTTGGCTTAAAGTTTCAGTTCCAATCCATGGGCCAGTGCTGCCATTATTTCTGGGCCTGTGGTGAGGCAGACCGAACTCTGTGATGAAACAGAGTTGCTCACTTCATAGTGGCCAGGAAACAAGGAAAGGTAATAGAAGGTTGTAGGGCCAAGTTAAATAGGTGTTTGAAAGGCATTCCCCCAGTGAGTGACTTCCTCAAAATAGGGCCCACCTTTGCATAGCTCCATCTCCTTACAGTAGCATTTCAACTCTGTTGGTGGCTGAGAGCATTGATTATGTCAGAGCCCTGATGATCTAACAGTATCTGTACAAACACAGTACAGGCTCTTCACTGATCTTCTGGATGTTTCTTAATCCAGTCAAGGCAACATTCAAGATTACCTACCACACTGGGTTATTGGGAGTGTCAGTAGATGTTGTAGGGTCTCCAGAATCTGCCCTATTAACAAGTCCCCAGGGTGCACCCTTGCTCTAGTCTAGTTTATCTAGTTTAGATAATGTGGTCTCTTGTCATAGGAAATGCAAAATCTGTGCATGGAAAAGTATTTATTTTCATAGGATCAATACATGCACAGAAGTGTATTTCTAATCTCAGTGTTGAGTTAATGGGTTTATGCTGCTGGGTGTTTGGTGCATGCCTCTCTGTGTGTTCAAAGCCAGTCTGATCTACAAAACAAGTTCCACACTAGGCAGACCACATAATGAGACCCTGTCACAAACAAACAGCCCCCTCAAAATCAACAACAGCAAAAATCAAAAACAAAACAGTAAAAAAAAACTAATGTATTTATCTGATTATATGGTAAATAGTAGGTTTTCCAGGTTTTCATTTTTAGATGTTGGTCTTAAATGTAGAGTCAGACCTATCAGTGTTCTAAGAAGTTCTTGGTTGTGAGCAGAGGATCATAGAAGTGTTCTTTTGTTGAAAATGGCTTAGTTAACTGATGCATTTTCTTGAAGTTGTTTTTCTACAAATGTCTCTTCATACCTGGAATTGATCTTTTATTTTTTGCCTATTTCTTACTCTGTCTTGTTCAAAATGGAGATATTTAGGAACAACAGATTATTAAAAGGTGGGTTAATAGTTTACTAGAAATTATTAGAACAGTGATGATACTTAAATTTCTGAGAGTACAAATTGGAATATTTTGAGTTGTCTGTGATTTGTGTTTGTGTTTATTCTGTACTTTTTATTATGAATACTTAAAAACAATTTTAAATTTTATTTGTTTATGTGTATGGGTATTTTGCTTGCATGCCTATCTGCGTACAGTGTGCATGTCTGGTGCCCGTGGAGGCCAGAAGAGAGTATTAGCTTCCCTGGAGCTGGACTTAGCTGCTTTTTGGGTGCTGGGAACTTAAGTCCTCTGCAAGAGCAGTAAACCCTCTTAATGGCTGAACCATCTCTCCATCTCCCTGTTTTTTTGTTTGTTTGTTTTGTTTTTGTTTTTCCTGCCTGAAAGTTGTCTTCTTACATTTTTAGTAGTACAGGTCTGGAATTAGGTCAGAAGCTTTGATATCCAAACAAGTCTTGGTTTTGACTTCCAAGACCCTTCATTTAACTGGTTATAGGATCTTTGACTGTAAGTTTGGCAGAACTTTAAACATAAACTCCTACTTTGTGATTGTACACAGAATTGTGCCTTCATTCTTACCCATGTATCTCTGTGTGGCATGTGTCTTTTCCTCTGGATTTTTTGGTGTTTCCTTGCTACTGTTCATTTCAACATTTTTGACCTCTAGTTTTCAACCACTAGCCTATGATTTGCTTTTATCTAGTTTTTTTTTTCCATGTGTTCTTTTTGGCGTAGTGTTGACTTAGAGTTATAAATATATTTTTTTTATCCCTCTCCAAAATATTTGTTTTCTTGTTTAAGTAGTGTGGGGGTGGGGGTGGGAGTTGAGACAGGGTTTTCCTCTGTAACCCTGACTATCTTGGAATTCACTCTGTAGACCAAGCAGGCCTCTCAGAGATTTGACTGCCTCTGCCTCCCAAGTATTGGAATCAAAGGCATTCGCCACCACTGCCTAACTTAATGGGACTTATTTTTAATAACTGCTTTTACAACCTCATCTACAAACATCATCTCTGTTACTAAGGACTGATTTTTATTTTAGTTATGTGAGAATACACACACATACACATTATATGCATGGTAATTGTTGGATAAAGAACATTCTTATTTTTATGCCAATTTTTTTTTTTTTTTGGTTTTTTTCGAGACAGGGTTTCTCTGTAGCTTTGGTGCCCGTCCCGGAACTAGCTCTTTTAGACCAGGCTGCCTTCGAACTCCCAGAGATCCGCCTGCCTCTGCCTCCTGTGTGCTGGGATTAAAGGTGTGCGCCACCACCGCCCGGCTGAACATTCTTATTTTTATATTTGGAGGTGTTTGATTTTATCTTTCTTTTAAGCACATTCAGACTTTTCTGGCAGTTAAACTGCTTGGAATCAGTTAAATCCAATTTGTTATTTAAATTTGGAAGACCATGCGTATTTAAGCTTAGTTAAGATAAATCTAGAACATCTGTTAGTTCATGACTACTTGTACCCCACTACTAAGGAGTTACTTTTCTGAAGGTTATCCCCAGTGATTCATATACTTTTAGGACTTTCTTCTCTTGGTAATATGAAAATGAATATTTATCAGACCTGTGTTAGATGTGTTTTGTCTGGGCACAGTAGTATATACTTGTAATCTCAGCAATTAGGAGGCAGAGGCAGGCAGATCTCTGTGAGTTCAAGGCTAGCTAACCCCATCTATATAGTGAGTTCGTGGACATGTGATGCTACATAGAGATAGAATATCTCAAAAATTAAAAAATAAAAAGAATTATTCTTCTGGTGGTTCTTATTTACTGTGGTGGGATAATTTATTCTTTATATTCTGATCATTACTCATCAAAACTTGAGAAATTTTAGCTCTCTTCCTTCTGACAACTCTGTCTTACAGGTCTTAAATGGTTGGCCTCACTGAACTCAGCTGTCTTAAGTTTCTTCTTAAAAGTTGTGGACATTTAGGATAGAACTTACTTCATTTGAGCCAGGTGGTGGTGGCTCGCATCTTTAATCCCAGAACTCAGGAGGCAAAGGCAGGTGGATCTGTGAGTTTGAGGCCAGCCCGGTCTACAAGAGCTAGTTCCAGGAGAGCCAGGGTGGTTACACAGAGAAACCCTGTCTCAAAAAAAAAAAATCAACCCCCCCCCCAAAAAAAAATTTACCTTATATGTTTCGTTGTCCAGTTTCTCATTATTAGGGCGTTTTGTTAAATTTAGTTTGTCTTTTTTTTTCATCCTAGCCAGAAGTGGATATTGACAGTTTAACAATTTGCACCCTTTTTCCTTTTTTTTTTTTTAGACTCATTTCAGTGTAAATTATGTATATTATGCCATTAACCCCCAAAATACTTTTTTAAAAAAAACTCCTTTGAAAATTCAAGACCTTCTATTATGTAATTACAGTATTGTACTAACGGAAAGTAACAAGAATCTCTCAATGTTATCAAAGAATGATTCTGATTTGTTCTGAATTTTTTTAAACATTTGTTTCTATCATAGTTGGGTCGATTTTTCCTCCTTTGATTTTGTTTCTTTGGTGGTTTTGCTCTAATGTGGTTATGCAAGATTATATTTGAGTGTACATGTAACACTTTTCAGGAGAGATTTTATTCTGGGTTATAAAAGAAATCTCAGTGTATTTGAAAGGATGTCATATAACCTGTATTCTTTGGCTATATAGCAATTAAACTAGAAGTCAGTAACAAAAATAGGTGCTGGGATGTACTCAGTGGTACTACTTGCCTAGTATGTATGAGGCTCTGGGCTTGATCCCCAGCACCACAAAAACAACAGATCAAATAATCAAAATATAGTTGAGAAGTCTTCAGCATTTGGAAACTAAATAATAGTCTTTAAAATAACATGGATCCAAGAATAAATTAGAAAGAATGAGTGGAGATAGAAGTGGACTATAGCAGAGTTGATCTTACCTCTGAGGCAGAACCGAGAGAACATTTATAGTCCTGAATGCATATACAGTTCAAGCAGGACTAGCTGCTTCTGCTTCCTCCTCCTCTTCCTCCTCTTTTTAAAATCTACTTGCTGTTGTTTGAGACAGGGTCTCACTGTGTAGTTCTGGCTGTCCTGGTGCTTGTTTTGTAGACCAGGCTGACTTCTCATAGACATCTATCTCTGCCTCCTGAGTGCTATCATTAAAGCTCTATACTACCTACCATGTACTATAAAATGAAATTGTTAAAATATTTCCACAAAACAATTTTAGAACAAGATGATTTCATTGGTTAATTTTGAGAAAACTTGAAGGGGGAAATGTTACTATTTTTTTTTAAATTTATCTTGAAAATTGAAGACATACTATTTTTCCACTTATCTTTTACTCTGATAATCATAGTAGAAACTGAGTGGAACAGGTGACAAAATTGGCTTCTATGGTGGTATTTTTTTTTATCAACAAAATGTGATTAATGTGACTTTTTTCAGCCTGATAAAGCATATCCAAGACAAACTTACAGCAAATTCAAAAGCTTTTGTGTGTGATTAATGCCACAATAAGTTTTTTTTTGTTTGTTTGTTTTGGTTATTTTGAGACAGGGTTTTTTCTTCATAGCTCTGGCTGTCTTGGAACTCAGTTTGTAGACCAGGCTGACCTCAAACTCACAGAGATCCACCTATCTCTGCCCCCCAGATTGCCTCTGGGATTGAAGGTATGTGTCACCAGGTCTGGCAAATGTCACCTTCATAATAAGTTTAAAAGTGTGTGAGAATGTTGTTAGTGGGAGATTCATCCTAGTATCAGGATTAATGAAACAGTTGGTATATACTATTCATATATATTTGAAAATTATGTATTAGGACTAATTAGAACGAGAAGAGGTCTTCTTCAAAAATATAATACTAATACAGACTGCTACATGTTTGCTTGTTTTATAGGTCAGTATGGAAATCCTCTAAATAAATATATTAGACATTATGAAGGATTATCTTACAACGTGGACTCATTACACCAAAAACACCAGCGTGCCAAACGAGCAGTTTCACATGAGGACCAGTTTTTACTTCTAGATTTCCATGCCCATGGAAGGTGAGTAAATTTATTGTTGACAGTGTCTGAAGTCTTTTGATTCAGTGTGCTAAAGGAAGAAACTTTTTTTTTCCTAATGGAAAGCTTCCTGTTCCTCCACTGGAATTTGGTATATACATTTAAAAATGTCTTTTGAAATGGGTTGCCCTATTATATATTTAAGTCGGATGTAACTATTTACAATTCAAAAATTGTGAATATGAGGTCTAATCTCGGATGCTTATAAAGGATGGAGGGTAACAGGAGGCTCGGTGGTTACAGAAAATGGGAGGAGTCATAGACAGGCAAGACACATTTTATTCACTAACATACACGTGGTTAAGTAGCGAGATGCTGGCAAGTACTCAGGCAGGAGTTGGCTCATAGGGGACACACATATGCACATAGACCACACAGAGGTAGGGACGGTGACAGACAGACACAGGCAGGCTGATGAAAGAGAAGGCACTCACCTGTGATCTTAAGGCCATATATTACACAAAAGTGGCACTCTGCTAGAAATAGTTATGTAACAGATGACATCAGTGTTTACTTTTGGGGTTCTTGGATATCTGAGTCAGCCATTTTGTGCCAACTCATAGATCCTCAGATGTTGGGTGTCAGATATATTTTAGCTAACTCATACCAGCTATTCATATCAGCACCATGTTTTCTAAACATAAACTAACCTTTATAAAAGATCTTGTGTTTGTCTTTTCACTTTTTGTATGTTTTGTGTTTAATGTATCATTTCTGGTACCAACAGATAAAGTAACTAATTATTTACTATTGAATAAGTTACTTAATCTTTTATTAACTCAATTGCATTAATTCTGTAATAACAGCCAGTAGACAGATTGCCTGTTAATATTGTTCAAGTTTCACAGAATTGTGACGGGACACAGAAAGGAGAACTAAGGGAGAAAGAGAAAATTAATTATTAAATGACTGTTCTATTTTCAGTGTTTTACTTGCATTTTCTTGAAAAATTGTTGTTGTTGTGTGTGTATATGGGTGTATGCATAACATAGTGCACATGCAGTGGTCAGAAGACAACTCTGTGGCATTGTTTCTCTCCTTCTGCCTTTATGTGGGGTTCAGGCCTGAGGCTGTCAGGCTTCCACAGAAATTGCCTCTATCCACAGTCATTCAAATGTCCTTCATGTTTATTTTAATATTAGTCTTCTTAACACTGTTTAGTTTGACCCCCCCCCCCAACTTGGTAACATACTCCGACAAAAAGCAGCTGAAAGGAGGAAAGGGTCGTTTTAGTTTACAACTCCAGGTCACAATCCATCACTTGAGGCAGGGCAGGAAGACCTGCTTGATATTCCACATGCCCTTACTTCCAACCAAGGAATTCATTTCGTCACCAAAGAAGTATAGCTGGAACCATGGAGGATACTGCTTGCTAGGTGGTTTGTATACTGGCTTACACTTAGCTATCTTTCTTAGGTAGCAGGCATCCCTGCCTAGGGGTGGTATCACTGCTGTAGTAAGGAGCTACGACCCAGCATCCTGTTCTGTTTACTCCGCTTACCTAATTTTCTGTCCTATCAAAGGACCAAGGCAGTTTATTAACCAATGAAAGTAACACATAGACAGAAGACCCTCCTCCATCACACTACAATGGTGTGGGTCCTCATATCAAGTTAATAATCCAGACACTTCCCCACAGACATGCTCACAGGCCAATTTCATTTAGCCATTTCCTTAATTGAGACTCTCCTCTGAGGTATTCTCAGCTGTGGCAAGTTGATAGTTAAAAATAACTAACACACACTCAGACAAAGGTAAGTATGTCTTTAAGATGAGGAAACATAGGCTCAGGGAAGTTAAATAACTTTCACGGTATAGATTTTAGCTAGACCTGGGTGACTAAAACCTTCATTTTTTCTTATGTACTCTTGGTCAGGCACTCTGTATTGCTTGCTATAATTATACTGTAACTTATTGTACTGATGTAACCTTGAGATCTGTATTTACTTCCTAGTAGATTTCTAACTTTCCAACCTGTTCTCATTAATATTATTCTATATATGGCTACAATGTGGCTCTTCCCTAAATGCTACCATACCCTCTTTTGCGGTGCTGGGTATAGGACCCAGAACCTTGCACTCACTGACAAACACTCTGTGAGCCCCTAAATGTTTCCTTTTTCATGTCAACTTATAGCATACATGCTTTGAAGCTTTCTATTAACAAGTTTTAGCCAGATTTTTAAATTTTTTGTTGAATATTTTTTTAAAAAATTAGTCATAGCTTATTAGTCAAATCTAGCTTCAGGTGTCTTTTTCAGCCAGAATGGTCTTCTTAGTACCTGAGGTGCATATATAGTTTGTTCTTTGTGACATTTATCTTACATTCTGATCATCTTTTAATGTGTAATTCAAATTCTGCCTCTTAGTCATCTTTCCCCCTTCTTTTGAACTCTTAAATTTCTCACTGTTTCATTGACATTTGATTTGTGCTTTCTTCCTTTCCATGTATTTCTTACCTATTTTTCTTTTCTTTTTAGAAATTATTTTATGTATATGAGTATTTGGCTGGTTTGTACGTTTGTATACCGAGTGTGTGCCTGAAACTCATGGAGGCCAGACCTGGGTATTAAATCCCTTAGAACTGGAGTTACAGGTGTTTGTGAACTGCTTAGTGGGTGCTGGGAATGGATCTGGGTTCTGTGCAAGAGCAGCCTTTGCTCTTAACCACTGAGCTGTCTCTCAGCTTATTTTCTATATATGTGTTGTCTTTTCTTCACAGGCAAGCACTTTATTATTTAGTATTATTCAGTATATTACACATATGATCTAGTTGCTTTGGAAAGATGCTAATAGATTAATCAAAAGATTAATTTGAGGATGTTTCTTTACATTAAAAAATTTAGAGCTAGCAGTTTATCACACTAAATACATTTTTATGACTCTTAGTTTTAGATATTATTATAATTACCCATTCTTTATTAGCTTCATCAAAAGATAATGTCATTGGCCTTTTTAACTTTAGTAACCTCTCAAAAATAAACTTGCCACTCTGTTCCCAAATATACTACTGTTGTTTTATTCCTTGCTTGCAGAAGATACAATTTCAGTTAGCTGCCTTTGATTTGGATGTCACATTATTGTGTAGGTAGATTTTTACTATGTAAATTATGTATTTTATATTTGACAAACCAAATTCCTAGTTCTTTTATGTGTATATGAGTGAGAGTTACTGCATGAGTACCGTGCAGGCATGTAGTCATCAAAAAAATAATTTGATTGCTGGTTAAAGGTAACCTCATTTAAGCCCTGGATTATAGAAACATGAACATAGATTAATAGGAACAGTAAGGTGCGCAGAAGTCATTGGGGAGAAGGAACACTTACTGCATTTTAGAGATACAATACTGTAGAAACTTATAGTGTGAGAGTTTCCTGTTGAGGTGATAGTTTGATGGTGTTAACATCTGTCTCCTTTTCTTTGAACCAGGAAATACAATGATGAAGTTGTGTAAGAAATTAATTATATGTTTCTTACTAGATATATTTCCTCTGTCTTGTAAGAAATACTAAAACCAGGTGTGGTGGTGCATGACTGTAATCCATCCCCAGTACTTGAGAGGTTCAGGCAGATCATGTTCTAGAACAGTGTAGCCTGTGTAATAAGACCTTGTCTCAAAAAACAAAAAACAAATTGAAATTCTGGTTAAATGTATCGTAACACCACCAAGAGAATATATATCTATGTCCAGATTATTATTTTGAGGATAAAAAGTAACTTGCATTTAATTTTTAGATGATTAATAAATGATCTCTTGTATGTTTGGATTTGTTAGTGAGTACACTGAAAACTTTGGGTTATTGTTAACTGTAGTCACAGTTGTAAAATGTTTCAGTCATATGCATTGTGGCTAGATTACTTCCCTATTTTTTCAACCTTTAGAAAATACCAATAAGAGCTTATCTTATTCATAAAATAGGGCCTAGCTCCTCAGAACCAAGTTTGTCTACTTAAGTTAACCATGGAACATACTGAATATAGCATAGTTAGCTCAGACACATAAAGAATATGGCTGCACAACATTATGATTAGACAATTATGACTTAAATTTTTGGAAGTATTCCAGCCCCTGTGTGTTTAAGTATTAAAGTCCTTTTTGTATTTCTTTTAGAATATGAACAAACTTTCAATTTTGCTTAATATTAAGGTTTTTTTTTGTTTTTGTTTTTTTCAGGCCAGGCATAGGCATGGTTGTGTACTCCTTTAATTCCAGAGCTCAGGAGGCAGAGGTAGGTGGGTCTCTGTGAGTTCAAGGCCAGTCTGGTCTACTTGATGAGTTCCAGGACAGCCAGGACTATGTAGAGAGACCTATCTCAAAAAAACAAACTAAAATAAAACACTGTGTGTGTGTGTGTGGTTTTTTCCCCCACATTTTTCTTTAAGTCACAGTCTCATATATACTAGGCTCATATACTATGTAGCCAAAGATGACCTCAAACATTTGATCCTCCTGCCTCCATCTCCCCATTGTTGAGATTACAGGAGTATACACCATCATACCTGGTACCACCATACCTGGTTTATGTATTGTTGGGGCTTGAACCCAGGGCTTTGTGCATGCTAGGCAAATACTCTACCAACTAAGGTATATACCCAACCCACATCTTTTTTTTTTTTTTTTTTTTTTTTTTTTTTTTGAGACAGGGTCTTACTCTGCATCTCAGGGTGGCCTAGAACTGACGATATAGACCATTCTGGCTTTGAACTTGTGGCAGTTCTCCTTCCTTAGCCTCCAGAGTTCAAGAATTACAGGTGTTAACTACCCTGCCAGGCTTCCAAGACCAAAGTTAAAAATTCTACAAAAAGCTATTGCTTTTGAAATAAAATTGAAAGTTTGTGAAAAGTGTTATTTGTGCCAGTACTGCAGTTGTTTAAGAAAGGTATTTTAGAAATATGTCAATAGATTCTAAGATAAAATTCATCAAAGGTAATTTAAGTTTATTTTAAAGGTAACTTAGATATAAAATTTTCTGGATCTCTGAAATGGCTTCATTTGGGTAAGTGGGATTGGTTACTTAGTGCTGTATTTATGTCAGCTGTTCCTTTTTCCTTATTCGATTACCTGTTTTATTGTGTCCACATATGTCTATTTTCTCTTGTGAACTTGAGATGCAGAGCCTGAGTGTTACTTTGGGTTTTACATAGATAATGGTCATAGTGAGGAAAAGAATGGGGGGAGGGGGTAAGAAGAAGAAGGAAGGAACGCAGAAATATTAAGAATATGCAGAGGCCAGGTGATGGTGGCACACGCCTTTAATCCCAGCACTCAGGCAGATCTCTGTGAGTTCGAGACCAGCCTGGTCTACAGAGCTAGTTCCAGGACAGGCTCCAAAGCCACAGAGAAACCCTGTCTCGAAAAACCAAAAAAAAAAAAAAAAAGAATATGCAGAAAAGGCAGATATAAGACATAGGGTTTTTATAGTAATTTCAGATATTTTGTGTTTCTCAATCCTTGTCTTCATGTAATAGTATATAATGTACCAGGAACTGTTTTCCTGTATTCCTTTTAAATACTAGCCAGTGACATGTTGCATCCTGCTATAACTATTATACCTCCTGCTTTAACTATCATGTATCCATGGCTTTACTACCATACATTTAGGCTTCTATAATACTAATGTGCTATAATCACCTTGGGAATTTAGTTGATGTGGTCTTTGTAAAATGCAAGTTTAACCTCGTTTTAAGTTTTGATTCTGCAGTTCTGCTTTCTGTGATGTAATATCTCTGTAGGTTAGGTTGGATATATCTTGGACTTTGTTTTGCCATATCTTCCTCCAACAAAGCCGCACTGCCAGTAATGCCACTCCCTATGAGCCTATGGGCCATTTTCATTCAAACCACCACATGAAGGTACGAGGACAACTCTTATGGAGTTGGTTCTTTCCTTCCACCTTTATTATGTGGGTTTTGGAGATCAAGCTGAAGGTTTAGTAAGAGCCCTTACCTGTTGAATTATCTTACCAGCCTTGGTAAGTCAATAGCCTGGACTCTTGTAGCAAGGTCTGTAGACTGCCTCGAATTAATGGCAGTCTTCCTGCCTCTGCCTCCTGATGCTGTTTTCTTTTAAGTTTCACATATATATCTCACATGCGCCTGGAACTCACTATGTAGCATAAGCTTGTCTGGAACTTGAACAAGTATAATTTTCTTACCGCAGTCTTGTAAGACCTATGCTTTTTTTGTATATGTACACATGTGTAGGTGTCCATTCATGTGAATGAGCATGGATGTGAGAAGACAATCTTGGATGTTGTTCCTCAGGTTTCGCCTACCTCTTTTGAGGCATGCCACTCAACTGGTCTAGAACTTGCCAAGTAGGCTAAGCTGGTTGACCAAGGAGCCCACGGGATCCTCCTGTCTCTGCTTCCCAGTGCTGGGATCATAAGCATGTAACATCAGGCCCAGCCTTTTCTCTTTATATGGATTCTTGGGATTGAACTCAAGAGTTTAGTTCTACAAAGTCTAATGGACCAATGTGGGAGGAACTATCTTTATTAATTCTGTGGTGATTGCAGGAGCCCAGTTACTTTTCTTATGGTCTGAAGCACATACATTTTGCTTGTCCCTACTAAAGGACAAACACCTACATATTTGACTACCAACTGTTTTTTGTTTATTTTTATAGTTTCACAAATAGGTTAATCTCACCTGTCATTCGGAGTGACTCTTTCATTTTCTTTTTCTTGAGGCCTTGTTGGTCATTTTGCCCAGACTGATTGATATTTGATGGCATTCTGAGTAAACAGCCTGTTTTACTCCTTTTAGATTCCTGCTATTGACACATTCTTTTCAAATTTCCCACCATTGATTATGCTTTTTCAGTCAGTTCTTTGATTTTGGCTTTTACCAAAAGGCCTACATTTTGCCAGTTAGGGCTTCCCCATACATTCAAAGCAGGGGAACTTGATATGGTGAGAAGGTCATTGGCTAAAGATGATTGGTTTGGATTCAGACTCTGGTTTTATTTGTTTGCTATTCATGTTACTCTTCTCTTTGCTTTGTGAAATTATTAAACTTAGATTTTTCTGTTTAATTTGTGGTAATTTTTGTCTTTGTTTTCAGTCTGTAGAGCTCTAGAATTCCTGAGGATGATGCCTGGGTGCACAGAACTGATTCTATCTTCCTCTTCTGCAAAACTGTTCTGCTTATTATTTATGTGTGTGTATATTATACATTGAGCTTCTAAAAGGTGATTTGAAGAAGGACTTTTCTGTTTAAAAAAATATGCTATTAGGCTAGTGAGATGGCTCAGAAAATATATTGCTGCCAAGCCTGTTTGGCCTGAGTTCAGTCCCTGAAATTGAAACAAGGAGAGAACAGACTCTTAAAAGTTATTTTCTGACACTCACATGTGTACTATGGCACTTTTGATGGAGACTGCTTTAACTTAAGATATTTTGGAAAGTTGATAGCTTTTTAGAAGGAGTGCTAAGCCTTGAACTCAAGACCTCATGTCCTAAGCTAGCACACATCCTACCACACTGTATTCCCAGCCCAGCAACACTATTTAACCTTTAAATTCTGAACCTGATGCCTCCATTTATTTCTTAGTTTTTTTCAGCAGTTTTTTTTTCTAAATAGCTTTTAATGTAGAGACATGGTACATCTTTTGTTAAATTTATCCCTAAGTACTTTTAAAAAATGCTATTGTATGGAGAATGGAATGTCCATCTTTGGGTCATAGCCTTTGGCTGTTGACCATCTGAGAGCGAATTAGAATTAAAAATGCATGATGTTGAGAAAGGCAAGAAGATTTGTTCAGAAGTGTGCTTAGTGCCACACTGTGGAAAAGGGAGGCAAGCATAAGACTGGACCAAACCTCCACGGTCTGTTTGGGAGGAAGACAGGTCATGTGGCTGGACCAAACTGACTATGAACTCACAGAGATTGCCTGCTCTGCTTCTTGAGGGCTGGAATTAAAGGCGTGGGATTAAAGGCATGGGCCATCACTGTCCAGTGAAATATTATTTTTATTAAGGTACTTTTCTGGTTACTATGATCAAATATCTAATAAGAAACAGCTTAAGGGAGAAGACTTTCTCAGGGCTATGGTTTGAGGGCACAGCCCATCATGACGGGGAAGACAGGGCAGCAGGAGTAGCTCATGACAAATAGTAGCAGAAGCGTCAGGCTGCTTGCTTGCCAGAACCTGGACTGCACTACAAACCTTAAGACCTGGCCCTCAGTGACTAAGCCCAATGACCCAGAGATTCCATAACCTCCCCAAAACAGTAGCACCTTCAGAGAAACTGGGGGTGGGAGGCACAGTTCTCATTCAAATCACATGATTTTTTTTTTAATTGTCCTTTCTCTTGTAATATGTTTTCTTCTAATTATGCTAATATGCTCCCTCTAATTCAGTGGTTCTCAATCTGTGGTTCTCAGCCCTTTCAGGGGCAAGGGTGAATAACCCTTTCACAGGGGTCACAAATCAGTTATCCTGCATATCAGATATTTACTTTACGATTCATAACAGTAGCATAATTACAGTCATGAAATAACAATGAAATAGTTTTATGGTTGGGTGTTTCCACTACATGAGGAACTCATTGAAGGGCCACAACGTTAGGAAGGTTGAAAACCATTGCTTTAGTTCTTGAACATGGTTATAAAACATATGCAGGAAAATTCTCATCTTTTAGTTTCATCTCTTTCCCTCCCTCTTTTTCTTTCTCTCTTTGTTTCTTTTTTTCTTTCTTCCTCTCTCAACTCTTCCCTCTGCCCTTTTTTTGTCCTCTTATATATAGTTCCTGATTTTTACAGTTTGGAGGCGGATACAGTTGTGATGGCATTTCTCTATATAGCTCAGACCTGGATGTTACACAGCTACCATGTCTGGTACCTTGTGTTATTTCTCCTTCTCATTCACTATCCTTACCCCACCCCCAGTTCCTCCCTCCCTCCCTCCCTCCCTCC